>NC_068984.1:104481846-104487019 GCF_001194135.2 Octopus bimaculoides | reverse complement strand
TATATATATATATATATACGACAGGCTTCTTTCAGTTTCCGCCTACCAAATCCACTCACAAGGCTTTGGTTGGCCTGAGGCTATAGTAGAAAACACATGCCCAAGGTGCCACACAGTGGGACTGAACCCGGGACAAAGTAGTTGGGAAGCAAACTACTTACTACACAGCCATGCCTGTATATATATGTATATATATATATATGTGTGTGTGTGTGTGTGTGTGTGTGTGTATTTGTATATTAAATGAGCTCTCTATTAAATCCTTAAAAAAGAATAAAATGAAATCAAATCTAAGTATACTCAGGAACGGAAGGAAATCTTAAGGAGAGAGAGATTTTATGATGAAAGTATTAACATTCTTTGAGGATTGTTTCCAGATATAATTTCACGAACTGGTAAATTTGTAGCTAAGCAAATATCCTTTAGTTAGTCGTTATATTCAATTATGTTTTGGTAAATTAAAAACAAACTAAGTCTCCTGTGTATATTTTAAGTTTAATTTTTTAGCTATTCTCCTCATTTATAGAGTCATAAAATTATGAGTGGGTTTAGCCACTCTGGTCTTACTTCAGGAAATTATTTGCTTACTAAAAATTGTACTCTTTCTATGAAACAAACACATTTTGAAATCAATATAGGCAGATAATGTATTTGTTGATTATAAACGTATGATTGTGTTTGAGGATATCAAATAAAAATATTATCAACAATGAACACAACACAAGCACTACCACTACCACCAGCAACAACAATGCCAGCAACCATAACAACAACAACCACAACAATAGTAACACCAATAGCACCCTACACTCTGTCTTCTATAACCCCAACAACAAATCATACGACATGATGAGGATCTACCCCACAGACTTACCCTTCAACAAAAGGGTACATATCCCACCACAGATTGACAGTGAGACAGAGGCAAAGATTTCCTTAGCTAGAAATACACTCCGACACATCTTAGACTGGTACAACAAAACCACTAAAAATTATAATCAGGGCGAGATCCACCAACTCAGTTCATCTGTTGCCTACAAAAACTGAAACAGGGAATTAGTGTGCCTCCCTATGGACAGGTCTGGCAAACTGTTGATAAACAACCCACAGAACTATGTCCAGACCATGCAACAACACATCAGTAGCATGAGAGAAGTTGCACCACAAGAACATGAAAGAGTGGAAAAACTCCTCAATGCACACATAGGAATGTAGTACAATATACTCCAACCCAAGAAATGGATTGCACAAAATTTTCAAGCATTCAACAACGATGTTCTTACACTATATGGGTTATGTAAGGACCATAAACCCTACATAAACCCTGTTATGGAGCCTCCTGGTCAGTTTATAAAGTAAATATCTGCTGCAATTATAGTTACAACCACTCATTGAAATGTCCCCAGATGTCTGTGTGAGCTTCTCAGTAGAATCAGTAGTTGCAACTACTCCAACGACCTCACATGTTGTCTAGTGGGTAGTATGGATGTAGTTTCACTCTACCAATCTATAGATAGATTTTACTGTGGAAAAATACATTGAGATTATCAGTGAGAGTGAAGTAGAGTTCCATGAAGTCAACATGAGGGAACTGGACCTCCTTAAACTAAGCTATGACTATAACTACCTAGACAACCATGACATTAGTAGATTCTGCCCCACCAGGTCACAGAGGGGAAGACCAACCACCATCACCTTGGCAGTGAAGAAAAGCACCACAGAGCACTGGAGTGGCTGGACCATACCCATCCAGGGCCCTGAGAACAACAGTCAGGTGAAAAAAATGATTGCGCATGCAATAGGGGCTAGCATAAGAACCACCTTGAAGAATCACATGGTAAAGTTTACCTGCCCTAGATATAGAAGTAAAGACTGGAATATGATACAGAGATTTTGTGACAACGCAAACAGGATGAACACGTGATACAAGACCAACAAATATCAAGGCATGATGTTTGTGGAGGCCACAGCCCTATGGAGAACTAACCCAAAGATTTAAGAAAGATCTGAAGGAGGCCACACTCAACTTTAAGATCGTTGAAAAGCCAGGTAGTTCTATCAGACCACAACTATGTAGGATGTACTCCTTTGAGAATATCATATGCACCAATGACAACTGCATGATATGTAAGATTAACCCTGGCATTAACTGTAGAAGTAAAAATGTAGTCTACTGCATAAGGTGCATAGAGGGTGCTTGTAAAGATGAGTACATAATATACATGGGTGGAGACATCTAGAAGCATTGTGGAGAAACTAAATGAACATTTGAGACAATATGACGACAAGAAACAGTCCTCCATACTCTGCCAACATGCCAAAGACCAGCATGGAGGCACACTGGGTCAACTTGAGATCTGCATTTTATCCAAGTACCCGGAGGACCCAACACTCAGACAAATACAGGAGTGCATCCTCATAAATGAAATATCCCCAGTACTAAATAGGAAATGTACATAGAAGGTAGTCAAACCCCAATACCCACAGTTTATATATACACAGGCAAAGTTGTTAGTAGGCTGTTATGTAGACATATATATATATATGTGTGTGTAGTTAAATGGATATGTAAGTAAACAGATAGATAAATAGATAGATAGGTACATAGGTAATATGAACAGACAAACACATACACATATACATACACAAATGAAGACTGAAACACATGACCATATACACACATGCACACTTCACACACACTCACAAGGACACATATGGAGACACACATCCATACATAACAGACGCACGTACATAGTCACACAAACCCATACACATAGACACATTCAAACATGCACACACAAGAAGACAGAGGTACACACAAATACACACACACACACACACACATACACACACATACACATTAATATGCAGAATACATACATACAAACATACACACACGCATACATATATATGCATACACACACACATACATGCATAAACACACACATGCATACATATGTGTATACACATGCACACTAATGCACACACATGCACACAAACAAACAAGCAAAATGAATGCAACTCTGATAACAGACAGAGTCAACGACTATTGAAAAAGTTGCAAGATGCAATGAACATTTTAGAAAAAAGAAATAAGTAAATGAGTGGAAATTGAACCGGTGAGTGTGTTAAGAAATAAGGCATTAAAAGAAAATGACTCTTCCCCAGACAATAAAATATGCTTCAACTCACGAATTCACATGAAGAATCTTACAAACCAAATAGAAAAACGAAATATTCTGAAAAAGTTATTCAATTATTTTACAAAATTCAAATATATGCAGATGATTTGTTCTTATTAGTCATTCTGGACTTCTTCGGCATTCTCAGTCTTTAGTAAACTTTTTGCCAAATTTCCCAATGTTATGAGGAATAGTTCACTTGAAACTAGATTATTTGTTCTTGTTTTATTTTTTGTTTGTTGTTCTTTTTTCTTATTTTTTTGTGATCAGAAGTTTCCATGCAGTGAACATATGTATGTGTGTGTCTAAGTGTTTGTTAGTAGTCATGTAGCTCTTCTACAGCAAGAAACCTGTTCTGTTCTGGCCTCTTCTCCCATATTTTTAACCCTCATGGTTTGCAGTCTTAGAAGTTGTTTGGTGACTTCACTGGTATTGGCGTTACAATAAAAGGGCCTAGTTTATGTGGTGTACATAACAGACGCATGTACATAGTAACACAAACCCATACACATAGACACACTCAAACTTGCACACACAAAGAGACAGATATACACACACACATACACACACACACATATACAAACATACAAACATAAACACACAAACATAAACACACAAGCATAAACACACAAACACATGAATATGCAGAATACATACATACATACAAACGTACACATACGCATACATATATATATGCATACACACACATACATGCATACACACACACATACATATGTGTATACTGATGTACATATATACATGTGTACACTTATATATACATGTACATATATGAAGGCACATGGCTTGTATTGTGAAGGTGCATGGTTTAATGGTTAGAGTGTTGTACTCGCAATTGTGAGATCATGGGTTCAGTTCCCAGACCTGGCATTGCGTTGTGTTCTTGAGCAAAGCACTTCATTTCATATTGCTCTGCAATCATTTTATCATCAGACTTGTGGCACATAGTGCACATGTACAGGTAATGTTGATTTGATGGAGGGAGTGAGCTTATGTGTACAAAAATATTTGATCACTATAAACAAATCATGTGTGTGGTTGATTGGTAAGAAATTATGAAGCCTCATACGTCATTTAACAACAGGAGAGTTTGTTGTGATACATATGAAACAAGTAAGAGATAAAAGATGTGTATAAATGTGTGTGTGTGTGTGTGTAGGTCCTGATAAGGTAGAAAGTTGGTGTATTTCCAATTCAGCAAGCAATGCAAGCCCTTGACTACCTGAAATCTCTAATTAGAGAGGATTATTGAAAGCCCACTGGTGCAGAAAATTCATTTACATCTCTAGTAAAAACAATGTGCTAAATTCATGCTTCATCTTCTTCAATGGATTATACATATATATACTTATACACACACAGACACGCATGTATACTAATATATATTGATACATACATATATATGTGTGTGTATGTATAATATATATATATATATATATGAATAATAATAATAATAATAATAAATGGAGCAAAATGCATATAAACAAAAGTTCCTTTAATTCTACATATGTTTCAAAATATATGTGCACTCTACTCCAAAGAAGTAAGAGGTGCATTATATGCGTTTTGCTCCATTTATTATTATTATTATTATTCATATCTACTCAAAATGCATCACTTTATCTTGGTATCTCCACCTATAAAATGAGTGTGATATCCTGGTTTTTTTGTGTGATTTTTGCTACCCATGGTAACTATTAACATATTTGCATTGTCAAGGTTTTTTAAACCAAAATAATATTAATATATGCATAAATTAATATATATATATACATATATATATACACACATACAGGTGTGGCTGTGAGGTACGAAGCTTGATTCTCAACCACATGATTCTGGATTCAGTACAATTGCATGACACCTTGGACAGGTATCTTCTACTATAGCCTTAGTCCAACCAAAGCCTTGTGAGCGAAGTTGGTAGACACAAACTGAAAGAATCCCATTGTGGATATATATATATATATATA
>NC_068984.1:104480399-104481733 GCF_001194135.2 Octopus bimaculoides | reverse complement strand
TATATAATATGTATTATATATATAATATATATATCTGTAAAAATATGTGTCACATATTTTTACAGATAAATTCCTCTATTTGCATAATATCGAGGTCTCTTTCTTTCTTTTGTTGTCCTTCCTGTCAAATATTATATATATATACAGAATATATATTATATACATATATATATGTATATATATATATATATATATATATTATACATATATATAAAATATAAATTATATTATATGCGTGTAAGTCATCTAAAAGTCCATAAGTCAGGGAAAAAATGCACTTGTATATCTGTCAATGGAGTGGGTATATTATCCAAGGTGTACAGTATTATATATCCATTATAATCTTACCAATCCCTTTTGCACTAGGGATTCAAGTGATTATACGTTAACACTGCTTTGCGTCATTACTCTGATATATTTCTCAATTGGGTGATCTACTAGCATAAATCAGTCACTGTCTTGGCTGAATTATATATAAAGCTATAAGCTTTATTTAGTTCGTTAGGTACATCTCATCAACAAGAGTCAATAAACTCAAAATATCGATGTCTGAGATTTCTGAGAGATGGCGACCCTGAACGAATTGGATGTTTTCACACCTTTTTACCCCAAGAGAGATTTTTTTCTCCTCGGTAACTGCAGTGTATTTGCCTTTAGCAGCTGAAATACGTGACAAACATATTTCAACTAACCTAAATTGTGAATCATCATCATCATCATCGTTTAACGTCCGCTTTCCATGCTGGCATGGGTTGGACGATTTGACTGAGGACTGGCGAACCAGATGGCTACGCCAGGCTCCAATCTAATTTGGCAGAGTTTCTACAGCTGGATGCCCTTCCTAATGCCAACCACTCTGAGAGTGTAGTGGGTGCTTTTATGTGCCACCGGCACGAAGGCCAGTCAGGCGGTACTGGCAACGGCCATGCTCAAAATGGTGTATTTTATGTGCCACCTGCATGATATATATATATACATGTGTGAAGGCACATGGTTCTGTGGTTAGGGGTATCTGGCTCACAGTCATGAGGTCATGAGATTGATTCCCAACAGTTCATTATGTACTTGAGTAAAACACTTTATTTCATGTTGTTCCAGTCTACTCAGCTGGTGAAAATGAATTGTACCTATAATTAAAAGGGCTATTCTTGTCACATTCTGTCATGCTGAATCTCCCTAAGCACTACATTTTTGGTATGCATGTACGTGGAGTGCTCTGCCACTTGCACATTAATTTTACAAGCAGGCTGTTCCATTGATTGGATCAATTGCAACTCTCATGGCCATAGTGCTAGTTTATACATGTGTGTATGTATATATATATATATATATAT
>NC_068984.1:104474718-104480384 GCF_001194135.2 Octopus bimaculoides | reverse complement strand
ATATATGATGGGTACCTTCTATTTTCTCTCTACCAAATCCACAAAACCAATCACAAGGCTTTGTATATCACTCTGGGATACACACACACACACACACACACACACACACACACACACACACACACACACACCAAGCTTCTGTACAGTTTCTGTCTACAGAATTCCCTTCACAATGTATGAGTCAAATGCCTTGCAATGAGACTGGACCTGGAAGGATGTGGTTGCAAAATAAACCCCTTCACCATATAACTATGCCTATACCATGCTCACTCTGTTCGCCTAATTGTGCATTACGGTAATGGAATCAACCAGAGAAGTGACCCAACAAAATATTATCCCTCCCATCCATGGGAAATGTACACTGTATCAACTCACAAATAGATAATTCATTCATGCAATGGTCTTTTGAATATTTTGTGTATTTTGCAAAGGGTGCTTGATACATACACACAGAAATGTCTATGTTTATACATATTTACATAAATTTATATATGTATGTATTTACTTATATATGTACATATATATGTATGTATGTATTAGCATATACATACATATGTGTGTATGTATATATATATATATATATATATATATATATATATATATATATATATATATATATATATATGCATGAGTAAATTCATGACAGGGTGAGGAAGTATGAGAAGGGCTCGCATGACAGAGCACTCATAGCCAATCCCACTCATACACATATATACGTACATACATATACACATAGGTATGTGTGTGTGTGTTGTCATCATCATTTAACATCCTTTTCCCAGGCATACTTAAGTGCCCATACAAGTCAATGTGCCAACAGTGCAGTGAAATCAGAACTTTAACTCTTGTGAGGTTTCGTGGTGGGTGTTATAATTTGTAATGTGAAACGAAAGTCACTGCTTGAACATTTCTTTCACACTTTTACCTTCATCATATCAACATCAAACACTAAATCATTGACAGTGCAACCAAATGAAACGATCTCTTTAATTCGTTTAAGGCATGTCATAGTTTTCAATACTATGTAGTACTTACTCAGAAAACTCATGTTGTTATTTGTTTGTTTTTGTTTCTCTGTTTCAATTGAGAAAAATCTAGAACACTTGCTGAGAGGAAACCTGGCTTTAGTATTTTGTAATATGTTTTAATTTATATATCAAGCATTAATTGAGTATTCATGAAACTGATCAAATGTACCCACATTGACTGATTCTAGGTTATTTTTAATATTGTTTGTACATTCTTGCAAAACTGATACTTCTTATTTCTTCATCTGTTTTCATATTTAAATCATTAGGAAATATTAATTCACACATAAATCTGCCATTTCCCTACATTAATATTATCATTATTATTACTACTACACTTATTATTATTATTATTATTATTATCATTACACTTATTTTTATTCTTGTTGTTGTTGTTATTACTGGAGAAACAGCTGAGACTTTTATTTGAAAGGAAATATCATGACAACTTGAAAACTATTTTTTGGTAAAGCAAACCCAAGATATGTGACTAAAAATCCATGGATATATTTGTTCAGTAAGACATTTACATTTTAGAAGAGAAAAAAGCAAGTTCCGTTTCCTTTCATCTCTGAAAAAGATCTCAGAAGCTGATTCTGTTGATGTGGAGAATAACATGTGGAATATTGGGAAAATGGCTACTAAAATCTAAGTCCACATTTCACATGATAAGCCAAAGTATTATGCACTTTGGCTCAGCATATTATGCTGAGTCAACTGGATGAAGTATACTTTCCTATAATTCCATGACTAAAATAGATGTATTAAAATAATAGTATATGAAAAATATAAAACTGATATTATATTGATAATATACCATTGATATCATATTGTTTGTTCATTTTATTGTCCATTTTCCCATGCTTGCATGCATTAGATGAATACATATTACTGAATCATTGTTTTATGGCCAAATGCCCTTTCTGTCATTAACCAAGCAAGAAAAATTGTCTATCTACATTTCTTTCAAAGCACAGGTTGATCAGATGATTTGTTGACAGAAAAGTGGCAACAGAAAACACTGACTGTAACATATGTGATTGCAAAATATGAACATTCTCACAATCATACATATACACACAGACTTGTGATCAGGATGTTGCACTCATAACTGCAAAATTGTGGTTTCAATTCCAAGACAGCATGTGTTGTGTTCTTGAGAAAAATATTTCATTTCACACTCAGCTTTAAATGAGTAACCCTGTGATGGACTGGTGCTTCATTCAGGATTTGAACTTTGAATGTAGAGGGTGGTAACTAAATGCTATAATGCATATATTCCAACACCCTTGTCTGTCTATTAACTCACTATTGATGTAACATCATTCCTATTATAATCAGTAATGTTTAGTAAATATTATTAAATGTATTAAATTTAACTGAATTGGAAGTAATATTATTATCTAGTTCAGTAAAGGCTTGAGTTCTATTTTTGCATACGGCTCTGATATTGATAAAGAATCACTTATACATTGATATTCATATATCATTCTTCCCAAAAATGGTTCTGAAACCAGCCATAAGAAGTTTTTATTGAATACTATGGAAGCAATTGTTCAGTGACATTAAATGCTATCAATATGTCCCCTTACCAGATCTTTGAATCATTTTTTTTTAACCCTTTTGATATCAACCCATCGGAGACCACCCATAGTTTTAAGATACAAATTCCCTGCTTTAAAGTTAATTAAATTAAAGGTTTCCATCAAAATTTCAAGTTAATTTGTGTTCCAAACACCAGCTTAACAACAACAGTAATTTCAACAAATTCTTCATTATTTTCGGAATTAATTGAAACAAAGGCAATATATTTCACCAGAAATATGATAGCAAAAGGTTAAACTATTACAATCTTCTAGACAAAATGCAAATTTAGTTTCAAATGATTTCTTCCACCCTGCACTACACAGTTCAGTATATCTTTCTATCACAATACATAGAACATGTTATTCTTACTGTCACCATTTTTGTCTTGTAACTCTTGAACTTCAAACAATGTTGCAATATCAGCTTTACTTGCAAAACACAGGTCATTTATGGCAGCTGTTTATTTCATGATTTTTCTCTATTTTTTATCTTTGCTACAAGAAAATACACAAGAAAGGATAATGAAAGTTTTATTGTTGCTAGTCTTTTAAATATTAATTATTTAGGTAAATGAAATATCAAAAGTTATAAAACACAGAATTTAACTTCCACACAGTCATTTTCTGTAACTCCTTAAACAAAAGACTTTTTTGTTTGTTGCATAAAACTAGTAAATGCATTAATAATTTCCTGAATAGAAAAATTATTGAACAGAAATCAATAACAGCATTGTCTCATAAAAAGTTATGAGGATTTTGTCCAAGAAGAAGCAAAATGAGAAAGAATATGAAGATGCTGGCTTCTCTTCTTTCTTATAAAAAGACATGATTTTGTTTCTACAGGCACAGGTATAGTTAGCTGTGTGGTTAAGAAGTTCACCTTCCAGTGGCTTAGTTTGAGGTTTAGTCCTACTGTGCAGCACCTTCAGTAAGTGCCTTCTACTACAGTTCCAGGCTGACCAAAGCCTTGTGAGTGGATTAGGTAAACGGAAACTAAAAGAAGCCTATTGCACGTGTGTGTGTGTGTGTGTGTGTGTGTGTGTGCAGATGTATTTATGCATGGGTGTGAGTGTGTGTACTTGTGCTTCTTTGTCTAGGCATAACATGAGAGTTATAAATGAGTGTCACCATCATACAAGCAGTATTGTTCATTTTTAATCTTCCATGAAAAAACTTGTCTGGCCATAGTGAAATATAGACCTTACTTTGAAACAGATAAAAGGTTGGTGACAGAGAAAGGCATCCAACCATAGAAAATCTAGTTCAAAGAACTCCACCTGACCCACAAAAACATGGAATGATGATGATGATAATGATTTGCATGTTCTCACCTGCTTGTGGTGAATATTAATACTGAGTAGTTTGTAATTACTCATCAAATATTTCCAGTTTTCATTTCTCATTCATCTTTCTTTTCATTCATTCGTTTTTACATGCTGGCATGGATTAGGTGATTATATCATCAAGGCACTGTTTTACAGTATGCACTTCCTGATGCTAGTACTTACCTATTTTTCAAGCAATGCCCCAGTATGGCTGCAATATAATGAATGAAACATTCATCATCATCATCATCATCATTATCATCACTTATCATCAACTTATCCATGCTTGCATGGATCAGACACAATTTGTTGAAATAGATCTTCTCCACCTAAAAGCTCTTCCAGTTGCCAAATCTCATCTGTTTCCAAACAATATAATATTTCACCATGAAGGCAGGAAACAAACAACATTATTTGTATGATAGTGAGGCTAATTTACAAACACCACATGGTGTCAAACAAGAGTACACACACACACACACACACACACACACACACACACACACACACACACACATACATATATATATACATGTGTGTATGTGTGCATATATATGTATATATATATATGCACACACACGTGCGCATACACGCATTCTACACACAGAGATACATACATATATATATATACAATGGACTTCTTTCAGTTTCCACATAACTAAATCCATTCGCACAGTTCTGGTCAACCCAAAGCTATATTAGAAACCACTTGCCCAAGGTGCCATACACTGGGACCAAACTCAAGACCACATGGCTAGAGACAAGTAAAAGAAAGAATTTTGTTTCAGGAACAAAAAAAGAGAACCTTACTGCTATAGAACATGACTGAACCAGTCAAGGATCATTCTACTTTTTATCTTTGAAATATTTCATTTGTTAAGAGCTTAAGCACAATCAGCAGAATTAATGGTGAACCCCTTGTATAATTGGATGTTTTGATAATCTCTTCAGTCATCAAATACAGAACATTTGTTAACTAAAATCTATTCAACAGTCACTTTGGGTTGAACTTTTCAATCATGTGAATTAAACATTCAATGAGGTTCAATCATGTGAATTAAACATTTGAATTTCAGTAACTGTATGTAAGACCAGAACCCACCATGTGGAGATAAATATATACATTTCTGATTAATTCTCCTTTAAAACATATGCTAATTTTTGAATTTCACAACCTAAACTGCCAAATTTGATCGACCTGAAGTCTCAAGTTTGATATTATTAATCCATTATTTTTGTTTATATATCACTAAACTATATTCCTTAAAATTTTATTTTGGGAAAAGAGTATTATCTAACATATATTTTGACACATTTTTTTTCACTCCAATTGATTTAATATTCAATAGCTCTCTACTGTTTCTCTTTTTATTAATATTTTTTTAGGATCCAGTTTTTATGCCTGTTGATGGAGCAAAAAAGATGCCTGGAGTTGAAATCCTCTCTTCCAGTACAGAAGCAGAATATTTTACTATAGATGAACGAGAGGGTCCTGGAATCTCTGGCAGAGATAGCAGAATGTCTGAGAACTTCATAACAAAGACAGATGTTGGAGTAGCCCATTCCAGCATTGGAACAAGAAATGAGTCTGACACTAAAATATCCCTTGGAACCTATGATAGTGATAGCAGAATGTCTGAGAACTTCATAACAAAAACAGATGTTGGAGTAGCCCCTTCCAGCATTGGAACAAGAAATGAGTTTGACACTAAAATATCCCTTGGAAC
>NC_068984.1:104474379-104474708 GCF_001194135.2 Octopus bimaculoides | reverse complement strand
ATAGTGATAGCAGAATGTCTGAGAACTTCATAACAAAAACAGATGTTGGAGTAGCCCCTTCCAGCATTGGAACAAGAAATGAGTTTGACACTAAAATATCCCTTGGAACCTCTGATAGTGATAGCAGAATGTCTGAGAACTTCATAAGAAAGACAAATGTTGGAGTAGCCCATTCCAGCATTAGAACAAGAAATGAGTCTGACACTAAAATATCGCTTGGAACCTCTGATAGTGATAACAGAATGTCTGAGAACTTCATAACAAAGACAAATGTTGGAGTAGCCCATGCCAGCATTGGAACAAGAAATGAGTCTGACACTAAAATATCT
>NC_068984.1:104470522-104474104 GCF_001194135.2 Octopus bimaculoides | reverse complement strand
GCTTGGAACCTCTGATAGTGATAACAGAATGTCTGAGAACTTCATAACAAAGACAAATGTTGGAGTAGCCCATGCCAGCATTGGAACAAGAAATGAGTCTGACACTAAAATATCCCTTGGAACCTCTGATAGTGATAGCAGAATGTCTGAGAACTTCATAAGAAAGACAAATGTTGGAGTAGCCCATTCCAGCATTGGAACAAGAAATGAGTTTGACACTAAAATATCCCTTGGAACCTCTGATAGTGATAGCAGAATGTCTGAGAACTTCATAAGAAAGACAAATGTTGGAGTAGCCCATGCCAGCATTGGAACAAGAAATGAGTCTGACACTAAAATATCTCATGATATTTTAACACAAAAATCTGATACTGAACTGGCATTCTTTAACACTAAGTCAACAGATGTAGATATAACACCAGTATATGATGATGTCTTAAACACTCAGCCTAAAGTAACACCTGCTAATATGAATGAAATATATGACGATATCTTAAACAATCAACCTAAAGTAACACCTGCTATTATGAATGAAGTATATGACGATGTCTTAAACACTCAGCCTACAGTAACACCTGATGATATGAATAAAGTGTATGAGGATATCTTAAGCATTCAGCCTACAGTACCACCTGATAATATGAATAAAGTGTACGAGGATATCTTAAGCATTCAGCCTACAGTACCACCTGATAATACGAATGAAGTATATGAGGATGTTCTAAATATTAAAGATGAAAAAATACATGATGATAGTAACTGGACAAAAATAGGAAGCGAACCACTATATGCTAGTATAAGAAGTGTCCAAAATAAAGAACCAGTATACACAGCTCTAGATTCACTAAATACTGCCCCTGAGGAAACATACAGTTATGTTACTGAAGATGACTATGAGGATATCAAGAGAATGAAAGCATCAAGAGAAATAAAAGTAGATAAAAATGAGGGGTTTCCAAATAGAAAAGAAGAATCCTTTGGTGATAATGAAACAGTCAATGATACAGAATATGAATATATCAGTAAATATTTTCAGTTTTATTTATTTTTATATCAAAGTTAACACAATATTCAATCCATAACATGGAATTCTTTTGTTCAAATTGTTCTTATATTGCCTGTTATTTTCTTATAAATATTTCATTAGACGTCTTTAAGGTGTGTGTGTATATCTGTGTGTGTGTGTAGGCAAATTCATGAACAAAAAAACAGGAAAAATAACAAAAGTCAGTTGGACATACACAGTGAGTATATTAGATAAATGCTCAGTGAAAGTTTTAGATGGAAAAATAAGAGTAGAAATGGCATTTCGAGCATGGCACTTTGCCGGATAAAAGGAAAGGTCCAGAGAAGAGGTAAAGGAGAGAGGAGCAAATAGTCCAGAGAAAAGCACATATGTTGTTATATGGCCAAAAAATAACTGACTGGCAGACAGAGAGAGATAGAGAATGTGGTTTTTGAAGGCAAGAGAGTGCAAAAATGGTCAGTGTGTGTTTGTTGATCTTTGACATGTTGGTAGAGTATCCTGTCATTATACTCCTGCCAGTGTTCATTTAGCCTCTCAGCTAAACTCCTAGAAATCTCCCCAAAATATGCCTTATTCCAGTTCATACCATCATCCTCCATGCATTTTATACAGTAGACTACATTCCTGGTCTTACAGTTAATACTAGGGCTGAAAATACACACAATGCAGTTCCTATCAGGATATGTGCTCTTTGCAAAGGAGTATATCTTACATAATTGTAATCTGATGGACCACCCTGGTTTTTCTACAACTTCAATATTGAGTTTAACTTCCTTCATAATCTTCCTAAACCTAGGGATAACTCCCCATGTAGCATAGCATCTACAAACATTATCCCTTGAAATATCTTTGTTGTACCATGTATTTATTCTGTTTGCTTTATCACTAATTCTTTTTATTCTTTTACATTATTTGCCTCAATATCGAAGCAACGTTCCACTGGTTTCCTTTCTTATAATGTCATCTAACTTCTTCCTACTCCACTGTACACTTTGGCTGTAGCTAGAGGACTGAATGTGGTACATTAAGTCCTGTGCATGTCTCTTTTATTTCACAAGGTTTGCACACAGGGCATAAGTTATTCATTATCCTAACTAAATCTGCTATAAGTATGTTTATCTTATCATTGTGTGATAAAGCTGAGTTCTTATGAATAACATATTTTGAAGTTATGGATTTCATATAAATAAGGGGAGGAGTTGAACCTTGTAGTTTGTAGTCTCTAACGAAACTTCAGTATCACGGACAGGGAGTCTATTGTTAGTGTCCTTAGAGGGGTAGTCTATCATTACCTTGATACTCTGGTGGATGGAGTTAGCTATGCACTGGACGTTTTCCATTGTATTCCTCTCAGCTTCCTTAGTATCACTACCTGGAATTGTCCTAACAATAATGTTAATATTACCTACATATCTACAGTATAGTATTACAGCTACAGAGTATTCATCTAGGGATTGCCTATGTTTTTTTGTCCCACCAGGTCATGAAAAGGCCAGCCACATCCCGAGCTACACTGGCACCAACAACTGCTTCTTGGACGTTCCTATATAATTTCTTATTGAACTTGACTATGTAGTTCTTCAAGGACACACAATCACACTTGCATACACGCAAACATACGCACGCACGCACACACACACACACACACATGCACGCACAAACGAACACATAGATATGCACACACATATGTGGGAACACACATGCACACATACATACAGATGCTTACCTATTCAGAAAAACAACATACACACACATGCAAAAACACACACTAGACTGAAGATAAATGTAGAGTATTCTTTAATACACTATATCTGAAAGGCTCCAATTTCCAGTACTCACAGTTACTTATTTCTGATCATCAGTTGGTAAACTGAACCTGATTTTCTTTGGAAATATCCACCGTCTGAATATTTTTTGAAATATGAAATGAAAGTTTGGGGAAAACGCCTACCCTTATAACTAAAAACCTATGTAAACCACATGTGCAAAAATAGCTGATTCAAGCCCACACAAGAACTAGAAATCGGAGCCTATCAATTATATTGTATGTGTGTGTATGTATATGACCACGTGACCGACTAGACTATCAGACGTTGTTACACATCGCTGGTCACAATGCATTTTGCATCATCTTAGCCACCAAATGAGGTAACTCCACTGGTTAATTGACCAAGCCAAAATTCCCCCTTGATCGAAAGGGGACTGGAGCAATCTGAAATGAAGTGTTTTGCTCAAGAATACAATGTGCTGCCTGTTCTAGCAATTGAACCCACAATCTAACAATCATGAGTGCAACAGCCTAACCACTAGGCCTTTGCCGTGTGTGTGTGTGTATACATAAATATACATGCACACACACGTGCACATGTAGTCACACAGACACACACATACAGTGAAGTTCGTTTTCAGTTTCCTCCTGTCAAATCCACCAACAAGGCTTTCATTAACCTGGGTCTGCAGTAGAAGATACTTTCCCAAAGTGCCATGCAGTGGGACTGAACAATAGCCCATGTGATATATATATATATATATATATATATATATATATATATATA
>NC_068984.1:104467745-104470074 GCF_001194135.2 Octopus bimaculoides | reverse complement strand
CTCGGAAGTGGCCATGGTAATGAGAATGGGCTCCAACTATGTGAACCTGTTCATTGGCTATGTTGAGGCCCAAATATTTTCAAGATTCACTAGTCCCATGTTCCTTTCCTTCGAAGAGCATAAGCTTGAAATGTAAAAGACTTTCTCACTTCCCGAGCGTTAAACTAATATATCTGTTTGTTGTTTACACACCCATCTTCGTCTTTTTTTTTTTTTTTTGTAAATTCTCACTATACGGTTGTTATATTGATGACTGTATTCGTGCTACCTTGGTCTCTCACAAACAACTAGACTCCTTCCTCTCTTTTGTCCAATCCTTTCATCCTGCCCTCGAATTCTCCTGCACCATTTCCAACACTTCCATCACCTTTCTCGACATATCGGTCAACATACACAACTCTGATCTCACTACCTCCATCCACTATAAACACTCCAACTCACACTCATACCTCAACTTCTCCTCCTCCCACCCTACCCACACCAAGCTCTCCATGACTTTGAGACTCAGTCTGAACTCATGGTTTGCTACTTCATCCTTCGTGGATATGCCAGAGCACATTCCATGGACCATGCCTCTGCTCTCTCTCCTCACACCTGTTCCGCTGTTGCCCATCTCCCGTTTCCCCTCACCTACCACTCCTTCACCCTGCCCCTCCAAGACACCATTCCCTGAGCCTTCCGGTGACTCCAATCCGACTCCTCCACTTTGCACATCTTCCTCAACCTACCCCTTCCCTCCTTCAAATGAGCCCACAACCTACATGACCTCCTGGTCCACTGTTTCTTCCCTACCCCACCTCCAAACCTGGCTCGTTACCCTGCTCCCACCCATACTGCTGCACTTGCCCCTACCTCTCCAACACCACTATTCTCACAGACACCTGTCATCATCCCTGTCATATCATTGACTCCTTTACCTGCACTTATAGCAACGTCATTTACTGCATCTCCTGCTCTTTCTGCCCTTTTCTGTACATCGGTCAAACGGGGTGCCACTTGGCTGACTGGTTCGCAGAGCACCTCCGAGACGTTAGACTTGGCAATGACGCCCCAGTTTCATGCCATTTCCGCTCTACTGGTCATTCATTACAACACCTGTCTGTGTTTGGATTGTCTTTGCTCAGGAGCTATCCAGACTCCCACCTTTGTCATGAACAGGAATTAATCTTCTCTTTTCGCTCCTTTGCGCCACATGGGCTCGACTCTCCTCTCCTTTTCATCTGACTCCCCTCCTCTCTTCTCTTCATCTGACACCTACTTCCTCTTTTCACTCCTACCCACCTCTCCTCTCGTGCCCTGACATTTACTTCCTCTCTTCACTCCTACCCACTTTCTCCCTTCATTGATACCCCTATCCACACACTCCCACATAATCCACCCATACCCCCACACCTCCACATCCTCACCCCCACATCCTCACGCCAAACCCGCATCCCCACACTGCCACACCACATCACACCACCCCATACTACTCCGCACTCTAGCACTAACCACTTACCAGTACTCGCACCATCATCCACACACCCACACATTACTGACGCACGCACTTCCACACACACTCATCCACACGTTAAAGTCACCAGCCCCCATCCACACACACATGCACACCTTCGTTTTGAGATCACCAGTACTTTATTATCACCCCTTCTTCCTAGCTTTCCTATCTAACTACCTTTTCTAACCAATCACCATGATTGCCTGCTAAATCCACAATTTTTTTTTTTATTCTCTCTCTGTTTATTTCCTCATGTTCCTTTCTCTTGAAGAGTGTAGGCTTGAAATGTATAAAAATTTCTCACCATCCCAAGCATCAAACTAATACACCTGTCTTCGTCTTTTGTTTTTCTGTAAATTTCAACTATATATATCATCATCATCATCATCATCATCATCATCATTGTTTAACATCCACTTTCCATGCTAGCATGGGTTGGACAATTTGACTGAGGACTGGTGAAACCGGATGGCAACACCAGGCTCCAATCTGATCTGGCAGAGTTTCTACAGCTGGATGCCCTTCCTAACGCCAACCACTCAGAGAGTGTAGTGGGTGCTTTTACATGTCACCCACACGAAGGCCAGTCAGGCAGTACTAGGGATAAAACATATATATATAAATATATATATATATATAAAACTATATATATATATATATATATATACTCTTTTACTTGTTTCAGTCATTTGACTGCAGCCATGCTGGAGCACCGCCTTTAGTCGAGCAAATCGACCTCAGGATTTATTCTTTGTATGCTATTCTATCAGTCTCTTTTGCCGAACTGCTAGGTTACGGGGATGTAAACACACCACCATCAGTTGTCAAGCGATG
>NC_068984.1:104465284-104467735 GCF_001194135.2 Octopus bimaculoides | reverse complement strand
GGGGGGGGGGGGACAAACACAGACATACAAACATATACACACACATATATATATATACATATATCCGACGGACTTCCTTCAGTTTACATCGACCAAATCCACTCACAAGGCATTGGTCGGCCCAAGGCTATAGTAGAAGACACTTGCCCAAGGTGCCACGCAGTGGGAATGAACCCAGATTCATGTGGTTGGTAAGCAAGCTACTTATCACACAGCCACTCCTGCGCCCAGCTACTTACCACACAGCCATATATATATATATGTATATTTATGTGTGTGTCTTTATTTGTCCCCCTCACCATCACTTGACAACTGATAAGTTAGTGTTTCAGTAAAAAGAGACTGATAGAATAAGTACAAGGCTTACAAAGAATAAGTCCTAGGGTCAATTTCTTCAACTAAAGCTTTTTAAGGTGATACTCCAGCATGGCCACAGTCAAATGAGGAAAACATGTAAAAGAATAAAAGAATATCTTTTAGCTTTTACTTGTTTCAGTCATTAGACTGAGCCATGCTGGGGCACCACCTTGAAGAGTTTTCAGCCAAATGAATTGACCGCAGTATTTATTGTTTTTTAAGCCTAGTAGTTATCCTATTGGTCTCTTTTGCCAAACCACTAAGGTATAAGGATGTAAACACACCAAGAGTGGTTTGGAACATACTGATAGTTTTAAGTACCAGGCTTTAAAAGAAGTACTTGGGTCAATTCATTTAACTAAAAACTCTTCAATGTGGTGCTCCAGCATGGCCACAATCTAATGACTGAAACAAGTAAAAGATAAAACATAAAAAATACTGGCATGTTGAGTACTTTGTCTGTGCCAAATGTGAGAAACCATTTCTGAGCACCAGATATTATGAGAAGAATATAGCTTACTGTGAGACACATTATCACCAGCTTTTTGGAAATATTTGCTTTGTAACAATATTGTAGCTGGAGATGCCTTTACTGCCTTTAACAAAGACTGTTGTGTCAGACATTTTGCTTGATCTGTCTATGACAGGAAGATGAGCCAGAAAACCAAATTCTCTGAATTTGACATGAAGCCTGTCTGCAAGACATGTTTTGAGAAATTCCCTAGTGAGATGAAATGCTGATAGAAGAAGGGTTATGATGAACACACCAAAAAATAGACTGATCACCATAGGAACTAATAGTTTTTCTTCAATACTTCTTTCTCTCTTCTTTTCTCTCTCCAATTTATTTTCTGTAACAGTCTGCAAGCAATCTGTAGTCTTATTCTCTATTTCTTGTAAGAATGTCTTTAACACAACTGTCACCAACAAGGGAAAAAAATAAAAATTGAATAGTGGTGATGCCCTAGCACAACCATAGCCACTGGCTGAAACTGATGATAGAACAATAGAATACACACACACACACACACACACACACAACTGTGTGTGTACTTTTATATATGTATATATATTTATATATATATAAATGTACGTGTGTTTTTCAATGTATACAAATAACAAAGAAAAAATAAATAAATAAATAGTTACCAGGGTAGCAAAAATTCACATAAGTGCCAAGGATATTACAGCCTACTTATAACAGTAGAAATTCCTGGGTTAAGTGAAATGTTTTTGTATAACATGGATAAATAAAGAAATGGAGTCAAACGCAGGTGTTATTCAAATGATTTGAATAAAACCTGCATTTGACTCCATTTCTTTATTTATTTTGTGTGTTTTGCTAATAATAGTATTGGTGGTGGCAATAATGCGACCCTGAAGAGATGGAGTATCCAGAAATTTGTAATATGTTGTAATTTGTTACAATATTTTACGAGACATCTTATGATGTGGTTTATTTATCCGGGATACCCTATTGAAATGTGCATAGGTTTGGCTTTTGTGGTTGTTTCTGTTATTGTAATTGTTGCTGCAATAAAGTATCTTCAATGCATTGATTTTGAGCTCTATCCTTTAAGAGACATGTATACATATATATATACAAAAACTCAACTGTGAGCTTTTTGCTAAGACTGTTAACAGATACTATATATTTTGTAAAATTTGTTTTATAAATGTATATATTTAATATATATATATATATATATATATATATATTCTTTCTTTTATTCTTTTACTTGTTTCAGTCATTTGACTGCAGCCGTGCAGGAGCACCACCTTGAAGGGTTTTAGTCAAAGAAATCGACCGCCAGACTTTTTTAAAGCTTGTACTCATTCTATCAGTTTCTTTTGCTGAACTGCTAAGTTATGGGGACATAAACATACTGACACTGATTGTCAAGCAATGATTTAGGGAAAAAAACTGACTCAAAGACACACACATACACACACAGATATATGCCAGTATATATATACAGTGAAGCTTTACTATAGCGTCATATATTATCGACTGCTAATTCCAGTAAATATTGGTGCATTGTTGTACCACTATCCTATATTTATATTTATATATATATATATATATATATATAT
>NC_068984.1:104459292-104464748 GCF_001194135.2 Octopus bimaculoides | reverse complement strand
TGTGTGTGTGTGTGTGTGTGTGTGTGTGTGTGTGTGTGTGTGTAAGAATTAAAACCTACCACAGGCTATCTTACATCACATTTGAATTTCATTTCATTCTTTCATTCTTTTACTGGTTCCAGTCATTGGCTTGCAACTGTGCTGGGGAACCACTCTAAAGAAACTTATTTCAGTCTAATAGTCATTTTACCAATCTCTATTGGATGGCTAAATTGATTTTTAACATAAAAGGTTGAAAGTTTTACAAAACCAAGCACACACATATAACAGTGGTACCCCTGCATGGTTGCTGCTCTCAAGCTGAAACTAGTGGGAAAAAAAATAAATAGGTATACAAACAGGCTTTTGTAATGTTTGCATTTGGAAAAGTATAAATTTTACATTTCATAAGGCTCAAACTAGTGATCAACAGAGTGGTAATATTGACTCCTTGGATCTATGTGGCTATTCAAGGGATTGATAAACACCGGAAACAATTCTGGGCATTAAGGGTACTGAATTATTAACAAACTGAATCTTGAAGAGCATAGTGGTTTAAAGCTAAGATTTGCTAATTTCCAACCATATATCAATACAATAACTAGTATTCACCAGATACATATTTCTCATTTAATATGACTGAATTTTTATTGTTCTTTATCAATATTCTCTTTTACTCTTTTACTTGTTTCAGTCATTTGACTGCGGCCATGCTTGAGCACCGCCTTTAGTCGAGCAAATTGACCCCAGGACTTATTCTTTGGAAGCCTAGCACTTATTCTATCGGTCTCTTTTGCCGAACCTCTAAGTTACGGGGACGTAAACACACCAGCATCGGTTGTTAAGCGATGTTGGCGGGGAGAAACACAGATACACAACATATACACACATACATATATATATACATATATACGACGGGCTTCTTTCAGTTTCCGTCTACCAAATCCACTCACAAGGCTTTGGTCAGCCCGAGGCTATAGTAGAAGACACTTGCCCAAGGTGCCACGCAGTGGGACTGAACCCGGAACCATGTGGTTCATAAGCAAGCTACTTACCACACAGCCACTCCTAAGTATTATCATTAAATTTTTTAAATATTCCTTATTAAAAAGCAGTAATGACACAAAAGAATGAAGAAATTATTGCCTTATAAATCAAGAACATTTTATTAATTATATTTATTAATTTTATTTTTTTAATTTACTTGATGCAGGTCAATAACTTATCAATGATTTCATGAAGGGATCTATGATATAAGAAATTTGTTGATCCCTGGGCTTAACCATAGTCACCTTAGTTTTAAACTTTTATTATTCTAGTCTTTTAGATATCTTAGCTTACACATTTATTACATCAACCATTTTTAACTTCATACCAAAATACAACTCCTCCTTCATTATTGTTTCTTTTTCCTTTCAGTTACACATAAAACTATAAAAAATGAAAAAGAATTGTCAAGAAATGATTTGACTTTAACACCAGGAAATAATGAACAGAAAGAGACCATCCAGGTATTGTGATAAAATTATTTCTTTATTGCTAAAATATCAGAGACATTTAACCACATACCTTTATGCACTGAATTTAAATCCTACCCAGGTCAGTTCTACCTTTTATGTTTTCAAGAGCAATAAAATAAGCACCTAACAAAATACTGAAGTCAGAATAATTGACGAAAACTCTTGAAGATAGAGCCCCAATATGGCCGTAGTCTAATGACAACTCAGAATAAATGAGTAGAAAAATCTGGGAGGATTGCAGCTTGATGTCTGTATTAACCTTAGTATTGCTGATGGAGGCCTGTGCTAGCCCTTATATAGCAGCTGAGGGTCTATATTAGCCCCAGTATTGCAGCTGAGGACTTGTATTAGCACTACTATTGCAACTTGAGGCATGTACTAGCCCTAGTAGATGGCAGCTCATGTTAACCCCAGTATTGCAACTGGAGACCTGTGTTAACACCAGCATTGTAACAGGAAGTCTGTATCAATCCCAGTCTTGCAGACAGAGACTTGTGTTAGTATTGCAGATGAAAGTCTTTTTATTGCACCTGGAGGCCTGTGTTGGCCTCAGTATTGCAGCTGGGAACTTGTATTAACCCCGCAGAAAGATGATCCGGTTTATTAATCATGACACTAAGACAAGGTGTTGCCTTAGGCGCTCTGTGGTTTGCATCAGTTTAATTGTAAACTGAGCTGTTTTCACCAAGAATTGCAGAAACACAACTTATTGTTTATAGTAAATAAAGTCATAGGAAAATGAGAAACAGGATGTGAAAGGGAAACTGCAACAAGTTGAAGGTTGAGGAAATACATAGAACAATGAAATACGACTTTAGCAGATACACATTATAGAGATGGATGGTTGGGTGAAAAAAAGAAAGAGTTGGGGACAGAATAGGAGAGAGAGTGAGAGGTAGAATAAGAGATAGAAGGAATAAGAGAGAGAAGGAATAAGAGAAAGTGTGAAAGAGAGGAGGACAGAAATATTGGCTGTTTACAGTGAGTGCAGACAGTGAAACTTGTTTGACCTACACAGGTCCAGTAATTTACAAAGGTTATATGTTTTGAGATTGGCATAGAAGTAATCATTTGATTACTGCTAATATGGCCATCAGAAAGATGGACATGAACAGGTAAACATGATAATTTGTTATTCAAGCATTGACAGAGAATGACAATAATAAATACATAAAAGACACTGAACTGTCTTTTATGTTGAAATAGAAGAATAATGGAGAAAATAAAATGAGACTAATTGTTGTTTTACCAGCAATCTAACAAAAGAAAAAAAAAACAAATTATAATCTGTCTTGTTTTGGATGTACAACATAAACTGGAGCGATAAGTCAAATACAAGTGAGTGTAAAAGTGACTTGATATCAGGCATTTCATGCAACCAATGAATCTAAGAATGAGATGATGGTGATGGTGATGATGATGATGACGATGACGATGATGTTGATGATGACATGATGATAATGATTGGGACAAGTAATTTAAGTGGATTTTATGCTGGCTTAAAGCTCCTTGAGATGATAGATAAAGTTAAAGGAAAAAACAAAATGGCTTCTGTTGAGAGAGATCAAACCAGAAAAATTTGAATTTTACCAACAAGATAACAAAGGTCAAAATTGCATAAAAATATATTTTAGCCATCTAATCCTCCTTACAGATGTTCCCATGGTAATCAGAAAGAGTGCTAGAGATAACAGGAATATTAATGGTGATAGGGCATGAAGACCATGTTAGTGAAGACAAACAAAAAAATGATAACATATTATTAATGTCTGAACCAAAAATGTCTAATCTAGAATATTCTTTTATTTGGATTGTCTTAAACTCTACATTAGAGTCTGGACACTTAATAAACCAACAAAGAGAGGAAACTGGAGAAAGTAAAACAAGATTAATTGTTGCTTTACCAGCAATCTAACAAAAGAGAAAAATACAAGCTATAATCCATCTTGTTTGTTACATATGAGATGTTAAATTTTATGTTTTAATTATACATATAACCCCTTTTTCTTAGACCAACTACTATTCTCAATCCTTCTTCCCCAAAACATTGTCTCTTTGGGATCTCCTCCCCACTCATGCCTTTCCTGCAAGTATTGACCTGTAACAGTTTAAACAAAACACTAATGGCATCAACTTGTCTCAGAGGGCATGTGAGGATTATTATGGGCTCTGGTCCCCCTCCAGACTCAATAAGTAAAAAAAATTCTCTTTAATAATAGAATTGTTAATTTTGCAAGCTTTTCTTCTTCATGTTTATTTCTATTTAAAATTGCTATTCTATAGAAAAAATTAAATTTACATCATAAAATACTAAATTTTGCCATAATAATGGTTAAGGGATTGACTTTCTATCCCAAATATTCATTAGTGTAGACATTGCCTATTGGCCTCCAAATAAGGCATATTGGTTTACTTGACTCAAGGAAGCTAGAGAAAAAGTACTTTTTGTACTTTATGTTTGGTTGACTAACCATACACATCGGCAGGTTTAAACTTGCTGACACATCAGGTCAACAAGCCAAATGGAACCACAGTTAGGAATATATTTCCTGTTTCTTTCACATAAATTAACATATATTAGGATTTTGGAAATGGAAGCTGAAAGAAAACATTTGTATAGATAGATAGATTGATAGGAAGATAGATAAACAGACAAACAGACAGATGGAGATGTAAATATATATATATGTGTATATGTATATAATGTACAGGAAGGCATACATGAGAGTACAGTTCTCAGTCCCCTCCTATTCATCATCATCCTCCAGGTCATAACAGAGGAATTCAAGACCGGCTGCCCCTGCTATGTGCTGATGACCTTGCTGTCATAGCATATTCTCTAACAGAACTAGAAAAGGAGTTCCTGGTGTGAAAACAAAACCTGAAATTAAAGGGACTTAAGGTTAACTTAACAAACACTAAGGTTCTAGTAAGCAAGAAAATGGACAGGACACTTCCCCCATCAGGTAAATGACCCTGCTTGATATGTAGGAAAAGTGTAGGTAGAAATTCCATATAGTGTACCCAGTGCAAGCTATGGACACACAAGATGTGCAGTGGAATAATAGGAAGGTTATCAAAAAAGGTAGTGTTTTTATATGGAAGATGCACAGGAGCCATAAAAACTACAGATACTTGGGAAATTGATTTTTTCAAATGCCCCAGAAGCTTTTTAGAGGTAATGGATAATTTCTGCTACCTAGGGGACCTAATTAGCAGAGCAAGAGGATCTGCAGAAAGTGTAATCACTAGAATAAGAATAGGATGGAGGAAATTCAGAGAGCTTTTACCTCTGTTGGCAACCAAAGGTCTTTCTCTCTCCAAATGTAGTGAAGATTGTATGATGCATGCATACAAACAATAATGCTACAAGGTAGTCAGATCTGAACACTGAATACAAAGGACATGCGAAAACTAATGAGGAATGAAGCTAGTATGCTCCACTGGATGTGCTATGTCAGTGTACAAGTGTGATGGAGTGCTAGTGTATTGAGAGAAAAGTTAGGTATAAGAGGAATTACATGCTGTGTGCAAGAGAGAAGACTGCACTGGTTCAGTCATGTTATATGTATGGATGTAGACAGTTGCATACAGAAGTGCTGATTGCTTAAAGTAGATGGAACTCATGGAAGAGGGAGACCCAAAAAGACATGGGATGAAGTACTGAAGGCCAATTTCAAGACACTGAACCTTATGAAGGAGATGATAAAGGACTGAGACACCTGACATCTTGCTGTATTCAAGAAGACACATCCACCACAATAGAATTTATACTAGTGCTGGTACCACATAAAAAGCACTGGTACTGGTACCA
Source organism: Octopus bimaculoides (assembly GCF_001194135.2). NCBI lineage: Eukaryota > Metazoa > Mollusca > Cephalopoda > Octopoda > Octopodidae > Octopus > Octopus bimaculoides. The sequence continues at coordinate 104,459,435 of NC_068984.1, read as the reverse complement.
CATAACAACCACTGATGGTGGTACCACATAAAAAGCACTGGTGCTGGTACCACATAAAAAGCACTGGTGCTGGTACCACATAAAAAGCACTGGTGCTGGTACCACATAAAAAGCACTGGTGCTGGTACCACATAAAAAGCACT
>NC_068984.1:104457877-104459282 GCF_001194135.2 Octopus bimaculoides | reverse complement strand
ACTGGTGCTGGTACCACATTAAAAGCACTGGTGCTGGTACCACATTAAAAGCACTGGTGCTGGTACCACATTAACAGCACTGGTGCTGGTACCACATAAAAAGCACTGGTGCTGGTACCACATAACAAGCACTGGTGCTGGTACCACATAAAAAGCACTGATGGTGGTACCACATTAAAAGCACTGGTGCTGGTACCACATTAAAAGCACTGGTGCTGGTACCACATTAACAGCACTGGTGCTGGTACCACATAAAAAGCACTGGTGCTGGTACCACATAAAAAGCACTGATGGTGGCACATAAAAATTACCCATTACACTCTGAGAAGTGGTTGGCATTAGGAAGGGCATCCAGCTATAGAAACCATGCCAGAACAGATAATGGAGTCTGGTATAACCCCCCCCCCCAGCCTTGTCAGCTCCTGTCAAACCATCCAATCCATGCCAACATGAAAAGCAGACGTTAGATGATGATGATGATGATGGTGATACATACATAATCACTAGCCACATCTGAGACATTGATCTCATTCAAAATGAAATTTTAAAATTTGTTCATTAATTTATATATTCTGAATTGGTGTATATGCTCAGTCATATATCACTTTAATTGGTAATATGCATGTATTCAGGTACTAGCAATCAGACGGAACATCATGAAAACAGAATCAAAAGGCCACCCGATAAGCATAAAATTATAAGAATACAAGTAACTGCACATGCCGTAGAAAATCTGCCTGTCCACTCTTGAACCAATGTATCCAAGAAGACATAGTATATAAATGCGTAATCTCCACATTCCAACATTAAATATGTGTACATAGGTGCTACAGAAAACCAATTCAAAGTCTTTTATTGAAACCACATCTCATCATTCCAAAAAGTAAATAGACAACATGTGACCTCATTGGCAGACCTCTAATGGGGACTGAAAGAATCATAAATTAAATACCAAATGGAATGGTCAAAAATAAAAGATGCACACCCATATATTTCGCTGTCCAACAAATGTGACCTTTGCCTTGAGGAAGTATTGAGTATACTGTTGAATAATGAAAATCTGGTGAACAAGCATGATGAGAAAATTGCTAGGTGTAACCACCACACTAAATATGTATTTTCCAGATGGAGCAGTGTATAAAAATTATAATTATTATTTTATTTCATTAAACCCATCCTTTCCTGTCTCCACATCTGTATAGAGGTGTGTGTATTTATGATGGACTGTCCAACGATATAACTATGTGCATTAATATGAGTAGATAAATGTATGTGCATTTGTGTATACATGTGAATGTGTTTGTTGATCGGTATTGTGTGGGAGATACATCTGTATATATGTACATATATGTTTTATATATATATATATATATATATATATATATATATATATATATATATATAT
>NC_068984.1:104456603-104457080 GCF_001194135.2 Octopus bimaculoides | reverse complement strand
ATATGTTATATATTTATATGTATATATGCATACATATATATATATGTGTATATATATATTTATATATATATATATAATTTTTATTATTATATCAAGGGCTATTACTATAAGTAACACGTCACACTGTAATAGGACCCTAAAGTCAAACTACTTCAATACATATACACAGGCACTGAAATTGTGGGAATAAACATAGAAGTTCCTTTAAAAAAAGGTTTAGTTGTATATCATTAATGATTTTATGGTCAGCATGTATTATATACTCTCCAATCATCGATGATTGGAGGCATTACTTATAGTAATAGCCCTTAATATAATAATGTATTCTATATCTAAGGAAAAAAACTATATACTTTGTATTAATTTTTTTCCTCCATTGGTTTTCCACACTGGCTACTTGATAAATCTTTTATAGATGTTATCCTTATATTTTATTTTATGTATATATATATATATATATATATATGTGTGTGTGTG
>NC_068984.1:104453116-104456593 GCF_001194135.2 Octopus bimaculoides | reverse complement strand
TGTGTGTATGTGTATATATATATATATATATATATCTATATATATACATGTACATATATGTGTGTATATTTGTGTGTGTGTGTGTGCATATATGTATAAAACGGCTGCAGATGGAACACCATCCTATTTTCAGATCCTATTTTATTTATTTTTCTTAACCTTGATATCTTTTCTATCTTATATCCTAGATGTATAAGGAATTTTTAGACGATTTAGGCAGTTTGCCATTTTAACGGTTGACATTTTTATTCCTATATTTATCAACCTCTCATTCGTTTTGTACCTCCTATATTTATTACACATAACTCTTTACATGTAATCTTTATTTATATGCAATTTTATATGCATTTGTATGTTTTTATATTTCTTCTATATTGTTATGTATGTTTGGTTTTATTCTTTATACCCTTAGAGAATCTTTACGCCTGTATTTGCATGATTTATGTTGATGTATATAAATATATATGATTCAATTCCTTTGATTGGATATCTTCATTTATGCATTCTGGAATCTGTTTGACTGCCTATGATTTGCATTTTCAATTTCCTCTACTCTGTATTTTTTCACATTGGCTCTCTATGAGCACTCCGTAAATAGCCCATACTTTCTATAACATATTTAATATTATATACATATATGTACATGTATGTATGTGTGTGTGTATGTATGTATGTATATGCACATGTGCATATGTATATGTGTGTGTATGTATCTGTATATATATATATATATATATATATACACACACACATATACCTATATATACAAATATATTGGGTTGGCAACTAAATTCCTGTCGTTTTTTTAAATTAAAATTTTTTTAAAGGTTTAATAAAAAATAACAACTAATTAATCAATAATGTATTCACCCTTGTTGTTTACAACTTCTTTCCAATGTTCAACAAGATTTTCAATACCTCGTTGGTAGAAATCACCCGATTTCGACTAGAAAAATTGATCCAACCAAGCTCTCAATTTTGCATCAGTATTGAACGTGTAGTAACGCCGTGCGCATGCGTAGTCTCATGCATGCATGGAATAAAACAAGCAAACGTTCCCGCTTCTATTCTATCTCTTTCTCGGTCGGCCGGCCATGAGCATGGACGTGTCAAGCAGTGTCTCCAACATTCCAACTCTGGAGACAGTCTCTTTACGTGTTTAGCTGTCTCTCTTCATCTTTCGAACTTACGCTCGACAGCTCGCTTACATCTACGTAACAACGTCCCAACAACTATGCTCACACACACAGAAGTTGTAACAACAAGAGCTAAAGATGTATATATTTACCACCTGAATAAATGTTGTATAAGTTGATAGTCTGGAGTTCAGCGTTCCGTTATATTCATTTATTTTATATAGGAAAGTCAGGTACACATCTAATGATGTATAACCAACTTTCCTATAAACGAAACTCCACGCATAGCATTTGAAAGAGATCAAAAGAGGTGGAAAATTCGTTGGTGCCAAATCAGGAGAGTACGGTGGGTGTGGCAGTACTTCCCAGCCATGCGTTTGAATGCCTCCCTTGGTCATATTGGTGATATGAGGGCGGGCGTTGTCATGCAGCAGAAGAACTCTGTGCTGATGATTAGATCTTTTCTCTTGAATAGCCATGTTGAGTCGTTCCATCTGTTGCACATAGAGTTCCGCATTGACCGTTTGGTTCTGTTCAAGCAATTCGTAATGGATAATCCCTTCCCAGTCCCACCATACACACAACATCGTTTTACATGGATGAAGATCTTATTTCATGCGCGGTGTTGCTTGTTTACCGGGGTTAAACCATTCCTTATGCTGCTTCATTTTGATGTATAGGCACCATTTTTCATCGCCAGTAATGATTCGGTAAAGAAATTGTTGCTTGTGTCCATGAGTTGAGTGGTGACAAGCAAGCAAACCAGCGAAGATTGTGAATTGTTGATTTTTGTTGTTGTCACTTAAAGCATGCGGAACCCATGCTCCATACTTCTGAACCTTTCCCATCAAGTGAAGATGCTTCTCCATATCAGTGTGGGAGCATTCTATTTTCTCTTGTTGTTTGACAAGAATTTTCGTACAAAAGTTGGTTTAATTCCTCTTCATCGAACTCAACTGGACGATCAGAACGAGGTGAGTCTTTAAGGTAAAAATTTTCATTTTTGAACTTGGCATACCAATCACGAGCGGTTCTTTCAGCTATGGCACCCTCCCCATACACATCACAAATGTCGTGAGTAGCTTTTGCGGCCTTAGAACCTTGATTAAAAGCAAAAAGAAGGAGGTGTCGAAAATGCTCGTTTTTCTTAACTTGACATTCCATGTTAATGATCTAAAAATAAACAAAAATTAACTAAAATTAACTAGAAAAAAAAAAAATAGCTTCCAAAATGATTCAAAAATAGAATTCTCAAAAAAAATAGATTCCAAAATTTAAAGATACAATTAATTCCAAAATTTTTAAAAACCGCGGAAACTTAGTTGCCAACCCAATATATACATCATCATCACATCATCATTTAATGTTTGTTGTCCATGCTGGCATGGGTTGGATGGTTTGACCAGGGATGGCAAGCTGGAAGGCTGCACCAGACTCCAGTCTGATTTGGCATGGTTTTCTATGGCTGGATGCCCTTCCTAATGCCAGCCACTCTGAGAATGTAAAGGTTGCTTTTACGTGCCACCGGCATGGGTGCCATTTGCATGACACCAGTATCTGCCATGACTATGATTTTCCTTAGCTTGATGGATCTTCTTCTCAAGCACAACATAATGCCAAAGGTCTCGGTCATTGCCTCCATGAGGCCCAACACTCAAATGGAAGGCCCAACACTTGAAAGGAACATATATACATATATGTATATGTATGTGTATGTATGTATATATGCATATGTATAAATGTATATAAATATGTGTGTATGTGTGTGTGTGTGTGTGTGTGTGTGTGTGTGTGTGTGCGTGTGTGCATGTGTGTGTGTGTGTGTAAACAAAATTGGACAACATTTGGTACTTCTTATTCTCCATTGTTTCCAGGCTTCTGTTTTCATATCTAATTACTCTGCAGAAAGTATTTTACAGTTTTTCAACTCTCATATAATATGCTAGCAGAGATACCTGGCATTGCTCAGGATTAAAAAGCATGGTTTGTATGTATGTATGTATGTATGTATATATATATATATATATTTCGTATGTGTATTTCGTGTGCAAGATTCTTGATGTGGATACGTTTGTTGAAAGAAATACAATTAAACCTTGGGAGAGGCATTATGCCGGTAATAAACACACGCACTGGTTCAGTCCTTTATTAATTTATATAGTTTTTTGTTAAATTATTTCATTGCACTCTTGCAATCTCTTCAGTAACTTGTCTCTCCACTTCCATTTATTTTGAATATATGATCTGGCGTTGTTTTGGCGTTGTTTCGAAACTGTTTGGTATGAGCATGTGAGTGTGTGCAAGCTCGTATGTGTGCACGCACTTATGTGTTCGTGCTTAT
>NC_068984.1:104443893-104452414 GCF_001194135.2 Octopus bimaculoides | reverse complement strand
GATCTGATATAAACGAAATTGTTACAAACACACATATGGACGCACATACTTATATATAAGCACGAACACATAAGTGCGTGCACACATATGAGCGTGCACACATACGAGCTTGCACACACTCACATGCTCATACCAAACAGTTTCGAAACAACGCCAAAACAACGCCAGATCATATATTCAAAATAAATGGAAGTGGAGAGACAAGTTACTGAAGAGATTGCAAGAGTGCAATGAAATAATTTAACAAAAAACTATATAAATTAATAAAGGACTGAACCAGTGCGTGTGTTTATTACCGGCATAATGCCTCTCCCAAGGTTTAATTGTATATATATATATATATATTACAGTTATGTTGAAATAGGTGATACAGGAAAGTGCAGCGTTGACAACAAAACATTTGTGGAGTAAATTTTAAAGCTTTGCAGAAACGACAATTTGAGTTTAGCACACCAATATGGACAGAATTGCCATTTTTATAAGAATGGATCAATCTGAACATGGTCGATCTGAACGTGATCAATGCTAGTGCCCCCTGACTGGCTCCCATGCTGGTGGCACATAAATAGCACCATCCGAACGTGGTTGATGCCAGGTTCGCCTGACAGGCTCCTGTGTTGGTGGCACATAAAAAGCTCCATCCAAACATGGCCAATGCCAGTGCCCCCTGACTGGCTCCCATGCCGGTGGCACATAAAAAGCACCATCTGAATGTGGCCAATGCCAGTGCCCCATGACTGGCTCCCATGCCAGTGGCACGTAAAAAGCACTATTCAATCATGATTGATGCCAGGGCCACCTGACTGACTGACATGCCACTACACTCTCAGAGTGGCCGGTGTTAGGAAGGGCATCCAGTTGTAAAAACATTGCCAGATCAGATTGAGGCCTGGTGCAGCCACTGGCTTTCCAGACCTCAGTCAAACTGTCCGACCCATGCCAGCATGAAAAACGGACGCTAAATGATGATGATGGGATGGCTCATATCTGAAAGCAGTTCCAGGAGTTGTGAAGAACGAATTTGTACGTGCTCTGTTTTTGAGAGTTATTCTATCGGACCTCTGTGTAATCTGGCATGCTAAATGTTGTTTTAATGATTCAGCATTAAGCGCTGCAGTATGCTTTTGCTGATCTTGGGAAAGTCTCATCTCCCTTCTCTCTTGAGACTCCATCCAACATGCTGCAGCATGCTTTTGCTGATTGTGGGAAAGTTTCATCTCCCTTCTCTTTTGAGACTCCATCTGATGTGCTGCAGCATGCCTTTGCAGATCTTGAGAATGTCTCATGACCCTTATCTCTCACCTTTGGTTTTCTGTAATCCTCCTTGCTTGATAAATGTTTCTGGAGAGATAATGTTTTTTTCTTTGGTGGCATATTTTTTTTCGATATTGTAAACAAAAAATTATGAACATAGAAAAAAATACACATTAATCTCTTTTTGTAAGCAGTGTACATAGTATATCTGTTATTTTGTATGCAGTGTAAATTAACCAAATATAGGCAAATTGTAAATACTTTGCAACCTTGCAACTGCTGCGATAATTATGAACTGGTAATTGAATGGTAGATGTGTATTTTTATAAACCTTGGGTATGCCACCTAATTGTTTTTTGTCAAGAGTTTCACCTCCAGCTGTTCTCGTCGCATGTTATTTCTTTACTACCCACATGGGGCTACACACAGAGGGGACAAACAAGGACAGACAAACAGATTAAGTCGATTATATCGACCCCAGTGCGTAACTGGTACTTATTTAATCGATCCCAAAAGGATGAAAGGCAAAGTTGACCTTGGTGGAATTTGAACTCAGAATATAGCAGCAGACGAAATACCACTAAGCACTTCACCCGACATGCTAACGTTTCTGCCAGCTCATTACATGTGTAGATGTGTGTGTGTGTGTGTTTAATAATGAACATAACGAATGTGCAAACACCCATACACTCAGACACATATACATTCATATATAAAATGTGACAATACACTCACATACACTGTCACATACAGTCACATACATATAGTAAGAGAGACTCATACAGACATACATTTGTGCATGTCAGTCATCACATATGTGATGTGTAGATGTGTGTGTATGTTTAATAATGTACCTAATACAGAAAGACACACACAGTCACAGAAACATACACACTCATCTCCCTTCTCTCTTGAGACTCTATTTGATGTGCTGCAGCATGCCTTTGCTGATCATGCAAAAGTCTCATGTCTCTTGTCTTTTGAGACTCTTGCCTTTCTCCAATCCTCCTTGCTTTTATTGGTATTTCACCCACAAGCATACACTCACAGACACATACACACTCATATATAAAATGTGGCGCCATCGTCGTATAAAATGTCCTTTACTATCTCATACATATCGAACGTGCAAACACACACTACAGACACATACACACTCATAAAATGTCCTGTACTATAGTTGACTATAGAAAGATTATGCCTATGAAATGTTATATTGTTTTAATGGAAATGAAAAAAATTACATATTGACAGTCATGAGGTGTAATATTATATAGTAAGAGACACACACGCAAACATACATTCACACGTGTCAGATGTCATATATGTATATGTATTTGTGGATGTGTGTCTATGTGTTGAATAACGTCTCTAACACAGAAACACACACACACTCACTCAGACACATACACATTCATACACTCACACACATACACTCACAAACACATAGACACTCATATACAAAATGTGACGTTATCATCGTAGTATAAAATGTCCTGTACTACATTTGACTATAGAAAGATTATCTCTGTAAAATGATATATTGTTTTAATCGAAATGAAAAGAAAAATGACATGTTGACACTCGTGGAGTGTGATACTTATTACCTTGTAAAATTTGATTTGATTTGGTGGAGCCATTTGAGAATGCATTGGGAACAGACAGACAGACAGACAAAGAATTTTCTATAGATAGATTTCAACAAAGAATTTTATATAGATAAACTAACCAAATAGAAGCACATGTATGAACTGCTAATTTAATGGTAAATGCTACAATAATTATTATAGGTAAATTTCTTAATATATATATATATAAAGCACATGTATTAAATGTTAATTTAAGGGTTAATATGTAACTGTAAATACCTTGCAACCTTGCACCTGCTGTAATAATTATTAACTGGTAATTGAACAATAAATGTGTACTTTTATATACCTTGGACTTAGTGTTACCACATTAGAATTAAAAGTGAAAGAATAAAAGTGAAACAATATTCACTTTTGACACATAATACTGGACCAGTCTAAAAGAATACTCCAGGCCCGCATTAGGCAAGAAGCTGAAAATTCTTTTGGCCCATGACACTCCATGGACCTTACATAATGCATGTGTAAAATTTGAATGAAATCAGTTGGGTAGTTCTTGAGTTTTAGGGATTCACATATACAGACACACACACTCACACACACATACACACATTCTCAGTTTTATATATATAGATAACATCTACAAGTAAACTTTGGAGAAATGGAATATGCAGATGTGCTTCATGTTGTGAGAATATAGTAATTTTATACCACTGTTTTTTGAAAAGTTTCTGTTTATATGAAAAAATTGTTTGGAGTTTACTGAAAAAATGAACTTGACTATTATAGTATTTTACCTGCATAGGACTGCATTTATAGAATTTAGATGATTTTAGGATTTTGTGCTTGCAAGAAAAAAAGCATTGCTGATTTAGATTAAGTACTTTTTTGTTACTAAATAAAATATGTAGTGCTTCAGTAGAACATAATCTTTATTCTTTCTTATATCCATGTAAGAAGGGGCTCTTGTTATGATGTTCCTGTATAAATCATGTTTTGTAGTTATTTGGTCAATATTAAAGATGTATTTAGCTAATCTTGTTGATTTACAATTTTTTTTTTTTTGTAAAACTCTAAGTTGTAATGATATTTAAAGGAATTAGAAACAGATCCTATGTAATAATGTGTGTCTTTTTCTGTAATCATGTTACACTTGTAGATAACATTGCACACTAAACAATTGTCCCTAAGTGAGCAAGTAGAAGTCATTTTACAGTTACAATTTAAAATATTATTTTGTAAAATTGACTCATGTTTGAAATTGTATATAGATGTAGGTATGGAATTGAGGATAGATGCAGGCATGGATATATGGTAAGAAGTTTTCTTCTCAACCACTGCTTCATAACTTAGGTAGGTGTCTCGAACTATAGCCCTGAACCAACCAAAGCCTTGTAAGTGGATGCAGTGGACAGAAACTGAAAAAAAGCCATCATGTGTATGTATGTGTGTGCATGTATTATGTGTGTATATGTATTTATATGTGTATATACATTTATATGTGTTTGTGTCTGTGTTTATCCCCCCACTACTGCTTGTTGGTTTGTTTATATCTCTATAACTTAGCAGCTCAGTGAAAGAGACCAATAGAATAAGTACTAGGTTTTAAAAAATAAACTAAAACTCTCAGCGATGGCCCAGCATATATATATATGTATGCATATATGTATGTGTGTGTGTTTGTATATGTGTATGTGTGTGTATTTTGTTTTAATATTTGGTTTGCAAGATTTTTTCTGTGAATTCGTGTTGAAGCATATTTTATTGTGTCTGGGGAGAATCATTCTCTTTTAGTGCCTTATTATTTAACACTCTCATTTAACACACTGATTTCCACTCATTTACATATTTATTTTTATAAAATTTTCGTTGCATCTTGCAATTCTTTCAATAGTCATTGACTCAGTCCATTATCAGAGCTGTGTTCTTTTTGTTTGTTTGTTTGTGTGCATGTGTATACACATATGTATGTATATGTGTGTATGTTTGTATGTATGTATATATGTATTCTGCATATTCATGTGTTTGTACGTTCACCTTTGTGTTTGTGTGCATGTGTGTTTGTTTGTGTGTGTGTATGCATTTGTGTGTGTATCTCTGTCTCCTTGTATGTGCATGCTAGAGTGTGTCTATGTGTATGGGTTTGTGTGACTATGTACATGTCTGTTATGTATGGATGTGTGTCTCCATGTGTCCTTGTGTGTGAAGTGTGCATGTGTGTATATTCTCATGTGTTTCAGTCTTCATTTGTGTATGTATGTGTGTATGGTTGTCTATATTAACTATATACCTATCTATCTGTTTATCTATCTGTTTGCTTATATATCCATTTATCACCTCATCCTAGATCTTCCTGGGTCTATCTCTTCCACGGGTTCTCTCTACTCCTAGAGTGTGACACTTTTGCACACAGCTGTCCTCATCCATACACAACACATGACCATACCAGCGCAGTCATCACTCTTGCACACCACATCTGATGCTTCTTAGGTCTAACTTTTCTCTCAGGGTGCTTACCCTCTGTCGTGTACGCACACTGACATTACACATCCAGCAGAGCATACTAGCTTCATTCCTTGCAAGCTTATGCATGTCCTCAGCAATCACAGCCCATGTTTCACTGCCATGTAGCATGGCTGTTCGCACACATGCATCATATAGTCAACCTTTTACTCTGACTGAGAGGCCCTTTGTCACCAGCAGAGGTAGGAGCTTTCTGAAAATTGTCCAGACTATTTCTTATTCTAGCAGCTATACTCTCAGAGCATCCACCTCCACTAATGACTTGGTCACCTAGGTAATGGAAGCTATCAACTACTTCTAGTTTTTCCTCCTGACAAGCTGTTTTCTGCATATTTTCAGTGTTTATTTGCCACACACAAAAACTATCCTCCCAGTTAGCCTTCCTTTGATATTGCTGCACTTCTTATGTGTCCATACACCGGGTACATCTTATGGAGTTTCTTCCTACGCCTTTTCTATAGATCAAGCAAGGCCATCTACTTGAAGGGATTTGTAAATTGTCTGCTCTTCGATTCTAGACCTTGCTTCCACACCTGAAACTTCTCCTCTAGTTCTTATAGTGACTCAGCTATTAGAGCAAAGTCATCAGCATAGAGAAGCTCCCAGGGGCATCATGTCTTAAATTCCTTTGTTATTGCCTGGAGGACTATGATGAATAAGAGGGGTCTGAGGACTGATCCTTGGTGAACCCCTACCCCTACCCGGAATTCTTCAGTATACTCATTGCCAACCCTCACCTTACTGACAGCATCCCTGTACATGGCTTGTACAGCTCTCGCTACCCACTCATCTATCCCTAGTTTCTGCATTGACCACCAGATAAGGGATCAGGGGACCTTGTCAAAGGCTTTCTCCATGTCTACGAAAGCCGGGTACAGAGGTTTTTCTTTGGCTAGGTATTTCTCCTGCGGCTGTCTTACCAGAAATATAGCATCAGTGGTGCTTTCCCTTGCACAAATCCAAACTGCATCTCATCTAAATTGACTCTCTCCCTAATTAGTTGGGCTATGACCCTCTCCGTGACTTTCATTACCTGATCCAACAACTTGATACCTCTGTAATTACTCATATCTAATGCATCACCTTTACCTTTGTAGCAATTGATTATGGTGCTGCTACACCAGTCATTGAGTATGACTCCATGTATCACCTGATTAACTATACGGGTGACTAGACTATAGCCGACACCGCCAGATATTTTAAGCATCTCTGCAGTGATTCCTGATGGGCTGGGGGCTTTCCCTGTCTTCATACCCTTAATTGCTTTATCTACCAAGGTACTGTCAATTCAGATAGCTGGTCCTTCTGTTGGGTCAACATTCAGCAGACTCTTTTTCTCCCATTCATTCTCTTCATTTAGCAACCTTTCATAGTGGCGTCTCCAAGTCTGTCTCTTTGCAGCCTCATTAAATGCAAGTGAGCCATCATCCATATGGACACATTTCTCTCCTATGACGTCACAATTCTCTCTCACACACTGTCTTGCAGCATGAAACACTTCAAGTCTTTGGTAAATGTTTTCTTATCTGCTTCCCCTCAAGCTAAATAAACCTGTCTCCTAGCTTCCCTTCTGGCAATCTGATGCAATTCCCTGTTACCACCCTTCTTCCAGTCCTTCCAAGTCTGTTTCTTTTCCTTAATGGCCCTGTCAACTACATTGTTCCACCACTACGTTACATTGGGTTAAGAGGGGACTTTGCACCATCCACAGATCTGGTCAGTAATCCTTAATAGGTTGTCCCATAGGAACCTACAATTGTCTTCCACATCATGTAATGCTATATCCCCCTCTATTTCGTCAAAAGCTTCAGGTAATACGTCTCTAAATCTCTGTCCATTTGCAGGATCCTTAAGCTTCCAGATCATTTTTCTCCATACTGGTCGTCTTCTGGGCATCCATTTAGCCCTGATCCTGAAATCGCTAACTACTAATCTATGTTGTGGGGTGCATTCTTCACCTGGGAAGGTTTTAGCATTTATAAGTAGCCATCTTTCCTGTTTCCTGGCGAGGATGTAATCAATTTTACTAGTGTGTCCACCAGATCAGTAGGTAAATAATTGACTGGCAGGTTTCCTGAAGTTAGTGTTACAACTCATAAGATCATTTGCATCACAGAACTCTAGCAGCCTGGTTCTCCCCTCATTGCAGGAACTAAAACCATAGCTTCTATGTATGCCATGGAAGCCCCATGCATGTTGTCCAACATGCCCATTGAAGTTGCCAGCCACAAAGAGGTCTCTGTCATTCGTTGATGAGGTAGTCTGCAAGAGGGTGTCATAAAATAAGTCTTTCTATTCATCAGGTAGCCCTGGCTGAGGGGTATAAGCCAAGATAATGGTTGCCAACCCATGATGCAGCACTAATCTAATCTTAAGTATTCTATAACAGACTGTGACTACCTCGATTACCTTATCAACCCATTTCTCCACAAGAAGTATACTGACACCCCGACCCCCCGTCAGTGTTCCATGCCCAGAAAATCTTATACCTATGTTCTTTGCCTGTGAGGAACCTAGCAGAACTTCCTTTCTACCTTATTTCTTGGATGGAGCACAAATCTACACGTCTCCATTCAAGCATCTCAACAATCTCACTAGACCTATGTTTCAGTGTGCCAGCTCTGAGGGTGTGGTAGGTGTCGGCCCGTGAGACCCTGGGATGGGGGACAGCAGTGTCATGTACCTGAAAAGAAAGTTCGCATTTGGCAGAACTCATAAACGTACAATAGCCTTCAACCTGCATACACTACAATATATATATATGTATATATGTATGTATGTGATTATATATATATATGCATGAAAAACTAGAGGTAGTCGATAGCTTCCGCTATCTGGGCGACCAAGTTAGTAGTGGGGGTGGGTGCGCTGAAAGTGTAGCTGCTAGAATAAGAATAGCCTGGGCAAAGTTTAGAGAGCTCTTACCCCTGCTGGCAACAAAGGGACTCTCACTCAGAGTAAAAGGCAGACTGTATGACGCATGCGTACGAACAACCATGCTACATGGCAGTGAAACATGGGCTGTAACTGCTGAGGACATACGTAAGCTCGCAAGGAATGAAGCCAGTATGCTCCGTTGGATGTGTAATGTCAATGTGAATACCCGTCAGAGTGTAAGTATCTTGAGAGAAAAGCTGAACATTAGAAGCATCAGT
>NC_068984.1:104436529-104443590 GCF_001194135.2 Octopus bimaculoides | reverse complement strand
GGACTGGTTCTTGTGTGGGTGGCACATGAGATGCACCATTTTGAGCGTGGCCGTTGCCAGTACCGCCTGACTGGCTCCTGTAGGATTTTCGAGCGAGATCGTTGCCAGTGCCCCTGGACTGGCTTGTGCGGGTGGCACATAAAAGACACCATTTCGAGCGTGGCCGTTTTCGTGCGGGTGACACGTAAAAGCACCCACTACACTCTCTGAGTGGTTGGCGTTAGGAAGGGCATCCAGCTGTAGAAACTCTGCCAAATCAGACTGGAGCCTGGTGTTGCCATCCGGTTTCACCAGTCCTCAGTCAAATCGTCCAACCCATGCTAGCATGGAAAGCGGACGTTAAACGATGATGATGATGATGATGACACACATATGCACATACATATATATATATACACATATGTATAAATACAGACATGCACACACATATACATGTACATACATATAACATATGCACTCATACATGTAGCCAACCACTAAGAATAAAGAATAACCACTTCTATCAGCACTTTTATTTGTTTGATACGAGGGTGCTTATATATAAAGAAAATTTTATATGTGACTAAGATGCTTACCTTTTACTGACCAAATCAATGTAATTTTGCCTGGTTCCAGCCTTTCATATATTGTATATGTAGAGTGAATTTTGTGTGTATATTTAGAGATGAACTGCTGATGTAACCATGATGTTCCAGTGATCTAGCTTTCTTTATTTGCATTAATTTGTGAATATACAATTGTAATATATTATGACGAACATACATATTAATGCAAAAATGTATGCATAACTTCTTGCATACTGAAATTAATAATATATAAAGAAAGTTGCAAAATTACCATAATCCTATAGAAATCACTTGGTTAAATAAATAAATATTCAACTCTCAAACCTCCTGACTTTGTTTAAATACACACACACACACACAAAAGCAAATATATATATAGTTTGGTTATGTCACTTGAAAGCCACTTTCCAAGCAGTTTTTGTATATGAACCAATTGTTAGCAATGTAGTTCATCCTTTGGCCTATTTCTAATTTTAACATTTTTAAGGTTATTAGTTTTGACTGCAGAAAACATTTGTTTATAATTTACTTGGACGTTTAAACTGCTTCTTTGAAACATTAACAAATATTTACAAATATTCTCTTAAGCATACATAGCATAGTTAAAAAGTCATTTATGAATGTGTTGCTGTTTTTTTTGACAGTCTCAAATTAGATTATTTCAAGTTTAAGAAAAAGAACAATAATAATAATTGTCGTTCTCAAAAAGAAACTGCATTGTTGATAACTGTCATGTGATTTACATGTGATGCAAGTAGTGTTCTAACAATTAAAACAAATACAAGAAATATCCATGAAATAGATCTTATATAGGATAAAACACTCACAATCTAAACATGGTGTCCTTTGGTACAAACTCAATCATTCTATTGCTCTTATTCTTTACAATTCTTAGAGCTCTACATATACCATAACAACACTTTGTCTTTGTCATTATCATCTTTACAATTGAAATCCTTAATTACCATTGCCTTGTCATGTAATCAGTGCTGTTCAATATATTTGGATGAGCCCTCAGAAATATGAAACCCTTCTTAAATATTTCTTATTCATCTATAGGTTCATAATCTTTGATGACCTCAATTTATTTACTACAACCTTTAAGATGCAAAACCAATTCTCATATGTTAAATAAAATCTGAGAGCAATATATGACTCCAAAACCTCTATAACAGATAGTATTCCCTCTTCCATTCTTTAGAATTATTACATTATCTGATATTTCAGATTTGCCATTGTTTGGCCAGTGTATCTCAGAAACAGCCAATATCTCCCATGGATTCTAGGATTATTTATTGATGTAACTCTTATAGTGGATTCTAGGATTATTTATTGATGTAACTCTTATAGTGGATTCCAGGATTATTTATTGATGTAATTCTTATAGTTCTTTACTACCAAATGCTCATTCCAGAATTCAAAGTTTACTGTCTTTTGGAAAGATAAAAGTGAATGCATCAATATTTCTCCCATCTCATTTGCTTACTTACTAGCATCTTTACAACTTGATCTAGTAAATATCAAATATTGGTTGCCCAACCAAGTTGGAATTCACAGATGAGAAAGAGACAGAGAGAAAAAGAGATGGTGAGGTGGAATAGTGAAACCCAAGAGTGTTGAGTGAAAGTCCAGCAACTCTCATTGGAAATTTATTTTCTACAAAAAACAATGAAAGTGAATTACAGATCATCATCGTCATTGTTGTTGTCACCATCGCCATCATCATCATCCCTTTAACATCCTATTTAGCATTTTAGACCACACTTAACTATATATTCTATATGCAGAAGGCATCCCAAGGAAATTTTCCAATGTCATTATTTTAAATTGCTTTTACATTGACTAATTTTCACACAAATTCAACTATATTTGCTCAAAGTCACTAAAAGTCAATCTAAAAAGTTATTGTTGAAGCAGTTTCACTGAGAAGGTCTAATAATGCTGAAGCATGTCTGAAGTTATCTCTTTGACTACCAAACATCACACTCATTCCTCATTGCCTCTATCTCTCATTCTCCATTTCATTTTCAATCAAGTTCATTTTCAGAGTTTATCTCCCCTGTTCTTTCAGACAAAAGTTGCCATTAACTCTACTCATGTTTCTTTTTCTTTATTATAAATGGAATTTCACTGAAAAAAAAAATTGGGGTTCATTAAACTTAATGCATTAGTCCACACTTAACTAAACTGACAACATAGTCATACTTTCAAATCTTACTCCAGCTACTGAGTAGGGCCATGCTCCAAATAAGGCACATAACTCTTTTGTGTCCTCCAACTTGACTGATAAAAAAGGATGTCCGACTCCTCCTTAATCATTTAGCGACTATTTCTAGAAAGGATGGTGTACTAAAAAAAAAAACAATTGTGCTAACAAAATGATCACCCCACTCTTGTTAACAGTGTAAAATGATGTAAAATAGTAATGTGTGTGTGTGTTTGTGTGTGTGTGTTATACATATTTCAAGGTACATTGGGGTTTAAGATTGCACTTTCCTTATCAAAGTAACCATAAACCAATACAGAGATCCATGTTGCTTTACATGTGTATAGGTACACATAAATCTACTCTATCTGGGTATCTATTTCTCTCTATGTATCTATTTCATTCACCCCTTCCTTCTCTCTCTCTCTCTCTATTATATATGTATATACACACATCTCTAATCTCTGTATGTATTTCATTTCCCTCTCTCTCTCTCTCACACGCACGCACTGACATATACACTATACATATCTTTTATCCTTTACTTGTTTCAGTCATTACACTGTGGCCATGCTGGGGCACTGCCTTGAGGAATTTTAGTCGAATGAATCAATCCCAGTACTTATATTTTGTTGGTACTTATTCAATCGTCTCTTTTGCCAAGCTACTGAGTCACAGGGATGCAAACACACCAACAGCAGTTGTCAAGCATTGGTAGGAAGCAATCACAAAGACAAACACACACACACACACACGCAATGAGCTTCTTTCAGTTTCTGCTTGCTAAATCCACACAAGGCATTAGTTGGCCTGAGACTATAGAAGAAGACACTTGCTCAACGTGCCATGCAGCAGGACTGAACCCAGAACCATATGGTTGAGAAGCAAACTTCTTAGCACACAACCATGCCTGTGCTTATAGCCATGCCTGGTATATGTGTGTGTGTGTGTGTGTGTGTGTGTGGTAAGAAGCCTGCTTTCCAGCCACGTGGTTTCAGGTTTAGTCCTGCTGCATGGCAGCTTGGGCAAGTGTCTTCTACTATAACCTCAAGTCAAACAAAGCCTTGTGAGTGTATTTGATAGATGGAAACTGAAAGAAGCCTGTTGTGTACATACATATGTGTGTGTACGTGTGTGTGTGTGTGTGTGTGTTTGTCCCCCACCACTGCTTGACAACTGCTTTTGGTGTGTTTATGTCCCTGTAACTTAGCTATTTGGCAAAAGTTACCAATAGAATAAGTACCAGGCTTGAAAAGGAATAATGACTGGGGTCAGTTCATTCAACTAAAAATTCTTCAAAGTGGTGCCTCTGCATGGCTGCAGTCTATTAACAGGTGAGACAGGCTGACACTGAAGTGGCTTCGCGCCCTCCATTGTCAGTTAAAGTTCAGACAGTGTCATGTGACAACTTGCTGGGGCTACTTGCTGGAGCCTAGCAGCGGGAAGTTTAGACCATGTCACGTGACAACTAGCTGGGGCTGCCTGCTGGAGCCTAGCAGCAGATATAAAAAGGGGTACTTGACATGACGATCAGTCGGACGCTGACACTCATTGATGCTGCATTGAAGAGGCCAGGGAATAAAAGAAAGAAGACATGCACCCAACACCAGAGCTGAAGACACCTCCGAAAGGAGGGGCCCCGCCACGTCAAAACGGTAGAGGAGTAGGGGCCGAAACCGGACGTGGTTCCTCCTGATGATGTCTTGAGCTAACTGGATCCTATAAAGGAGCTGTTGTGGTAGCAGACCACGAAACATGGTTGAAATTCCTCCTTAACCAATTACACAACAAACACTGTGGAAGTGAATGTGCTTTACCAGTAAGCTACCAGGTATATACCGTATGGTTTATTACCTAATATATATATATATATATATATATGACAGGCTTATTTCAGTTTCCATCTACCAAATCCACTCACAAGGCTTTTGTCGGCACAAGGCCATAGTAGAAAACACTTGCTCAAAGTGGGACTAAACTCAGAACCATGTGGTTGGGAAGCAAACTTCTTACTACACAGCCATACATGCCTATACACACACACACACACTTCTTACCCTTCCTTTCTATTTCTCTCTCTCTCTCTCTCTCTCTTTCTCTCTCTCCATATATATATATACCGGAGTAAGCACATGAAATGTGCAACAAGGTGGAAAAAAGAGTACTCAAATACCAGAGGTAGAGTAATATGCTTTATTTAAAAGCAGCAGAAATATAACAAAAAAACCGTTACTCTGAGTTTCACATTCCCGTTCATCAGACAGTTTTGATATACACATGCAGATATATATATATATATATATAAATATATATATATATATATATGCACCTAAGTAAAGCACATATATTGATAGATATTCTGTTTCTGTCAGTTTATTTCCATTTACTCATTTTTTTAATAGATGGAAAGATATTCTTTTTAAAATGAATCAAGTGATGTCTGTGCATAATTATCACCAAAGTTCATTATAATTAGATTTATGTGAATATGTTTCAGGATGTTTCCAAGAAAATAAATGCCATGTTTCTATATGAAAATAAAAATGATGTCAAAATAACAACTATATTATTCATAATCAGTAGTGTCATTTCTGCCATTAGCACTACAGCTCTTGTAATGTTTCTGAAAATAAACACCATGTCATCGTGTTAGTTGATAAGTCTAATAATTACATTCTATAAAATAAATAAATGAATAAATAAATAAAAAGCTACAAAAATGTAATTCTGCACCATTTTTAATGTTTCTGTGAGGACTTGAAATTTGGTAACACATGTCACATTATATATTCCTCATCATAATGGCAATGTTCTGAAAATGCCCCAGTTTTTCCTTAAAATATATCTTTAACTCAAAGCCATTTTTATGATCCATTAAACTTCAAAATGTGCCTGAAATTCTAAATTATAAATACACTAGTCCTTTCTTTCTTCTTTTCTTCCATTCTTTCTTTCTTTTTAACTTTAGTAAAGAAATTACCTCTTGAATTTACAGACAATTTATTACTGTATAGCCCTATTTCAGATTCCTAATTTCTTTCATTATGAATTTTTCATGGAAAACTAAATTCTCAAACATAGCAAATCAGTTATTGTAACTAGTTTCTCTTGGTACAATGAACTTCCTCCTATTTATTCACCAATAGGCATGACTGTGTGGTAAGAAGCTTGCTTCCCAACCACATGGTCCTGGGTTCAGTCCCACTGCATGGCATCTTGAGCAAGTGTCTTTTACTATAGCCACAAGCTGACCAAAGCCTTGTGAGTGGATTTGGTAGGCAGAAACTGAAAGAAACCCATCATATATATATGTATATATTTGTGTGAGTACATCTGTCTTTGTACCTCACAACTGATGCTGGTGTGTTTAGGCCCCTGTAACTTAGCAATTCAGCAAAAGAGATTGACAGAATAAGTCCTAGGGTCAATTTCTTTGACTAAAACCTTTTAAAGCAGTGCTCCCGCATGACCGCAGTCAAATGACTGAAAGAAGTGAAAGAATAACAGAATTATATTCTTTCACTGGTTCTTGTTTTGCTTTTATTTTTCCATATCTTTGTTTATAAAACGTCTTATACATTTCAATAAAATATATGGGCTTTTGTTTTATATATTGCTACGCATACACACATGGAATGGCAGTAAATATCTATGAATGGACATTGCCAAGTAAATATGTGGAACTTATGTTGGTAGGGTAAAACAGCTGTTACACGATGTTGGAGGTTGAATAAAGAGAAGGGGCAATGGCAATAGGGATCTCTACAAGTGTTAAGAGTCATGGCTTTTGTATATAATTTAACCATTTCTAAAGTCAAGTTCCGATATTTACATTGAAATAAACTTGATCATGTAAAAAATTTATATTTGGTTGATGCTGGCCAACTTGTATGCAGATGTTTACAGCCTGTGTATTTAACTAAAATAGTGAAAGACTATAGAATTTATGAAGAATATGGTTACATACCCACTAAGCATTCCACTTTATAAATATGTTAGGGTTTCATGTATGTTACATAAATTGGAAATTGTTAATCAAGTGAGAATATCCAAGCAATTAGTAGGTAAAAATTTGAATATAAGCACAAGTGTGGCTGTGTGGTAAGAAGCTTGCTTCCCAACCACATGGTTCCAGACTCTATCCCACTGCATGTCTTCTACTATAGCCTCGGGTCAACCAAAGCTTTGAGTGGATATGGTAGACAAAAACTGAAAGAAGTTTGTCATAGATATATATTTGTCTGTATTTATGTGTGTGTGTCTTTGTGCCTGTTTGTCCCCCCCCCCCC
>NC_068984.1:104430208-104436500 GCF_001194135.2 Octopus bimaculoides | reverse complement strand
CCCATCACTGCTTGACAAACGGTGTTGATGTGTTTACATCCCTGTAATTTAGCAGTTCGCAAAAGAGACTGATAGAATAAACACTAGGTTTAAAAAATAAGTCCTAGGGCTAATTTGTTCAACTAAAACCCTTCAAGGTGGTGCTCCAGCATGGCCACGGTCAAATTACTGAAACAAGTAAAAGAAAAAGAGAATGTGTAAAGGTAGCTGTTTCATATCTAAAAACAAGATACAAAGTAGATAACTCTAATCAAATCAACTGATTCAACTTCATGGACAGTCTCGATTGATACTGTGAATTACAATGGATTTGTGTTTTAACAACTCATGGAAGTAATAGACATGTTCCATTGTAGACATTTTTGACAATGTACATTACAGTAGATTGGGTCTTTAAAGACAATTAGTGGAAAAAACACACAATTGGTTTTGGACAATATTAACTTTGTAGATTGCAGTGAATTTTGTTTCAAAGCCAACTGGTGTAAGGAATGAACATGTTTTACTTTGGACACTGTTGACAATGGATACAAGAGGACTTGGTTTTAGAGCAAACTATTTGAAGTAATGGACATGTTCGGTTTTGGACAATATCAACAATGTAGATTACAGTGAAATGATGTTTAAAGCCAATAGATGGAAAAACATGTTTGTTTGCTTGGTTGGTTGTTTTTCTTGAGTGGATAGGTGGATGACAGCATCAACAAAGTAGATATCAGCAATCTTCATCTTACAAAACAAATGGTGGCAGTCACAGATATGTTTTGTTTTGGATAATGTTTTGCTTTGGATGATGTAGGTTACAATGATTTTCATCTTTAAAGACAACTAGTAGAAGTAATACATATCTAGTATACATTACATACAATTACATACATTGCATACAGATAATTTTGACTATGTAGAATACAATGCATTTGGTCTTTATAGACAACTGGTTGAACTAACGGACATGTTTTGGCTTGGACAAAGTCGATAATATAGAATGTGGTGGATTTGGTCTTTAAAGCCAATGAGTAGAAGTAATAGACATATGTATGGTTTTGGACAATGTTGATAATGTAGATGACATAGAATTTGGTCTTTAAAGAGATCAGTTTGAAGTAATGGACATGTTTTGTTTTGGACAATCTTGAAAATATAAATAACAGCTATTTTGGTCTTTCAAGCCAAACAGCAGAAATACTGAACATGTTTTGTTTTAGACAATATTGACAATGTAGATTACATTTGATTTAGTGTTTAAATCCAACTGGTGGAATTAACGGATATGATTTATTTTGGATAAATGTATGTCTGTTGCAAATATACAAATGAGAAATTTGTTTAATTTAATTATATTTTAAGGTAATAATAATAAATATTTTTCTTTTCAAAATTGGTATTCATTTCATGATTTTGTATAAGCACCAAGAATTTTGATGAAAGTTAATTGATAATTATTGTATGTATGCTACATTTTCCGATGTTACCTATGGTAGCAAAATATGCTTCCAAAGTTACCCAGTATATGGCAGGTAACACTCTAGTTAACATATAAGGTTAGAGATATTTTACTTAATCATTCCATAGTCATCGTTATAGTGAAAAATTAATTATAAAAATGCTAGCCAGTCTATTTATTAATCCAATTAGTCTCAAAATGATTAACTTCATAACTGATCACATCACTGTGTACATTGTATATATGCAATGTTGTTAGAATAGCATTAATAATATGTATATAAGCTGAATACATATGAATACATCTATTTATGTTTTTTCATTGTTTTAAATAGATACAATTTAACTCTTTTACTTGACTCAGTCATTGGACTGTGGCATTGCTGATGCTCTGCCTTCGAAGATTAATTAAGCAAATCAACACCTTGTACTATTTTTTTAAGTCTGGTACTTATTCTATTGAACTCTTTTTGCCTATCCACTAAGTTATGGGAATATGAGCATTGATTGTCAAACAGTATAAGAACAAACACATACACACATCTACATATATATATATATATATATATATATATATATATATATATATATATAATAATAATAATAATACAAATAATATGTGAGTATATGCATATATACATACATGTATGTACATACCTACATCTACATGTATATATAAATGCATATCTGGGTACAGGACGTCACAGAAAAAACATGGACAAAATGAAAAACAGAACATAAACAGAGCACAGAAAACACACAGGCTACATGGAGAACATTTCCTTCATCAGCTGCCACCATTCTAAAATTAAGCGCTTCAAAGAGTTAGGGCAGGACACATTGTTAGAATGGCTCTTCCTACAGAAACAAATTAAATTTGTAATGCGGAGGAATATAGTGGCGAACAGAAAACATGACAGGAAAACGAAAGTGTACCTGGTAATTCCCCGGGGGTAAAGATGTTCTATTGAAACACCTTATTACTCTGATATAAGAAAGAAATTTCGTTATGACTGCTACAAAAGGTGTATTTTCCATCACAAAAAAGTACTAAAAACTGTCAACGGGAGGAGGGAGAGATTGTTGGAGTTTGGCGAGAGAGGTTTTCGGAGGTTGGCGAGAAAGATTGTCGGAGGTTGGTGAGAGAGGTTGTCAGAGGTTGGCGAGAGGCAAAGACATTGTTCTGCTTAGCGAAGTCATTTGGAAAATGTATAACTGCTGTCATTCACAGAAAAACTATTGTTTTACCGTGAGAAAAGTGTTGTTGAAGTGTTAAGTGAAATTTGACAATCGAGGATCGAATCCATGCTATGCCTGCATGAACCCACAACAAATACGTTGTGAAATAAAAAATTTATCTACCGTCAAGGAAATTATCAGAGTAATGAGCATTCAAAAAAGTATGTATGTATAGAAATGTATGAATGAAGTCTTTAATGTTTAAGATTCAAATTAAGGAAGTGAAATAATAATGTTTAGCAGTTAAAAACTCTGAGTAGTGAAATGCAGAATTAGGTCAGCTAATCGTGAGAATCAAATATTGAGCGCTTTGCTAAAATCTGCAGGTGGTATAGGTTATTTCCCTTGGGTTGTTTAAATAAAATATTAGTAAAATGTAGTAGAGAGAAGGACCCATTGGAAGGACCTATTATTGATTTTTTTCAACAATCTAAGTATGTCACAAGGTTTCCAGACACGAGTTCTACTCACGTGTCAGATAAAGTATAAAAGTGATATTGTCTGCAAACAGCAGAAATATCAAATCAATATTCAAACATCAATATTCAAAGTAATCAAACATAAACAAGAAAATGGGTTATTTCCCTTGAGTGTTTAAAAAAATTTTCTACAGGTGCTATGGGTTATTTCCCTTGGGTGTTTAAAATCAAATTAGCTCTATAAAGTAGAAATAAAGGTCCCTTCCAGGGGCCATATTATCGGTTTTGTCAACAATCTAAGTATGTCACAAGGTTTCCAAACATGAGTACTACTCACATGTTAAGTTTCATCAAAATCAATAAAACAATGTAGAAGGAGTTAGCTAACAACGCTGCAAACAAACACACACCGATTTTCCACACACACACACATATATATATATATATATATATATATATATATATATATAGGGTCATCCCATAAATAATGCAGTTTTTTTTAAACTTCTTTTATTTTTCAAAATTAAGACAAACAAAGTTCTTTTTTAATCTAAAATATACTCTCCTTCATTTTATACAATACTCTTCCATCTATCTGGTAGATTTGCAAGACCCATCTTCCAAAATTCACTTGTCCATTATGAAAAATACTCCTCCAGTACTGTTCTGACCTTGTCTACAGAGTTCATATTTTTTCCTTCCAAATGATTTTGAAGACTGCAGAATAAATGATAATCATATGGAGCAATGTCTGGTGAATACGGTGGGTGGGACATCGTTTCCCATTCACACTTCTCCAACCTTTAGAATGTCATCTTCACTGTATGTGGCCTAGCATTATCCTGATGGAAGGACACCTTTCATCCTTAAAACCAAAAATGATCATTTTTCTTTTAGCACTGACTTAAGCTGCTCAAACTGCCCCCAGTAGATCTCTTTTGTTATCATTTGGTTTGAGTTTAAAGGTTCAAAATGGACTAAACCTTTCATATCTCACCAAACAGATAACATCTTACGTGGGTGAAGATCTTCTTTAGCCTGGGATGCCTGTGTTTCTCCTTTTCCTACCTACTGTCTTTGGCCCTTGACATTTTTATAGAGAACCCATTTCTCATCACCAGTCACTATTTGGTCCAAAAAAGGTTCATTCGTGAAATGTGACAGCAAAGAAGAGAACACATTTACTCTCTGCATGCGATTAGACTCAGAAAGTTTGTGAGGAACCCATTGACCCAATTTTCTGACTTTTCCGATAGCACACAGGTGTTGATGAATGGTTGAATGACCAAATCCAAGCTTCTCTGCTAGTTCCCCAACAGTTACAATGGGATTTTGTTCCACCAGAGTTTGCAGGATGTCCTCATCAAGCTCTACAGATCTTCCAGGATGAGGCTCATCTTCTAGGCTGTAGTTTCCGGCTCAGAATTTCTGAAACCACTGTTGACAGTGGCTTATGCTTATTGTCCAATCCCCATATTACTGCATTAATATTCCTTTCACTTTCCATTGCCTTTATTGAACTCATAAAGCAAAATATGCCAAATATGCTCCTTTGTCCTTATAGCTTTGAAAAAATAACTCTTAAAATCGAACTGCACTCTTCAAAACTTGCACTAAGAATAAGTAAAAGGGAAAATTACTACCTACTTTTATAGCAAGTTGATGCAGGTAGTTTGTCCCATCCCCTTCCAACTTTTAGTTCATGCAATGGAAAAAAACCGCATTATTTATAGGATGGCCCAATATATATATGCATATATTCATGCACACACATTCATATACACATATACAAATATATACGTGTGTGTGTGTGTGTATACATATGTATATGTATATATATACACAAATACATGTATGTTATGCATGTATGTAAATATATATATTTGTGTGTGTGTGTGTGTGCGTAGTTATCTTTATCTTAAGGCAATAAAGTGTTCCCTGATGATCCATTGTGGTTGAACATCTAAGTGCACTTGGAATACCTATTGCAGGGCTCCAAACAACTATAACAGTTAAACACAAATAGGAACTATAATATAAACTTGTGTTTATCCTTATTTCTCTTATATATGTATGTATGTGTGTATGAATGTTTGTAAAACAAGTTTCCACTGTTTTCACCTACCATACTCATTCAAAAAGCGATGGTAGACTCAGGACTATTTACAGAAGATGTTTGCCCATGTGATTGTAAATAAACTACTTTAACCACACAACCCTACTGACACCGATATTATTTTTAATAAAATACCATCTTCCTTATCACTAGCAAACTTAAAGGTAATTGATTACAAATAAGCCAAGAAGAAAAAATTAATTAATCACAATAAATTAGAGTAGACTGCAATAAATAGAGGTGGATCCCAGGAATGTAACCAGAAATTTCTCCCGAATTCATTAAGTGATAATTATAAATAACAGCTGCATATTCAGGAAGAGTTGCTGATGATGATACAGCTGTTTCTTGTCTGGAAGAAAAAAACAAACAAATTGTGCTTGTTCCAAATAATGCTTAATTACTTAGAAGAATAGTATTTTTTTAATTAATCTTGTATTTAACATTACCTTGATAAATTTTATAAGCAACTGTGAAAGAAGTGAAGTAAAATGATTATCAGTATATTATTATTATTATTATTATTATTATTATTATTATTATTATTATTATTATTATTAAGGTGGCAAGCTGGCAGAATCATCAGCATTCTGGATGAAATGCTTAGCAGTATTTTGCCCATTGCTCCATTCTGAGTTCAAATTCCACCGAGGTTGACTTTGCATTTCATCCTTTTGGGGCCGATAAATTAAGAACCAGTGAAACACTTGGAACGATGTAATCAACAAGTCCCCTCCCACCAAATTTGAAACCTTGTGCCTCCAGTAGAAAGGATTATTATTATTTTTATTATTATTATTATTATTATTATTATCATTATTATTATTATTATTATTATTTTATGTTTGACTTTTGTTTTGCATTTGTACAAGTTGGATCCAAGTCTCACCCAGAGACCTCAAGAGACAACAAGTTAGAAGTTCATGTAGGTGTTATGCCTAGGGTACCATATATTTGGATTTGTACAGTTTTGTCCAAGTGAATGTTTAAGAAACCATAAGAAAATTATGTTTGCTTTAAAATTTGAGATCACATAGACAGTATTTTACGTAGGATATGGGCAGTCCCCATGAGC
>NC_068984.1:104426086-104429555 GCF_001194135.2 Octopus bimaculoides | reverse complement strand
CTGTAGGTGTTTCTAGTTCGTCTAATTCTTGAATTTGTTGCAATTGGAATTCACTTAGATATTCCTTTGCCTGTTTTGTTACTGAGTAAGATGCTTTCTTGCTTTCATATTTTAAGACAAGTTTTAGCATCCAGTCCTCAGAGGTTTTCATATTATTATTATTATTGTTATTATTATTATTATTATTATTATTAGTAGTAGTAGTAGTAGTAGTAGTAGTAGTAGTAGTAGTAGTAGTAGTAGTAGTAGTAGTAGTGGTGGTGGTGGTAGTAGTAGTAGTATTATCATCAATATTTTTTCTTTATCACAGATTTTGTTGGAGCTCCTGGAGTCTTGCACGCGTAGTGGGCTTGCTACCTGCAGCCTACAGTACCATGTTATGCATTCTTTTCAGATATCTAATACTTTCCTGATTATTCAGGCCATGCCAAGGAGGCAAACCTTTTGTAACAGTTCTACTGGGCACTCTATTCCAATTTCCTTTATATTCCTCTTGATACCTTTTGATACTTGTTCCCAAGGACCCAAAAATAATTGGCACTATCTTCACCTTCTTCATTTTCCACAGCCAGGCTATTTCGCACTTAAGAGGGTTGTATCTATCTATCTTTTCACTTTCCTTCTTGACTATTCGTGGGTCAAAGGGGCATGCAACATCAACTTTATAGCATATGCAGTGCACCTTGCCCACCACCATTAGGTCCAGTCTGTTATGCTCTAGCACCTGATCTGTTTGGATCGGGAAATCCCAGAGGATTTTGCTAAACTCTGACTCTGTCACCCTCTGTGGTTTGTGCTCATACCATATTTTGTCTCTAGCTAGCCCCCCCCCCCACTTTTTGCACAGTTTCCAATGAAACACTTTCGCTACTTGGTCGTGTTACCACAACGTGTAGTGGTTTTAGGCAAGTCTAGGGCATTCGTTTATGATATGGGCAATGGCTTCATCCATTCTATTGCAGATGTGGCACAGCGTAGACACTTGCTCATTCCTCAGGTTGACTCTCCAGTTCATGGCCAGTGCTTGGTCCTGCACTGCCAGTATAGTGCTCTCAGTCTCTTTTTTTAAGTTTCCTTTCATCAGCCAATCCCAATTATTTTTTCCAGCAATTTCTGTTATGGCTACATGGACATCATCATCATCATTATTATTATTATTATTATTATTATTATTATTATTATTATTATTATTATTATTATTATTATTATTATTACCATTATCATTAAGGTGGTGAGCTGGCAGAATTGTTAGCATGCCAGGCAAAATGCTTAGTGGCATTCTGTCCTTCTTTACATTCTGAGTTCAAATTCTGCTAATGTTGACTTTGTTTTTCATCTTTTTGGGGGTCAATGAAATAAGTACCAGTTGAGCACTGAGGTTGATGTAAACCCAAAATTGCTGGTCTTGTGTCGAAATTTAGAACCATTAATTTTGTTATTATTATAATCATCATTATTTTCATCACCAACATCATCATTATCGTTATTATGGTAGAATGCTGAAAGAATCATTAGCCCATCAGATAAAACGCTTAATGGTATTTCTTCCAACTCTTTACATTCTGAGTCCAAATCTCACTAAGGTCAACTTTGTCTTTCATCCTTTCTAGGTTGATAAAATAAAGTACTAGTCAGGTACTTCAACTGATGTAATCGACTAACTTTCTCCACCTGAATTTGCTGACCTTGTACCAAAATTTTAAACAATTATCATCATCATCATCATCGTCATTGGGATGATGGATGGTAAAATCATTAGAACATTACAAAAAATTCATTGAGTTATTTCTTCCAAATCTTTAAGCTCTGTGTTCCAATACTTCCATGGTCAACTTTGTCTTTTATCCTTTCATGTTTGATAAACTTATGTACCAGTGAACATCTGAACAGTGAACAAAATGCTAAGCAGCATTTCTTCTAACTCCTTACATTTTGAGTTCAAATCCTGCCAAGGTCAACTTTGCTTTTCATTCTTTCAGGGTTGATAAAATAAAGTACCAGTCAAGTACTGGAGTTAGTGGTATCAACAAACCCCATCCCCTTAAAACTGCTGGCCTTGTGCCAAAATTTCGTGGACAAGATTATTATTGTTATTTACTTTTAACCTGCATGTTTGTTGCAATCACTTGTTGAGATACTATTATTATTATTATTATTATTATTATTATTATTCAGTAGTTTAATTTTTATAACATGCTTTCACTTCACTACCGACCGCAGCTCTGTGTGCTGTGGTTTGCTGTGATGCCCTTATGGTTACTGTATTGAAAGTGTTTTGCGTAGGATGTGTGCAGTGCTCAATAGTGCAATTTTCTGTATGTTATATATACTTGTAAGTCCTGGTGTTTTTGTTATGTATTTGTCTGAATATTTTTTTATCATACCTAATGCACCTACTATGAGTCTGAGTTCAAATTCTGCTGAGGTCAATTTGCCTGTCATCCTTTTGGGGCTGATAAAATATGTATCAGTAGAGCACTGAAGTTGCTGTAACTGACTT
This sequence comes from Octopus bimaculoides, assembly GCF_001194135.2. Lineage (NCBI taxonomy): Eukaryota > Metazoa > Mollusca > Cephalopoda > Octopoda > Octopodidae > Octopus > Octopus bimaculoides. The sequence continues at coordinate 104,427,055 of NC_068984.1, read as the reverse complement.
ACCCACTAACCCCTAAAATTGCTAATCTTGTACAAAAGACGAAACCATTATCATTGTTAATACTTATTGCTGCTGCTGTGTTTTATTTCGAAATTTGGTTCAATTCAGTAAATGTCATGACCTTCTTAAAAATCCTGAAATCTGAAGAACTCTCAAGACCCATTATGAAGGCTTTAAAGAGTACTTTTGCAAATTACTACAGAGAATATATTAAATAAATAATTCATACATATCTATAATATTTATGAAAGCATGAATGCCTTACTTTCAATGGGTTTACACAACAATCATTTCAGAAATGTAAACAGCTTCTCAAGAACTGTTTATATTTCTGAAATAATTGTTGTGTAAATTGAGAAACCTGCTTCATGTTTAAAGTTGAAATAACCACATGAATTTTCAAGATAAACAAACAAAAATCTGTTAAATGAAATTTATATGAAGTTTAATTATGTTTATATCTATAAAATTTTGTATTAGTATCAGAATAAATTTCAAATTCACTAGGGAAGGAGGAAGAAAGTGAGGAAATATTCTCAACTATTTCAACTATGTTAAATTAATGACTTTTATCAAATTAAATGTATGTTCAGAATATTTATACTAAATGATAACTTCAAAAGATATAATAATTATTTTTTTAAGGAATATATCTCATAAACTAACACTTAAGAAAAGATCCAATTAAAATCTTTGCTTTTACAAGTTAAAATAAAGAATATTAAATTATATTAAGACATTTCCTCTAGACTGTGACATGTTTGCTTCTGAAATCTCTATTTGGTTCTAAAATGTAAAAATTATATATGTATATAATCATAATCACTATCATCATCATCACCATCATCATCTTATCATTATCATCATCATCACCATCATCATCTTATCATTATCATCATCATCACCATCATTTTAATGTATACTTTTCTATGCTTGCATGGGGAAGCTGGAAATATATATATATATATA
>NC_068984.1:104417031-104425108 GCF_001194135.2 Octopus bimaculoides | reverse complement strand
ATATATATATATATATATATATATATATACATATATACGACGGGCTTCTTTCAGTTTCCATCTACCAAATCCACTCACAAGGCTTTCGTCGGCCCGAGGCTATAGTAGAAGACACTTGCCCAAGGTGCCACGCAGTGGGACTGAACCTGGAACCATGTGGTTCGTAAGCAAGCTACTTACCACACAGCCACTCCTACGCCTATATATATATACATATATACACACACACACACACACACAAAGAGAGAGAGAGAGAGGGAGAGAGATAATGTGTGTGAGTATGTATTTACTTATTAATATTCTTTCTAGAATGAGGGTGCTGGTTTCTAACAAAGAAATAAAAGCTCTATCATAGGAGTTTGAATAGCAATGGTAATTGTTATATATTGAACTTCAAGAAAGTCTTGCATATTTTTACTGTTCCACTTACAGATTGTAACTGTAAAGTTTGTCAGTCAGTCACTTTCTTTGCTTGAAAATCCTGGCTTTGCTCGTGTATGCAGACAGACAGATGTTTGTAAGTTCTCTTCTGTTTCAATTATCTGAAGTCTTCCTGCAAGAAAGGAGCTGATTTCTTACAAAAATTAAAAAAAACTCTATCACTGGAATATAAATAACAAAAGCAATGTCGCATGTCCAACTTGAGAAAAGTCTTATATTTTCACTGTTCCACTTACAAATTATACCTGTAATGGTTAGCTGATTGACTTCTTTTTCTGAAAACATTAGCTTTTCCAAATTGCCTCTTAGGCATTTACTAACAAAGCAAAGTGTATCAATTATTACTGATATAAATGTGAATTTATAATCTTGGTATAGCGGCTGATAGCTTTGAAGAAATTGTCTGTAGTTAACCTTTTTCTCTTTGATTTTTGAAGACATATTAATATCAGCAGGGCAAGTGATTTCTATGACAATACATACTTTTTCTTATTTGTCCCAAATAACTATATCTGACTTGTTATGTTTACTCTTGATGGGAATGTTCACCTGTATTCCTTGTGTTGATGGTTATTTATGTATTCAGTAAAGGATGGTTTTCTATATTTATCACAGGACAGTCATTTTATTGGATGGCATTTGCATATTGTATTAGTGACAATGTCATAGCGCATTGGGAAGTAGAACCTATGTATGTGTATATATGGCCATATATAATTATATATGTGTGTATGTATGCATGTTTGTTCACATGCATGCGGGAGATACTATAAGATTTCAGAATTACACAACAAATGACAGAATTATCTCAACCCACTGCAATGAGTAAAGTTGAACCAAAGTTCAACTGAAGGAGACTTAAGTTGGATATTGAATTTTTTTTAACCATAAATATAACAGCTTCTACAAACTTCAAGAACATTGGTGTATTATACATTTCAAACAGAAACGCTTATATACAGCATTGTATAGCTCACAACACCCATGAACAGAAGGTCCAAGATGTGATCCAGATGGTTTCACAAGCAGATATTCTGCTGGGAGAATATTCAGTGAACTCACCATCGCAAGCCAAATACCACAGATTAAAATTCCTGAAAATGAGCAGCATAGAAAATCTGCCCTTCTCAGGTAGTCACCAATATAATTTAGCAGGCCCCCCAGCAACATCTTTGTCCTTGTACTTACTTTGACTAATAAGAACCAGTGTTACTAGTGTATATATATAAATGTGTATCTGTATATATGTGAGTGTGAATGTGCATATATGTGCACATTCACATTTGTGTGTGTGTGTGTGTGTGTGTTTATACACACATATAATAAATCTATATACACACATATTTATATTAGATACATACACACACACACACAAATATATATATATATCTGTGTGAGCGTGTGTGTGTGTGTGTTATACTCCTAATGAAATAATCATTACTAACTGGATTTATAGGATTTCAACTGCATAGGACTATAAATTACACCTCTCTGTATTGGTTTACAATGTGGTGTATAGCCTGGTCCACACTAATGGACCTTTTTTTGTGTGTACCACATGATGAGTTAAATCCATATATTCTTCATTAAATATATATATATATATATATATATGTGTGTGTGTGTGTGTGTGTGTGTGTGTGTGTGTGTGTGTGTGTGGTGCAGGTGTGGCTATGGACACAGAAATGGTTGTGTGGCTCAGACATTTGCTTCCCAACCATGCAATGTTAGTATTTACAATGGCCAATCTGGTCCATTTCCTAGTAAGGTTGAAATATATCTGAATTGTGTGTTTGCTATATTTTAAGGTGATGAGGTGGCTGGTTGGTTGGTTGGTTTCTTGAAGTGGGTGGTGCAAATTTTTAGATATATTGCACTACAGAACTCATGATACTTTGCACCCATCTCATTTCCGAGCCAACAATATTCCTACCTTGTCCCCAACATCACTTTTATTCACCTGAAGAATATATATTGCTATTTCTTGCTTGTGAGGAGTATGGCTAAGTATCTTCTCTATCTTAACTCTTGCACACAAAATACACCCACTTATCTCTGTTTCATGACAGAATGTTACAAAAGTGACTCTAGGGTCAAAAGTTTCATGCATAGTGCTTATCAAACTGAGAGAGAGATCAATTTCATTTTCTTTTATTATTATTTAGCTGCTGCATATGTTAGCAAATGTTTTATCATTATCATCATTTTAATGTTCACTTTTCCATGCATGCATTGTTGAAACAGAATTTGCTGAAGCAGATTTTCTATTGTCATATGCCCTTTCTGTTGCAAGCCTCACCTATTTCTAACTATGGTAATAATTCCCCTTGGCCAAACATGTTTGCACAGAAGATTGAAAACAAAGGATACCACTTATATATATATATATATATATATATATATATATATATATATATATATATATATATATACATACATACATACATACTTACATACATACATACATACACACACAAACACACACACACACACAAACACACACACACACAAACACACATACACATACACACACACACACAGATGTATGCATGTGCGCATGTATGTATATATGTATGAATGTGTGTATATGTATGTATGCATGCTTGTGTATGTATGTGTGTGTATGTGTGTGCGTATGTATGTATGTATGTATGTATGTATGTATGTATGTTTGTATAATAGTCTTCTTTCAGGTTCTGTCCACCAAATCCACTCACAAGGCTTTGGTCAACCTAAGGCTATAGTAGAAGATACTTGCCCAAGGTGCCATACAGTGGGACTGAATTGAAGACCATGTGGCTGAGAAGCAAACTTCATAAACAGACAGCTGTCTGTTTATATTCTCTATAATAAATGTATCTAATGTTAGTTACTTTTACCACGCTTTCTGATAAGACATATTCTCTAAAAGGATATATAGTTATTCTATCTCTTAAATGGAATTCATTAATGAACAGACCTAATCAGTTCTTTATACCAATTCGTGACTGAACTGCTTCATAGTTAACTATCAGTTAAATTATTGCACAACTGACCCCAAAAATTTTGGGGTGGAAATCCAATCTTATCTGGTCAGGATTAGTAGCTCCAGTATTTCACATGTCCTTTAATCCTTCAACTGCCATCTGTACGACCCCAAATTCTAAGAAATTTGTTTTGTTTACTTATATTTCATTCATTAAATCCAAAATCTATAGATTTTAATTAAATAATGAATTAAGTGCCAAGAACCACCATCATCATCATTTTATGCCTGACTTCCATGCTGGCATGGGTTAGACAGTTTGACAGGATCCATTGAGCCAGAGGACTGCATAAAACTCCAATGTCTGCTTTGACATGGTTTCTACAGCTCATTACCCTTCCTAATGCAAACCACTTTACAGTGTGTACTGAGTGCTTTTTCCATGGTACCGGCACCAGTTTAGGTTGCCAATTAACTCACAAGGCAAAGAAGACCCCTCAATTGGGTGAGGTTATAATAGAGAGGGAGGTGGTTTTATACCAAGTGTTGAGAGATTAAATTATTATAGAAGGACAGGCACAGATGTCTTGTTATAGAAGAAATACAAGACTACCCTGCATTATATAAAGATGGGTAGGAGTAGCTGGAAGGAAGACAACAGTGGGGATGAGGTGTCAGCATACTCTCAAGATACAAGAAACCATCTCTGGAAAATAATTTCAATATGATGCTGGCAAAATGGTGTGTTTTAATGGGAAGCTGTTTATAAAGATTTATTCAAAGCATGCCTAAAATAACAGAAGCGATTAAAATAATAGTAAGGCAACTAAATATTGATTTTTGCCAACTGCTTGCAGAGAAAATGTCCTACAACATTTTTACAGCTTATTTATCAGCCAAGATGCAGCATATCGGCAAGTAATTTTGTATGCAGTGAATGGAACATAAAATAAAGATAATAGAAAATATTAGCATATATGTATTAGTGTTCCCATTGATTTTTGACACATGTATATTATGATGATGACATCTGTACGTGAATATTTTTTTAATATCACTTTTGCACAAATGATAATTCTACAGACTTGGCTCTGAAATTTTTTTATTGTTGTAGTTGTTGTTGTTATTATTACTACCATCATCATTGTCATCATCATCATCATTATCATCATCTTTTTAAGAGAAAATTAATATAAAATACAGGAAATTTTAAAATTTTGTATTTTAATGTTATGTTCCCTAACAATATTATATGTTCATATGTGTGTGTGTGTAATGTAAATTTAAATGTCTCCGAAGGCCAAAGGATGCTTTGAGAGCTGATGCATAGCTCAAGTTATGTGGAATGAACTGGTGGAGTTGTCTTGCTGGATTCAATACCAGTCTATCTATAAGAGATAACATTCTTAGATTATCTGTTCCATTTTTTTTTAAAGGCTTAGTCAAAGGGATCTCTAAGGCTTTTGGGAGGAAAGAAGGAGGTTGATTTCAGACCAAAAACCTGATCCAAAATGCTTACAACAGAGTGGAGTCTGCTAAAAGTATTCAAGGGCTGGATTGTATCTTAAGCTTGTGGTTGGAATTAACTCAACTTATAAATAGGACATCATTTTGAGATTTTGATGGTTACTGATAACTAAATCAACCCCAGTAGGTGATTGGTATTTCTAATAGTAATTAACCAGTATTCATGGTGTTTGCAGTGATTACTAGTGATGGCAACGTCATTCCTCCATTCATCTTCCCACGTGGCCTCAGACTCAACACAGAGGCCTACATCAAGTGCCTGGAGGAGGTAGTGCTTCCCTGGGTGAATAGGGTGGCTGCTGGAAGACCCTATGTTTGGCAACAGGATTCTGCACCATGCTGCACAAGCAGGAGAACCCAGTCATGGCTGACAGACATCTGGCCACCTAACTCCCCAGACAGCAACCCTCTTGATTATTATGTGTGGGGCACAGTTGAGTGAGAGACCATCAAAACTCTTTGTAACACCAAAGATGAACTGAAGGCAAGGATTATGGCAGCATTTACCAACTTAAACAAGTTGCAGGAGATTCTGAAGTCATCTGGAGGCTGTGGTTGAAGCCAATGGCGATTTTATGGAATAAATTTACTCTTTCGCATTTCTAGATATTTTTACGTAATTTTGATAAATATATCTGTTAAAATGAGATGTCAGTGTTATTTTCATTTTTGCGTAATTTAGTTTATACACCGCACCCTGACAGTTTATACACCACACCCTGTATATACAAATACAGATATACACAAAACACGCACACACACACACACACACACAACAGGCTTCCATACAGTTTCCATCTACTAAATTACAGTCACAAAGTATTATATGACCCAAGGTTTTAGGAGAAGCAATTTTCCTAATATACCAGGCAATGGGACTGTTATGATGTGGTGTTTTCCACAGTTATAATGTGTGGCCACTGTTGTGACTGTAGCTGTTGTATCTACTCTAGTAGTCACAATATTTTCTTAGGATCAGATTGTGTATAACTTCTATTCTAGAATGGCAATGCACCACTTCATCTATCATGCTATCACTGTAGCTTTGCAAGAAAACTGAATTTGAACCATCTACTTTGACTGTAACTCAAACTCAACTATAACACATAACTAACACTTAATTCCAACTGAAAACTCATACAAGTCTACAATGACTGGCACGTGACTCCCTGTACTGGTTGATGTCATCTCGCTTTATAGTGGCTAACTCATACCACTTGTCCCATGGGAAGGGTGCACCATTTCCACTATAACATCCCCCATTTTAGCTTTTTCTGTTTGGGAAGCAAGTAATTTCATTTTACATTATTCACCCCACCTCCCTTTTTTGAGTTTTTTCTTTTTTTATTTGTACAACTTTATATTTTTTCTTTCTTGTGTCTATTTTTAGGAACTCTGTGTTTGACTAAACAGTCATTTAATCCTGTTGAGAAATCTGCACACACTCTTAGTTTATTCTTTTTTTTTCACATAAACTGTCAGTGCTGCCCAGTCTGAGTGGTCGATTTTCTCAATCATAGCTAGACTTTCCAGCTCTTTGTTGACCTGGTCTATTGCCACAAATGGCATGATCCATATGGGCCTAAGACAGGTGTTGCATTTTCTTTTACAGCAGTCTTCACTTTTGTTTTAGTGCAACAGCCCAATTCTTCCAAAAAAAATATTTGGAAATAATTTTTTTTTTCTCAGTTCTTTGACCTTATTTGAGCCTTTGACCATCCCAACTACATTTCCACAGAGAACCCTTGGTGGGAATATTGTTTTGGTCAAAGTTAAGGAATTTGAAAGATATGCTTTGTTTGTTTGAGTATTTTGTTGAAGGCTTATTTGAATCAAAAGACATTTATGAAAGAATCTAGAACAATCTCTTCTTATAAATGGTATTTTATGGTTGAGTGGCTTGTGCTAATGTGTTTTGAATTTTGTTAGAAGGTAGGGTCTAAGGGCTTCTTTAAGAGCTGGAAAGTTTGGTGTGGTACTGTACTCGTCTGTTAAACTAATTAAACATTTTTGTTTGTTTATTTCCTGTGCTTTTTGAATTATAAATCTTTATGTATGCTTGCTTTTGTGTGTGTGTGAGCACACATTATGGTCAAAGTTTTTTTTCTCTTGTGAAATAATTCATACGTGTATCTATATGTAAAGGGCATCCAGCTGTAGAAACTCTGCCAAATCAGACTGGAGCCTGGTGTTGCCATCCGGTTTCACCAGTCCTCAGTCAAATCGTCCAACCCATGCTAGCATGGAAAGCGGACGTTCATTAAGGAGTTTTTTTTTCCTTTTTAAATTATTTACATGTCTGTTCGACTGTTTCACATGACTTTATTCATTAAAACTTATTAAAACTTCAGAAGTTCTTACAACTTTGGTCATCCTAATGCTTTGCTTTCGTTTGTTTGATAAAAATTCCTCCTCATGATGATTTTGCTTTCATTTTGCGATAGACAACTATCATGCAGAAAATGCCAGCTTCCAAATCCTAACTTCCGATTAGGTAAAACTGATTAAACTTTAAACCTCAAAAACATTTTTCTACAATTTTTCTGAAACAAATAAATAGTAAAATCGGATTTTAACATGCCTCAAGAAATTCTATCCAACCCTTGTGAGACTGGAAAATATATACATACATATACATAGACGTGCTTTTATCTGTCTCTTCTCAAAGCTCGTTTTTCCAGCATGTTCACCACTTCACATCATCTTGGCTTAACAGCCCTCACCGTTTGTTTTTACTGTTTTGTTCTCACTGCCCTGTTTTTGTTACCACTTTCACCCTCCACAAAAAATCCCAAATTTTATTTAATTTGCTTTGCGGGAAGAACTGTTTTAACGAAGTCACATCTTGTCCTTACCTTCAAAATGTGGAGTAGATAAAACAAGGGACAACTGATGAAGGGAATGTTCTTTATGTTGCATATCTCGTTTCTCTGTTTGTTTGTTCTTTTCATTGTTCGAAAAAAGTTTGTTTTCTATGTTTTTGTTTTTTATGTTCTCGCTTCTCATTCTGTCCATGTTTTTTTGATGTCCTGTACCCATTTATGCATGTATATATACATATATATGTAGGTATGTACATATATGTATGTATATATGCATATATTTATATATTATTTATATTATTATTATATATATATATATATA
>NC_068984.1:104405887-104416969 GCF_001194135.2 Octopus bimaculoides | reverse complement strand
TTATATATATATATATAGTTGAAATTTACAGAAAAACAAAAGACGAAGACAGGTGTATAAACAACATATATATATATATATATATATATATATATAAAGTAGACTTACTTGCAAAAAAGGACGTGTGCGTTCAATAATGTAATAATACAAAGAATATATATACATGTATACACACATATATGTACGTACTTACATCTACATGTGTATATATATGCATATCAGGGTACAGGACGTTAGAACAATGAACTACAGACAACGGAACGAACACATAGGAAAACGGAAAGCCACTTGGAATATCCATTCATCAGCTGTCTCTATTCTAACTAGACGTTTTGAAGATAAGACAGAGCGTACTCTAAGAAGAAAAATAAGCGAAAATGCACATTGGAAATCAAAAAAAGTAAAGACTTTTTATGAAAAGTAACGATAGATATATACAATTTGATGAACTGAGGTAGGAATAAAAGTAATAAAAGTCATTATTGTGAATTGTTAAAGAGATTCAAAAGCATACCGGTTTCATAAAGTTACTAGTCATTGCTTTGAATGCACACCGATTACTGAATGGTGTCAGGTCTACTAGTCCCTGAGTAAAAAGATTATGTGTAAGGGAGGTAAGTAGTTCTGGATTTGGTGCAATTAGGGTAGATATAGATCTGTACTATGAATGGCGTATGGGATGTATGGGGTTAGTGGTATTAATTGAAAGGTTAGTATATACATATATGCTTAAGTGATATATACATATGTGTGTGTGTTTGGTTCAGTGGTTAGAGAGTTGAACTCACAATCATGAAGTAGTGAGTTCAGTTCCCAGACCAGGCTGTATGTTGTGTTCTTGAGCAAGACACTTTATTTCATGTTGCTCCAGCTCACTCACAGCAATGAGTTGTAATATCACTGGTGCTAAGCTATGTTGGCCTTTGCCTTTCCCTTGGATAACATCAGTGATGTGGAGAGGGGAAGCTGGTATACATAGGCAATTGCTGGTCTTCTATAAACAATCTTGCCCAGACTTGTGCTTCGGAGGGGCAAATCATTCATGACCGAAGGGGGGTCTTTACCCTTTTTATATACATATGGCCCAGTAGTTAGGGCAGTGGACTTACAGTCGTAGGATCATGGTTTCGGTTCCCAGACCAGGCGTTGTGAGTATTTATTGAGCAAAAACACTTAAAGCTCCACAAGGTTCGGGCAGGGGTGGTGACGAATCTTGCTGTTCTCTTTCACCACCACTTTCTCTCACTCTTTCTTCCTGTTTCTGTTGTACCTGTATTTCAAAGGACCAGCTTTGTCATGCTGAATCTCCCCAAGAACTATGTTAAGAGTACAAGTGTCTGTGAAGTGCTTGCCACTTGCACGTTAATTTCACGAGCAGGCTGTTCCATTGATCGGATCAACTGGAACCCTTGTCGTTGTAACCGACAGAGTGCCACAGCATATATATATATACACTTTTACACTTTTACTTGTTTCAGTCTTTTGACTGCGGCCATGCTGGAGCACCGCCTTTAGTCGAAGAAATCGACCCCAGGACTTATTCTTTGGAAGCCTAGTACTTATTCTATCGGTCTCTTTTGCCGAACCACTAAGTTACGGGGACATAAACACACCAGCATCGGTTGTCAAGCGATGTTGGGGGGACAAACACAGACATACAAACACACACACACACATACACATATATATACACATATACGACGGGCTTCTTTCAGTTTCCGTCTACCAAATCCACTCACAAGGCATTGGTCGGCTCGAGGCTATAGTAGAAGGCACTTGCCCAAGATGCCACGCAGTGGGACTGAACCCGGGACCATGTGGTTGGTAAGCAAGCTACTTACCACACAGCCACTCCTACGCCTATATATATATATATACCTTCTTTCTTTTTTTTTTTCAGCATCAAGAAGACATAATTGAAAAATTAAAATTGGAGGTATTTGCATTTTATTAAATTTGGTTAATCTATATGAGTTGGATGGTTCAGAATTGTTAAAATTGTTTTATAATAGTTTCAGACATTTGCTATTGCTAATTCCTTAACCTATAAGGTAAGAGTTAAGATTAGCATAAGAATATTAAATATCTATTTAATAAACTTAGGCCAAATAAGTATTACACTTTGCTTAACAATTTAAAAAACAGTCCTCAACCATATTTGATATCATTTTATATTGTAAACCAACATTTGGTTTTATATTCTCTTGGAAAATAATTCTCTGCACAGAGTACCACATTTCTAAGCTCTAGATATCAATGATCTAAATACTATTTGACATTGAACTAAAACAAAATATTTCTTCATATCTTTAAGTCGTGTTAGTGTTTTAATGTCTGAATTATCAATGTGTTTCACTTAACTATTTTGGTCCCAACCCAGCTGAAACCACTTCTGGTTTTATGATGCAAAATTGTCTAATTTAAAATGTTTATATCCTAATTAAAAGTTTTATCATAATTTTATCTAAAAATTTTTCATTAAGTAATGTCCTAAAGACAAGTTAAATAACAAAAGATTTGTTTTGATAAATACTTTTAGAGTCTTGATTATTTTCAAATTGAATTAAACATTAAAATTGAATTTGATTAAAACACTAAAATTTAATTTAATTAAAACATTGAAATTAGCAGTGTATTAGAAACATGGTCTCAGAACAGTTAGCCAATGGCAAGTTTCTCAAAAATATAGATATATTTCACAAATTTGATGTTAACAGAATCTGCAATGAATTGTAGTTTCCATAGTTGTTGTTTAATCCCAGGTTATCCTGGATCAAACAGACCTTTAGCATGTAAGATAGTCTATTAAATAGTTAAGCATGATCCACAAATATATAGTTTCCCATATCACCTCCTAACTTTTATCACACTTGCATGTTACCTGCTATTCTGTATTAACTTTCTATTGCTTAATCATCATTTGAACTGTGACAAGCATCGTTTTTGTCAGATGTTGTGGTGTGTATTTCTCAGTTTTTATCTGGTATGTATTTCTCAGTTTTTTTTAAACAATAAGGTGTGATTTCAGGGAGATTTGGTTACTAACTATGGTAAGTCAAGCAACTGTTAGAATTTCCATAGTCATAAGTGGATGGAAAATAGCAAAACTCTTAGATAGGATTCTAGCTTGTTGTAGATAACTACATCAGAAATACTGGTACCTATTCTCAACAGCAAACAAAATTAGACCCATAGAATAATGTTTTGTTAAGGTTATTTCTACAGATATTCTATTGAACTTATAGCCATCACTGATTTTTGCTACATTTCGTATTGAGAGGTCAAATGTAAGCAGACAATGTACCTACAAATCTTTAACATAGAATAGTGTCCTTCTCCAAACACAAAAAGAAATATCTGCAGTGGATGTGAACATATGAGTCATGGGTTAGTTTTTATCCTCTCAGCCATTTTTTCTGAACCTTTAGAAAAATAAAAGGTGTAATTCTAAAAATATGATAATAAGAAAAAACTTTACACCGCATTGTAAGAGCTATAGCTGATTATATACATATAAATTCATGTTGCTCCAGTTCACTCAGCTTTAGAAATGAATAGTGACATGACTGGTGCCAAGCTTTGCCTTTCCCTTGAACAACATCAGTGACATGGAGTGGGGTGAGTGGTATGCATGGACGAGTGCCAGTCCTCCATAGACAACCTTGCCCGGACTTGTGCCTCGGAGGATAACTTTCTAGGTGCAATCCCATGGTCATTCATGACCGAAGGGGGTCTTTACCAATTTATATTTACACATATATATGTGTTTATTTTTAGACTCAGTTATCAAGTTATATAGAAAAACAATTTAACGTTTAACTGAAGAATAACTCAGTACTTTTATTTGAGTATATGTTTTAGTAGAGTACATGTTTATTAAACTTTTACATTGATAATCTGATGAAAGCAAGCAAGCTAAAACTTCAAAGTCATTGTCAGCCTTTTCCTTGTAAAAGTTTAATAAATGCATATATATAAATATATGCATGTATTAAACTTATATGACACATACACAGGAACTAAATATTTATACTGGGGTTTACCTTAATTTCCTTAACATATATCCATGCTAGCATGGAAAGCAGACATTAAACGATGATGATGATGATGTATATTATACCCTCAATACATGCACACACACATACATACATACACGCACACATACACACACACACACATACATACATACATACATACATATTCAGTGAGTTAGTAGTCCATAAGTCACAAACAAAAGTACATTCAATATAAATAATAAGAGTGGGTATATTTTTACATCATCAAACAATATATTACTGGTTCTGGTCACAATGTCAACATCAGTTTCATGTGATGTCAATATTGTCTGTTGGCAATATTTGATGCGAAACCAATGGTAACATCTTAACCAGTTATATATCATAACTAATAATGTGTGTATGTGTGTGCATATATATATATATATATATATATATATATATATATATATATATATATATATGTGTGTATTAATAGTTATCGCCAAGCCAACATGGCAGTCCAAAAAATAGGACAAATGCTGCCGTTAATTAACTCCAAGAGGCCATCACCTCTAGCTAGCTATGTGACACACGAACGTGTGTCCTTTATACATGCACATACATACACACACACACACACACACACACACACACACATACAGAGTCCGAGATGGAATATACTAAATAAAGGTACTTAGGTAAATTCTTAATTTTTTAATAATTTACCTTGAGAAAAGGGAAGCTAAACAAAAACTGTGTGGTCATTATTAGCAATTTTGAATAGGTGAGATAAAATTATATTCATTCAGTTTTCCCATATTACTTAATTATATTATCATGGTAGAATCACATACAATCTGACTTGCATTACAAAAGAGTTTGACAGCTACAAACAAGGTGATGTTTCTACCTCAATAAGCATTAATGGAATAGAATGTACATGAAAGAAATTTTTAAAAATTAGAAATTTGTTCAGTAGACCCCTCTGTCAGTGTTGTAATTCATATATATGCATACATGTGCATGTATATATGATATATGTAAATGAAAACAAAACCAGTTTTGACTAGTTTGAAGAACATTAGTAACATAATGAGGGAGGGGACTGTGACTCATCAAGTAAAGTTTTTATGCTTTTTCACAATGAATTGAAGATACATTATCTCACTTAGTTCACAATAATCATGTGGAGTTTGTCTTACATATAACACTCAGACATGCACAGACACAGATACATACACAGACACACATACATGCACAGACACACAAATACACACACACACATTTTCTCTCTCTTTCTCTCTCTCTCACACACACACATACATACATATATACATACACTCATGTTCACACAAACACCACACATAGACAGACATGCAAGCACAAACACTCACACATATACACACACATATATACACAAACACCACACATAGACACACATGCAAGTACAAACACTGAGACATATACACACACATACATACACAAACACACAGATATGCATTCACACATACACACATATTCATTCATTTCCATCGATAGTTCTTGAATATTTTAACTAATTAGGTCTTAGATTCTTTTTCATTTTTGTTAACGAATCTCTCACTTAATGGTGGGATAGAGTTTATTTTGATATCTTGGCTGTTTTTGTTTTGTTTTTTTGTTGTTTTTTGTCTGTTAGTTTGTTTTTGTTTGTTTTTTTTTATTATTGCTAAAAAAATTCTGAAACTCTGACAAGTTGAATCATTAATTAAGATTAGTCTATTAATTTAAATCAAGTAAATTTTAACAAGAATTTACCATAAAATTTTAAAAGTAATTTCATTTTCCTTCTTCATTTGCAGATAAAGAATCTAGAAATCCTTCTTTCAGAAGAAAAAGAGAAAAGTGCCATTCAAACAGCAAAATGTGAAACATTACAAAATATGTATGAAGCCACTCAGGTCAGAAATTGAGAGGGGTTTAGGGATTGGAGGGTGGCTTTTTCAGGTTGGAGTATTAATTATTTATAAAATACAAGAAAAAACAAACTACCATCTTATTTTTCCTTACAGGTTATTGTATGATATAAAAACAGCTCAACCTATCAAGCAATTGTTTAATACAAGGAGTGATGATGATGATGATGATAAAGGTCTTGCCAAGGGAAGGTTGGTGGTGATGATGATGACAATGACAACAATAATGATGATCCTTCTTTTCCTCTTTTGTCTCATCACCTTCATCATAATCATCATCATTGTTTTCATCATTATTATCATCATTGTTGTCATTGTCATCATCATCAGTATAATCATCACATTGTTGTCATCATCACTATCATACCCATCACCATCATCATCACCACCACCGTCAACTATTATCAGTAGAATCACTATGGAAATAATTATATATTCACCTAGCTTACAAAGCTATTGAAGGAGTTGATCAGGCATTTTTTTTTCTTTTTAAGCAGTTTAACATTTTCTGATTTCTAAATTTTCTAATTCTACTCTTATTCAATCTTCTTAATGTTTTTCATCAATTATCTTTTAGAATGAAATAATTTAATACAAATTTAGATATTTCTGCCAAGTGTTATTGTAGGAAGTATTTTTATGTATGTCTTTCCTACAATTAACCGCTCAACTGGGAAATCTGAGTGAAACTTGTCATCACAGTTGATAAAGACCAGTAATTCTCTAGCTGTCATTTGTGACCATATGGGTGGTAATCTATCTGTTCAGCCTCATAGCCATTATACCATTTTGTGAATGTTGAAGAGGAGAGCATATATCTGTTGATAAATAGGTTTATTTTGATGATGATATTAATAACTTTCAAGAGAACCACTCAGCAACCTATAGGTTGTTTGCAGTTGTTGCAATTTTGTTATTATTATTATTATTATTTTCATGTTGTTATTGCATTTTTCTTCCCCTTATAGTTTTTATTTTCATATTATTTTGGCTTTCTTTTTCCCTAAAAGATGTTATCTTCATATTGTTGTTGTTTTTCTTTTTCTAACAGTTGTTATTTTCACACTGTTGTTGTTTTTGTTTTCTTATAGTTGTTATCTTCATGCTGTTTATTTTCCTTCCTCTTATGATTGTTAATCTTCATATTTGCCATTGTTTACTGATTTAATGTTCAATAGAATTTGTTATGTAAGTGTTATTTCACTTACGTACAAGACCACACAAGAAGTTGAATACATAGAAACAGCTCAGGGTACTTCACTTTAGTCTGGAGAATAAATAGATTGTGAAAGGCAAATAAACTAATGCTATACATGATATTCCAATAACTTATCATGAAAACATGAAATATAGCAAAAACAAAAAGGAAGTGGAGCTGTGGTAGTTGATATTTCAAGTGAATTTGAAGAACATTCTCCTGATTAGAGAGAATTTCATTTATTTAGCCTTATCACAGATTTCTTATGTTTTCTAAATAAGCATTTAGAATTAAACATCTCCCAATAACAGCAAGTTATCCAAACTAAACCCATTTCCCTAAATTCTAACCTACAGTATTAATGACATTTGCTTCATTTCACTGTAATTCCTTTTACAGATTCTTGGACTGTTTGTTTAATTTCATGCACTCATAACTTCTCCTTTACTGATTCTTAGATTCAATATGTTTTAGTAATGATTTCTCAACCATACAACTTGGCATCACAGACTTTGGATTTGCTGGGTTCTTTTTCATATTTTTCCCTGTATTCTAGCATATGTTACAGGTTATGGTGCTAATTTTTCATTAGCCTACCTTTTACTTTAGTTTCTAGTCATTATGCATCTGACATTTTTGGCTTTTTATTCTCTATTTTTCAATGTTTTCCCACATAACTTAAATAATTTTTGCTGTGCTCACACCATTTCTTTCTTTAAAAAATAACACTTAAACCTATGAAATGCCATGCAAATGGCCAAATAGCTATCAGACAACAAAGTGGCCATTCAATACATTTTCATTAGATTTCAATAATTTTTCTAAGATTGTTGAAATCATGCTAAAATAACAAGATTTCTCTTCTAAGGAGAGGAAATTCTGAAAGTAATTTCTTTTTATGTATTTTTTTTATTCCATTTGGGTTTTCATAAGAAATATGTCTGTCTTTGGAATAAATCAAAAAGTAAAAACATTCTGAATGTCTAAGATATAACAACCATGAAGAAATTGGTAGCAAGAGTCTATATTTAATTCTTTAATATTTTTATCATGAATTTAGCAACAGAAATCTGTCAGAACATCAGAAACGCAAACAGTGGACATGAATGACAAGAATCAGAATAATTTTGAATTGCTTGAAGAAATCGAGTCTCCAACAAAAGGTAGCTTTTTTTTTAGTTTTTATTTTTATCTTCCTTATTTTCTTTTTTATACTATGCTACAAAATCAATTATAGAAGCATATATTGACTGTTTTAGACATTCTTTTTTTTTCTTTTTTACTGTTTTGTTGAAATAATCCATAAATATTAAGCTTCTTGTTTCTCAAACTCTAAAATATCTGAAGTGCTTTGCCTTGAATAATTATTTAATCTCTGGGACAAAGTGACATTCTACAGGTAAAGTACCCAGTATCCAGAGCAAAGAAGACAGTTCCATTTCATTCATCAATTGATGATTTAATTAACTGAAAAGATATCAATAAAAACAATCAAACTCAAACAGTAAATGCTGTCAATCATTAATTAATAGGTTAACTTATTAGTAATAATACACAACTAATAATTTATTTAGGAAATATTAAGTTTTATTGTCCTGACCATAATGCTATGAGCACCCACTTTTCTATATTACATTGTGCCTCAAGATAATACACTGTTTCCCCAGAGAAATAAAACTTAAGTCCACCACCCAAGTCTATTTTTCCCTTTAATGTAAGAGTAGGCCAAGTAAAAAGTATAATATTATTGCCACTCTGCACCATGCAAAGCTTGACACACAAAATGAGGAGCCATCTGTTGTTTCAGGAACCAACTTTCAATTTGGTGTTTTTGATGTGGTACTTAAAGGAAAGATTTGTGACATGTTCCTGTAACCTAGCTGCCAAAAAGGTTTGATTTTGCCTGGCCAGTGTGAGACTGGCCAGTAGTCAGTCTTCTATAGTAATTTGGTGCTTGTGCTGAGCTTAGCACCAATATGGTGCGAGCAAGGGAGCTCACAAGGACTAGGTTGTCTAAGGAAGGTCTATTCAGCCCAAAGTGGAAATGCAGTAGGCAAAAGGCCTATGTCAAGCTTTGCAGGGTGCAGAGTGGCAATATTATACTTTTTACTTGGCTTACTCTTGCATTTAGGGGAAAATAGACTTGGGTGGTGGACCTAACTTTTATTTCTCTGGGGAAACAGTGTGTTATCTAGAGGCACAATGTGTTATAGAAAAGTGGGTGACACTCAATCATATGAAAATGAGAATGGGATGATTAAAAATTTCTATGATCAAATGAGGCTACAAGACTGGCCTAACCACCCATGAATATGAAGAAGTAGACCATACTATAGAACACTGCCTTGTCTTACCTCTGCAGAGTTTAATAAAAATGTAAAGAACTGAATAAAGAAATGGGAAACTATCATATAACCATTATAACCATAAGAATCAAAAAAAGAACTTTACTAAGTAAAACTATTTTCAACACACAGAATGGTCCCATTGCAGACTGATGTTCAGTATATCTAGATCACAAGACCAGAACAATACAGTCAAGTGTTTATTCAGTTACTTCTGTTCTACATATTTAACCCATTCCTAAACCCCCAAATTGTTCTTTCTCTTTTGTCTTTGTTCAGAGAGCTACTCCCCAACCATTAATAAAATCTTCCCATATCACATGATAGTTTCTTTCAAATTCTTTGACAAAATTTTTGAAACTGTAAAAGATTTTATTCTGCATTTCTAATCAACTTCTCAGACTGTTCTGTAACATTCATTATCCAATGCAGTAATTGTTGTTGTAGTTTTTATTTAACCCTAAGTCAACTGTGATCAAGCAGACCTATGATCAAGGGGTTTCCAGTCGTGATAAATGTGTCTGTTTGTATATTTATGGGCTACATTATTGTTGTTGTAAAAATGGTACTCCCCTTTCCACGTGGCAAAGTGGTATGAGTTGCCACTATAAAATCAGACAGTCAGTCTTTGTAGAAGGTCAGTAGTAGTAGAGTCATTGTACAAGTTCTCAGTTGGAGCCAGTGTCAGTTACATGTTATATACGAGTTCAAGTTATATACGAGTTCAAGTTTCAAGTCATTGTCTTGTGGAGCTATCACTAATAGCATGATAGACAAATGAAAGATAATAATTGAATACCGTCACAACATAATAGTGGCAACAAGAATAGTACAATGCTGATAATAACATACAGGATCCACATTATAACAATTATTCAATGTCAACTTCCTTTGTTAAGACAGTATGATATGATTTGAAGATGATATTATTGCTATTTCTAGCAGAGGCTCCTTTGTTAGCTGTTAAAAGCTGTTGTGTGGCAGTAAAGTGTAACATAAATCCACTTACATTATTTAGTTTTGTTCATTTTATTTATATAGGCAACATTTGTATTTTTGTCTCCCTCTGTCTCTAAACAGTTAGTGTTGGTTAATTTAAATTTCTGTGACATAGTAGTTTGACAAAAGAAATGGATATAAGTGCCAGCCTTTAAAAAAGTACAGTTGTAGCCAAAAGTTTGGAACATTTTTTAAAAAATTAAAATTGTTATGCCCAAGTACAATTTGATTCAAATATATATTCAACATAGAGATATACTTACCTAATAACTGATCTAATGGTTCAAATCTAGAAGAAATATAGGCAAAATCAAAAATAAAACTCTAGACCAAATTGCTTACTTTTAATATAACTTTGGGCATTTAATATAAAAATTCTAATTTTCAGACCTATGTTCCAAACTTTTGGCCATGACTGTAAGTTCTGTGGTTGATTTGTTTGACTAAATCCTTCAAGGCAGTACCACAGCATGGGTTAAGCTCCATGACTAAAACAGATAAAAGATAAATATTAGCAGTCATTAGTGCATCAGACAGAATGCACCCTGGTATTTTTTCTGATTCTCTGTACTCTGAATTTAAATTCA
>NC_068984.1:104405108-104405463 GCF_001194135.2 Octopus bimaculoides | reverse complement strand
CACTGACATCTCATTTTAACAGATATATTTACCAAAATTGCATAAAAATATCTTGAAATATTAAAGAGTAAATTTATTCAATAAAATCGCCATTGGCTTCAACCATGGCCTCCAGACAATTTCGCAAACTCCTGCAACTCTACTGGACAGTTTCCTTGTTTAAGTTGAATGCTACGATAACCCTTGCCTTTAGTTCAACTTTGGTGTTACAAGGAGTTTTGTTGGTCTCTCACTCAACTGCACCCTACACATAATAATCAAGGGGACTGAAGTATGGGGAGTTAGGTGTATGTATGTGTGTGTATGTGTATGTATGTGTGTACGCTTGTATGTACGTATTCTGCATATTCATGTG
>NC_068984.1:104395334-104405098 GCF_001194135.2 Octopus bimaculoides | reverse complement strand
TACATATGGAGACACATATCCCTACATATGGAGATACACATCCATACATACAGACACAGTACACAGTCACAAAAACCCATACACACACACACACACACTCAAATATGCACACACAAGGAGACAGAGGTACACACACAAACACATGCAAACACACACACATGAAAACACTCAAGCATGAACGAACAAACACACAGACACATGAATATGCAGAATACGTACATACAAACATACACACATACAAACGTACACACATACAAACATATATACATATGGACACACATACATACATGCATATACACACTTACATGCATGCATGGTTGCATGCATACATACATACATACATACATACATACATACATACATACATACATACATACATACATACATACGTACATACATGGGTATGCGCACACACACTGACCCACACACATGCACACAAACAAACGAAAAGAACACAGTTTGAATAACGGACAGAGTCAACAACTATTGAAAAGGTTGCAAGACGTAACGAAAATTTTAGAAAAATAAATAAGTAAATGAGTGTGAATTTTACTGGTGAGTAAGAGAATGACTCTCCCCAGACACAACAGAATATGCTTCAACACACAAACTCACATAAAGAATCTTGCAAACCAAATCCCAAAACGAAATTCATAGTATAGTTTTATAACTATTTCATTTTATCTAATGCTTAAAATTCAAAAATTATTCAGGTAGTGATCTGAAGGAAGAGGAAGAAACTGTGGTTACTACAGATTCTTGGAAAGAGGTAAGTGTAATACCAAACATTAAATTCTTCATTCTTATTTACTATGGAAGATTTAGAAACAACAACCAAATATTTCTCATATAACATCCTACTATCTTAAATAAAAAAAATGTATTTAATAATGTCTTAGATAGACAACAATTGAAAAAACATAGGATAGTCATAGTTAGAATACCTTCAACTATAGATCAATTTGATGAAGGCTAAACCATCCTCATTCCCTTCTGTTCATCATTGTCCTCAAATCCATAACAGGAATTTAAGACTAGCTGCCCTTGAGAACTACTATATGCTGGTGACTTCATTCTGATAACAGAATCAATAGTAGAATTAGAAAAGAAATTCCTAGTGTGGAAGCAAAATCTGGAATCAAAAGGCCTTAAAGTTAACTTAACAAAGTCCTAAGTTCTAGTAAGCAGGAAAAGACAGACCCCGCTCCCATCAGGTAAATGGTCTTGTTTGATATGTAGGAAAGGTGTAGGTAGGAATTCCATACAGTGTACTCAGTGCAAACTATGAATATGTATCATGGTATCATAGGAAGGTTAATGGAGAAAGTAATGTTTGTATGTGGAAGGTGCTCAAGAGCAATGAACACTAATGACATACAGGAGATAGATTTTCTCAAATGCCCAGAAGGTTCCTAGAAGTAGCAGATAGTTTCTGTTACCTAGGTGATCTAATTAGCAGTAGAGGGGATGCTCTGAAAGTATAGTTGCCAGATGGCAATAAGAGGGAAAAGTTCAGAAAACTATTACCTCTGTTGGCAACAAAATTACTCTCTTTCAGAGTGGAAGGCACATTGCATGATGCTTGTGTACAAACATGATAGAAGGTAGTAAAATGTGGGCTGTGAATACAGAGGACATATGAAGGTTGGAAAGTACTGAGGCTAGCATACTTCAATGGATGTGCATTATCAGTGTGCATGTAAGCATAAATGTGTTAAATGAAAAATTAAGCATAATAGGAATCAGATGTAGTGTGCAAGAGAGAAGGCTGCACTGGTATGATTATGTAATGCTCATAGATGAGACAGCTGCATAAAGAAGTGCTACTCACTAAATATGGATGGAGCCTGTGGAAGACCCAAGAAGACATGGCAGGAAGTAGTAAAGAATAGCCTCTGGATGTTAAGCCTCATAAAGGAGATGACAAAAGACCATGATGGTTGACAATTTGCTGTACTTGAGAAGACCCATCCATCTGAACAAAAAATTAAGACCTAAAAGCATATCACTTATATATGTCTCTGCACCCATTGTCCTTCTTCCTTGGAACCACCTCTTTATCATGCATTCTTAGTATCATCCCATACCATCTTATTTTTTTCATCTATGACTTGAGGGTACACCTTGACACATTTTCACTATCATTTTTCTTTTCCGAGTGAGTAACCTTATATTTCTCTACAGCAAGACACCTGTTCTTGTCTCTCTATCATACTTTAATCTCTCATCACCTGGCATAAAGCCAACTCCCCCAATACTACTCCCTTCACAGTTGAAGGGGTTGGTCTTGCCTTGCAAGTTATTTCATGACTTTACTAGTGCAGGTGCCATATAAAAAGCACTCACTACATTATCTAAGTGGTTGGTATAAGGAAGGGCATTCAGCTATAGAAACCATGCCAAAGCAGGAATTGGAGTTTGGTGCAGTCCTCTGATTCACCAGCTCCTTTCACACCATCCAACCCATACCAGCAAGAAAATGGATGTTAAATGATGATGATGGACGAATTTTATGAGGCAGATTTTCATAGGCTGGATACCCTTCCTGTCATCAACCTTCACCTATTTCCAAGTAAGGTAATATTTCCCCACAACCAAACATGTTTACATGAAAGTTCAAAAACAAAGGACACCATATTGGTGTTGTTTGCATGCTGGTGACTCTTGTTTGTAACTATCATGCAATGTCAAGTCAAGGAGACAATAACACACACACTTGCATGTATATATACACATACACACATATATACATATGGGTAGCTTTCATCTTCTTCTATCAAAAATGAGTTTTCCAGTCCAGCGTTTACATGCTATTATTCCTAGCTTTATGTGGGCACTTTGAGATATTCCAAAATAAATTAGTTCACATTTTCTTGAAAGTTTATAAAATTCCTATGATGTCAACAAAATACAATTCTTCCTGATAAGAATAAGGTTTCTAAAATGGATAAAGAAATTTGCAGGATTGCTTTGGTACAATGGTAGAACAGCTGTCATGTCTACAAGTAATGTGGGTTATCACACAGGAAGATTTTGTCTTTTTCTATCCTAAAGGGTTTTTAAACCCAGTATTTACATACCATTATTTATAGCTTTATGTGTATGATTTGAAATATATGTATGTGTATATATATGATTGGTTACATATACAATCACCTTGTTTTAGTTTCTGTCTACCACATCCACTCCCAAGGCTTTGGTTTGTCCAAGAAGACACCTTCCCAAGGTTCCACGCAGTGGGACTGAACCCAGAAGCATGTAGTTTGGAAGCAAACTTCTTTACCACACAACCATACCTGCATGCTTAAGAAGTTCATTTCAATTTCCCATTTACTTTTAAGGTAACACTTGTATGTCAGTAATATCAACACTATCAATAAAACTTCAGTAACATCTTTGTATGATGGTGATGCTTGTTTACAACCATCACATGACAAGGTTACACACACACACACACACATACATTGTATATATATATATATATATATATATATATGTATATATATATATATGAGGACATGCTTCTTTCAATTTCCATCTTCCAAATCCACTCATAAGGCTTTGGTCATCCTAGGGCTATAGTAAAAGACACTTGCCCATGCTACTGCATAGTGCATGTGAACCTGAATGCACATAGTTGGGAAGCAAGCTTCTTAACCACATAACTAGACTATGCTTGTATCTATCAACAACACATCGGTGAGGCTTCAGATTCCTTGATGGTTTCCTTTGATAGTCAGTAATAATTACTGCTAGATTTTTGTCTTATTTCTTCAACCAAAAAAGAAATTTTAATTAAGGATTTGTTGCCATACAAAATTCAGTGCATCAACCCATAACTTATTGATCCAAATTCATGCCATTGGTTCATTTCAGCTATTTCCCATAACTCATTTTAATTTTTATTTATGCAAATTAGAATAGGGAAAAAAAATTGAGGGAGCTATTACCTCTGCTGATGTTGACAGAAATATATCCAGAGATGGTCCCTACCTCTTGCCTCCAAACAAAGCTAAAACTTTTCCCTAAGTATGTAAATTAACTTTGAGAGATTAGTTCTAAATTTCTTGAAATTTTCTCCCCTTCATTTTGATAACCTCTAACAACTGCCATTAAGTCTATATTGACTTACTCCTAGGGATAAATTATTTCTCCATATCTTTGATAACATCCAAAAACTACCATTAGGTTTATATTTATTTACTCCAAGAGGTAACTTATCTCTCCTTATCTCTGATAGCCTCTAAAAACTGCCACTGGGTCTATATTTACTCACTCTAAGTATAGACTTTAATAAATTATGAAATATATTTTTTATGTACACCATTCAGTGCCTCACTATTTATTGAGATTCATTCCACTGGCCCATCTGAGTTATCTCCATTTGCTCTTCTCTCTTTTTTTTTTTCTTTAATCTCTACGAGTGATTAGTTTCATGAGCATTTGATGACATTTTCACCTGTTTTGGTATTGAACAGCCATCAGAATTGCATTTTACATCTATCTTGGCTCTAAAATACTCAAAGAAAATTTCAGCTGTTCCAAAGGAAATTTCATAATTTCTCATCACTTCTCGATAAACTCATATTTGTTTCAAGATCTTTTCATAGACATTTGTTTAATTAGTCTAATCAATCAGAAATAGTTTCCATGAAATTATTCTTCTCATTTGATTTATGGGGAAATGTCCTATGATAGTAATTAAACGTATTTATTGGAACTAAGATTTTAAGTTTCTTTTTACTTCTTCATTCTTTAGTCATGACAATGTAACTTTCACAAATAACTTATTTTTGTTTTTCAGTTATTACATAATCTTTCATTAAACTCATGTGTGATTAGTTTTTTTTTTTTTTGTTATTTTAAAATTTAATCACTACAATTATATACCACATTTCTGTTAATACTTTGTTTTACCTTCAAGTCATCACCATTACCATCATCATCATCTTTTAACATCTATCTTCCATACTAGCATGAGTTAAATGATAGGACTGTGTCATGTTCCATTGTCTGCTTTGTCATGGTTTCTACAACTGAATGTGCTGCCAAGTGTCAATCACTTTACAGAGTGCACTGGGTGCTCTTTTTTTTTTTTCTCTCATAACACCAGCACTAGTGAGGTCACTGTACAGCTTTACAGGACTTTCATTGAATGGTGCTACTGTAGAGAAGAAGGCAGTTTTACACTAGGCAAGGAGGAATCAAGAGTAAAAGAGAAGAGACCAGAACAGGACAGGTTTCTTAATATAGAGGAGATATATGGCTCCTAGCATTATAAAAAAGAGGGTACAAGTAAAAAAGGTGGGACTGGAAAGAGAGGCAGAGACAAGTATTAGGAAATATTCAAACAAAAAAAGCATAAATGTTATACAAACACACAAAAACGTTATATAGATCACACAATAATTTTATGTCACTAAATCCCAACTTGGCAGTGATGTTACACTCTCAAACAAAAGAGATAAGCTGTCAAACTATTACAGAGATATGGCTTAAAATTCACACAAGGCTACTGTCACAACATCTATAAAAAATGGCAAATGTATTACATTATGAGTGAAAAAAAAAACAGCTTATAAACTCTCGTTTTTCTCTCTTTTCTCTCTTTCTCTCTTTCTTTTCTCTCTTTTCTCTCTTTCATTTCATCAGCTGTAGCTATGAAATTATCATAAAATTAATTGGATTATAAAACAGTGTACTTCAAAGTTATCATTTGATCTTTCTCTTTTTAAAATAGAAATGTTAGAATTTTCTAGAAATTTATAATTTTCAGAAAATATTAAGCTTTCTAATATTTTGCTCTTTTTTTTTTTTTCTCTGATAATTAATAGTAGAAAGAAAGAATGTGGTTTTAAAAACAATTGTGCCAACAAAATCCATATTCTTTATGTTATCCTAGATAAATTGATATAAAGCAGAAAGATAAAAAGATATTGCTTTGTTTGAAGTTTAGCATAGTTTTGAATATAACTAGTAAAATTGATAGCTGCAATCCTTCAATTAATCACCATTTTTTCCATTCTGATATCATAGAATTTGGCCTCAAAAATATCTTCCCTTCACCTATCGCATCCTTTATTATTATCATTAACTCTATAACATAAACTGTATCTTATTCTGTTCTCATCTTATTTTTACAACTGACTCAGCAGGCCTATTATTCTACAAGTCACCCAGTCATGACCAGCTTGTCTTTTTCTTTCAGACATTATCATACTACATTATTCAATGTAGTGCTAGATATGTTGATTTTTTTTAAATAGTAGAGTATTATTTAAAGTTGTTTGCTGGATATTTCTATCAAGTCAAGCCATTATATAGACACTCCCTTCTTGGTTTAACCATCAAGTCTTCTGACTTATAAATAAACATGTGATGGCTCCAATTCCAAAATATTTCCTGTAGTTGTAAAAATACAAAAGTGGAAGGATATTGAACAACTTTCCCATGATTCTTGAGTTAAAACGTGTTGCTACTATCTTTCTTTTGTTTCTAGATTCAAGACTTTATTTTACATTGCCTCTTTCCATCAAGTTTCCTGGAAAAGATACCAAATCATCTCAGAATATTAACTATAATAGATTGGAAACCTATCAGTGGGTGTTTATTATTTCTTTGCTTTATACTATGAAACTAGAGCTAGCAGCTGCTCTCAGGGACCTTTGGGTATAGGAATCATTTATTTTAAATATTTTACTGTCTATAAAATATGATATTCCTCCCTATCACTTCTGTGGTATATTATGAAGTGGGAATTTACTATTGCAATATTTTATTATAGCCATATACTGCAGTAACAGTATTTTATCATAGTCATATATTACAGTAAAGTATTTCGTTATAGCCATATATTGCAGTGTAGTGGCATGTGATTTAGTGGTTAGGGTGTGGTACTCATGATTGTGAGATTTTAGTTTTGACTCCTAGTCAAGGCAATTTATTGTGTTCTTGAGCAAAACACTTCATTTCATGTTGCTCCAATTCACTCTGCTGACAAAAATGAGTAATTCTTGAATGAACCAGCATCCCATCCTGGGGGTGGAATATGTATTCCAGCCTTATGAACCTAGGGCTCAAAAAGGACCTTTGATTCTTTATATATATATATATATATATATATATATATATATATATTGCAGTAATAACATTTTGTTATAACCATATATTGCAGTAACAGTATTGTTTCATAGTCATGGTCATATATTACAGTTTAGTACTTTTTTGGTCCTTTTTTATTTCAACTCCTTCATTAAAATTTCAATTCTTGTATATTTTTAGAAAAGTTTTATTTTTATCTTTCAGTCAGAAGGGAAGGCAGCTCCCATGGCTCTACGCAGGATCTCCTAGATGTAGATTAAATAAATAACTGAATATAATGAGAAATAATAATTTCTTTTATGCAATGAGAAATAATACTAATCAAAAATATGGTGCTAATAAAAACTCAAAAGATTGGGTTATCCAATCCAATGAGTTCTTGCAACATAATCTTATATTTCTTTCAATAATTCCTCAATAAATGCTTCTAAAATCTAAATATTCTCATAAACAGTAGAGTGTGGATGTTTCAAGCATTTTTTCATTGAGTGTGGCAAAAAACCCTCACATTTTACAGTCCGACAAATGTTTCAGCATCAAACACTCAGTATGCATTGATTTCAAAACATGATGGCAACTGAAAAAAAAAGCAATAAAACATTAGCTACATGAAGATAGCATTATTATCTTTCTAACTTTATTAACTGGCACATCAATAGTCATGTAAAATAGGGGAGATTTTTCAGTTGTACCCTATATGTCATAGAGAAGAAAGATGACCTTTTTTTCTCAAAGTTTCCAAAACTGGTGAGGAGAAGGGAAGGAAGAAATCACAATTTATAAGTTCCTGTTGTAGGAAGCAGCACATCAGGGTATTGTGTTATCTTCTGACAGGAAACTTTGTCTAAAAGCTTGCTATCAGTCAAAAGTGACAAGTTTTTATTCTTATACAAAATGCAACAAAAAAATAGACCTCCCAGATTACCATTCTTGATAAACGTTTTAATAGCAAGCATGTGCACCTGTCTAAACTTGATGGTAACTGAAGAAAAATGATAAAACATTAGCTGCGTGAAAACACTATTACCATATGCCTAACTTTACTACTATTACACCAATGGCCACAAAATGACAGGTCTTTGTATTACACTCTGTATAACTGTGCCCTGTCTGCCCCATTACAATTAATTACCTGCAATCATGTCTGCCTCACTTTAAATATGCTTTGACACAGTGGTACTGCTGCATGCAGGAGCAACTCTATAAAATTGGCAAAGTGTGGAATTAACTCATTGTTCAATTTTTTCAGGGTTAAATTAGTACCTTAAAAGAGGTTTGTCTTTTACTGATCCTTGAATAGAAATGAACAAACTTCTTATCACCACCCACAAACCACAGATGTTTGAGTGACAGTCAATAAAAACTGGAAATAGTTCTTAAATAATTCTAAATTGTCATTCATAATGTTCTTCTAGTATGTATGTGTGTGTACAATTGTGCATGCACACATACATATACATAAACATACATATATACATAAACATACATATATACATGCATGCAAACATGCATACATACATACATACATATGTACATACATTCAAACAGACAGACTTTCATACACACACATGCATATTCTCACATGCATTTACATACATACACACATGTGCATGTTAGTTCATAAGTAATTGATGAAAAATATTCAGGTGTTTTAATACTAAAGTATCATATCACCACAACACTACCATGATATCACCATGATTCAACCATGATACCACTATGGTATCGTCATGACACTATCACATGTTTATCAAATGAAGGAAGTTTTTTCATAAACATATATTTCTTTAATTGTTTTATTGTTACATTTGATTAAATGTCACTTTGAAGTCTTGTCAATTCCTCTGTTTGTACCATTTGCCTAAATGTCACTTATAATAATAATAAAATGAGATGATATTTGTTTTTTCATCATTTCATCACATTGAATCGAGAAAAATATCAAAAATTATCTTATCCAACTAATATTCTTTAAAATGCAGTAATATTGTACTGTTTGTAATATCAATGTATCCCAGTGTAGTTGTTGTTATAGAGTTATATACTAATTCATTCAATGTATGTGACACTCAAGATAGCCATTCTTTCCCTGATGAAGGTCTTAGAAGACTAGAAATTAGTCATACAATTTCACTTTTTCTACTACAAAGAGATCAAATTAATGATTTGATCTGTGGTTTAATCTCTTTCAATAGCATGGCTAAACCTGCAGAAGTTATAACATCAGTATCATCATCATTTCATCATTTAACATCTTTGTTTCATGCTGTCAAGAGTTGTATGGTTTGACGTGATCCAACAGGTCCAAGGACTGCGTCGTGCTCCACTGTCTACTCTGACATAATTTTTATGGCTGGATGAGTAAAAGGCAGACTGTATGACGCATGCGTACGAACAACCATGCTACATGGCAGTGAAACATGGGCTGTAACTGCTGAGGACATACGTAAGCTCGCAAGGAATGAAGCCAGTATGCTCCGTTGGATGTGTAATGTCAATGCGAATACCCGTCAGAGTGTAAGTATCTTGAGAGAAAAGCTGAACATTAGAAGCATCAGTTGTGGCGTGCAAGAGAGACGATTGTGCTGGTATGGACATGTGGTGAGAATGGATGAGGATAGCTGCGTGAAAAAGTGCCACACCCTAACAGTTGAGGGAACCCG
>NC_068984.1:104392410-104395030 GCF_001194135.2 Octopus bimaculoides | reverse complement strand
AAAGACACCATTTCGAGCGTGGCCGTTTTCGTGCGGGTGACACGTAAAAGCACCCACTACACTCTCTGAGTGGTTGGCGTTAGGAAGGGCATCCAGCTGTAGAAACTCTGCCAAATCAGACTGGAGCCTGGTGTTGCCATCCGGTTTCACCAGTCCTCAGTGAAATCGTCCAACCCATGCTAGCATGGAAAGCGGACGTTAAACGATGATGATGATGATGATGATGATGATGATGATGATGATGATGATGATGCCCTTCCTAATGCCAATCATTTTACATTGAGTACTGGGTGCTTTTTTTCATGCTACTAGTAGTATTTAGGTTGCCATGCAGCTTACAAGACTAACAAGCCTGAGAGGGGTAACCTTATGTTAGGAGATAAAGGGTTAAAGTATGAGAGAAAAGGCCAGAGCAGAAAATGTTTCTTACTGTAGAGGGCCTGCATAGCTACCTGTATTTTAGAAGAGGGGATGTAGATGAGTTGGGTAGAGAAGAGGAGAGATAAAAATAGCAGTGATACAGCATCTGTGTGAACTCTCAAGGTATCATTCATTTCCAGTTAGAGTTTTATTACTTCTTTACTTTAGCTACCCTGTCCTTTCCAGATCTTCAATCTCTCTCCACTATTCAGAACCATCTTCTTTTATCAGATTCCATCCACCACTATTGCTAACAGTAACCCTGTAACTTCACAAGTCTGAGAATATGGCTTTCTTATTACAGCTCAACTTACTTCTTTTCGTTACCTTGGTAATGGTATCTGCCATATGAATAACTTTTCTTATGGGACTATTTCTGTGCCTTGTCTTGTAATAATACTCTGAATATAGAAACACCATATTCCAACTAACTTCTAGCCCAGGTCTGTCATCTTCAGATTTTAGAGTTCATATTTGTAATCTTCAGGTTCTAGAGTCAATATTTGTAAGATGTACACCATGCTTGTTAAGATACTGACAACACAACCTGAAAATATCCAAAAAAAAATGAAGCATGAAAATAAATAGCACAAATTGCAAGATCCTGTTGCCTAACATTGAAATTATTCACTGATCACACCTAGCATGGAAATAATCACATCCAGCATGGAAATTATTGTACCTAGCATGGAAATGATCACACCTAGCATGGAAATAATCACACCAAGAATAAAAATTATTACACTTAGCATGGAAATAACATGCTTAGCATGCCTAGCATGGAAGTAATCACACCTAACATGGAAATGGTCACATCTAGCATGGAAATAATCTCAATTAAGGATTTCAAGAGAGAACATAACACTGAGTTTGTGTTTCTTGACAATGTAGTCCCAGTTGGAATGGAATATGTAAAAAGGCAACTCTCACTAGAATCAACAATATTTCAAATATCAAGAAACATGATCTGGATCAACTTTGAGCAGCAACTCAAAGTTAGGCTGTAAAATTTTGTAATGTGTGTATGTGTGCATGGTGTGTGTGTGTGTGTGCGTGCGCATGTGTCTATCTGTCTGTCTGTGTGTGTGTGTGTGTGTGTGAAGACACATGGCCTAGCAGTTAGAGTGTAGCACTTACAATCATTATGTTGTGTGTTTGATTCTAGGGCCTGGTGATAATTGTCTTCTTGAGCACAACACTTCATTTCACATTGCTCCAATCAACTCTGCTAAAAATGAGTACCTGCTACAGCTGAGAGTTAATGCTGTGATGGACCAGCATTACCTCCAGGGGATGTACTCTCAGTTGCTCAACTACCTTGGAAATGCAGACAATTTCAGGCCTCAGGAGCCAGTAGGCTCAAGGTAGATGTTATATATATAAGTGTGTATATGTGCATATATAGGCTAAGGTGTGGTTGTGTGGTAAATAGCTTGCTTAACAACCACATGGTTCTAGGTTCAATCCCACTGCATGGCACCTTGGGCAAGTGTCTTCTACTATAGCCTTGGGCTGATCAAAGCCTTGTGAGTGGATTTGGTAGACAGAAACTGTAAGAAGCCCATCGTGTGTATATATGTAGATGGATGGATGGATAGATGGATATGTCTGTGTTTGTCCCCCCACCATCACTTGATAACCAATGTTGGTATGTTTATGTTCCCGTAACTTAGCAGTTCAGCAAAAGAGACTGATAGACTAAATACTAGGCTTACAAAGAATAAGTCCTGGGGTTGATTTGTTCAACTAAAGGCGGTGCAGTCAAATGACTGAAACAAGTAAATATATTCAACATATATCATATATATATTTAATGTATGTATATTATTTATATCTGTATACATACATACATACATACATACATACATACATACATACATACATACATACATACATACATACATACATTGATTGATTAGTTAGTTACAGGGTTCGTTAGAATCTAGTTGCATCAACGCGTAGGATACCAGGACCAGCTACGTACCATAACATTGAGTTCACAATGAGGTAAAACAACTATGAACATCATGTGTAGTATCAAGTTCAATATAAACCATACATCCAACTCAGGCTTGGTTCCAGGTGTGGCATACATATTTCTCCGTGTTTTTCTCCTTGTCTCCGTATTCTTTCTGTTGAAGAGCGTAGCTCGAAACGTCAAAGACTTTCCGTATTCCCGAGCGTCATACTAATATATACT
>NC_068984.1:104391165-104391867 GCF_001194135.2 Octopus bimaculoides | reverse complement strand
GGTTGTTGTAGGATTTTCGAGCGAGATCGTTGCTGGTGCCCCTGGACTGGCTCTTGTGCGGGTGACACATGAGGTTTCTCGAGCGAGATGAGCGTGGCCGTTGCCAGTACCGCCTGACTGGTCTTCGTGCGGGTGACACGTAAAAGCACCCACTACACTCTCTGAGTGGTTGGCGTTAGGAAGGGCATCCAGCTGTGGAAACACTGCCAAATCAGATTGGAGCCTGGTGTAGCCATCTGGTTTCACCAGTCCTCAGTCAAATTGTCCAACCCATGCTAGCATGGAAAGCGGACGTTAAACGACGACGACGATATACCTATATTTGTATGTATATTTGTATATATACCTATATTTGTATATATAATATAATATAGGATAAAATCTTTATAAGAATTTATCAAGTAGTCAGCATGAAAAAACCCCATAAGGAAAAAACCCATCGTTTTTTCCCATAAATATATATAATTTATATAAGGGCATTAACTATATAGTAATGCCTCACGCTTAGAGGGACTAAATAAGTCAAAAACTACCAAAAAATAAGCAACATATTTACCGAAAGCGAGGGAAATGCAACTTTCAAAAATTTAACCTCCTAAAAACATTTAACTTAATGGCAAACCACTGGTTTCTCAATTAATACAGCAAAACTGTGAAGTAAGCTGCATCTTTTGTTCATCAGTGCACGTATGGTCGAGACAC
>NC_068984.1:104388456-104390569 GCF_001194135.2 Octopus bimaculoides | reverse complement strand
TATATATATATATATATATATATATATATATATCACTCAATCAATCAATCCCCTTCTCACTTTACTCTCTTCCATCACCACAGCTCTTCTCCCCCTCCTGATACCACTTTTCTTTCTTGCTAGCCAGAACCATCTCACTTGTTAGTCATTCCTCATCCATTAAAATTGTTCTCTACACCTACATGTTACATTGGCCATACCATGTATGTATAAATATACTTATATATATATATTAATACACATATGCACACACACATTGTTTGTTATGGCTGGCCATTTACAGAGCAGTGAGAACAGGTGTAGTGTCATGTTTGGTACAGGATATCAACTTTTTTAGTTAATAATACATCTATCTTTCACAGCTGAAAATGCCTTGCTGTACTGGTAATGTCTTTATTAAGGGATTTATTTTCTGACATTTTTACATGAATGCATAATAAGCATCATTATTCTGCAAATTCAAGTATCTACAATTGCAATTTTTTATGGGGGTAGGGACAAATGTTTTACTGCTATATATGCTTCCAACTTCCAAACACTTTTCTGTGCA
Source organism: Octopus bimaculoides (assembly GCF_001194135.2). Classification (NCBI taxonomy): domain Eukaryota; kingdom Metazoa; phylum Mollusca; class Cephalopoda; order Octopoda; family Octopodidae; genus Octopus; species Octopus bimaculoides. The sequence goes on along the minus strand of NC_068984.1, from coordinate 104,390,019 downwards.
GTAAGAATGACATTTTGGAACAGTGTATGGTAACATTATTTGCCTAGAAGTTTTATATGAACTCAGTACCATTGTCTGAGCCTAAGACTCTTGGAAACAGTATTTCAGTCTTTTAACCACTCTTCCCACAATATTATTTCAGTTCTGTTCCATCAATAATTACATCACTTTCAGTTTGAAAATATCATGAAGTAAACAAAAGAAGCAGAGAACAATTATTCTTTTCTTTCTCATTCATTAATGATTTTCTTTCTATACATTAAGTATGTCCTTATTTAATTCTTTAAAATCTAACTCAATGATGTTTGGTTGGTTGTAAACTGTGCATTGAATTCACAGTGATGTATAGAATTACTTAACACAGAAGGTTTGTTTTTGTCTATTAAAACTGCTATTGCACTTATGACATTATTATTAAACCTATGATAATAATATTTTCTTTATTTACCATTGTAAGTAGTGAAATGACAAAAATGATAAGCTACTTACACTGAATGCATTGCTGTATTTAGTTTCATCTCTCTACAGAGTTAACTTTGTTTACCATATACTCAAGAAATGGTAGGAGAGGTGTCAATAAAATACATACCTATCATATGTCAGGGACATTTCAATCAACTATATACTTTCTTTAAAAATTTATGAAACTGTGCTGTTGTCATTATTAGTAATCACCTAAGGATGCTAAATTGGCAGAATCATTAGAGCATAGTGCAGTATTTCTTCTGACTTTTTACATTCTGAGTTCAAATCCCACCGAGGTCAACTTTGCCTTTCACCCTTTCAGGGTCAAATAAATAATGTACCAGTCAGGTACTGGAGTTTGATGTAATTGATTTGCCTCCTTACCTCAAAATTGCTGGCCTTGTGCCAAAATTAGATATAATTATTAGTAAATACATAAGGATGATAGATTAGTACAATCAGTAGAGCATCAGACAAAATTCCATGCAACATTTCTTTGATTGTTTACGATAGATTCTGTCATGGTCAACTTAACTTTTATCTCTCCAGAGTGATTTAAATAAAGTACCAATTGAGTATTGGGGTCAATGTAACTAACCCCCTTACTTCAAAAATTTCTGGTTTTATACCTAAATCATTAAGTTATTTGTGGTTACATCATATCACTGATTCCTATGATAGATGCATGGGTGACACACATTCTTTCATTCCCTCTTTGTTACAATTCATGCCAATGTAAGAATTCCTTGTTTAACAAATGGAGTGCTAAATTCTCAACCAATTAAGTCTGCATTCAGGATTTAATTATTCAGACCCATTTCACTTTTGTATATTAGAATGCATTTGCTAGTTAGATCCGAAGGAACCACAAACTAAAATAAAATACATTGCTAGTTTATCATTCTCTTTTACTCTCTTTTACTTGTTTCAGCAAATCGACCCCAGGACTTATTCTTTGTAAGCCTAGTACTTATTCTATTGGTCTCTTTTGCCGAACCGCTAAGTTACGGGGACATAAACACACCAGCATCGGTTGTCAAGCAATGTTGGGGGGACAAACACAGACACACAGACATATACACACACATACATACATAT
>NC_068984.1:104383243-104388399 GCF_001194135.2 Octopus bimaculoides | reverse complement strand
TATATACAACGGGCTTCTTTCAGTTTCCGTCTACCAAATCCACTCACAAGGCTTTGGTCAGCCCGAGGCTATAGTAGAAGACATTTACCCAAGGTGCCACACAGTGGGACTGAACCCAGAACCATGTGGTTGGTAAGCAAGCTAATTACCACACACTCACTCCTTGTTTAATAAACGTATAATACAAGGATCAAGTAAATAGTTCATAGGCTGACCAAGATACTCTCACAGAATGTGACCAAATGAGGTTTATTTTTCAACATTGTCCCCTTGTGGTCCACACACTTTTTCCATCGGTGTTGAAGTTCTTGGATCTCATTGATGATGAAGCTTTCATCCTGTTGGTCAAAAAAGTCATCAACAGCAGATATGACATCATCACTGTGATGCTGCTTCCTAGCCAAGCATTTTTTTTCATGTTAGAGAACAAATGATAGTCAGATGGGGCCAAATCAGGAGAATAGGGAGAGTGATCAATAGTTCAAAGCCACAGTCATGCACAGCAGCCATTGAAACCAAGGATTTGTGTGCTGGAGCATTGTCCAGATGAAACAAGACCCCTTTTGTCAGTTTTTCTAGGCGTTTGGTCTTGATAGCCTTTCATAACTGCCTCAGCAAGTTGGCATAGTACTACCCATTGATGGTGCAGCCCTTTAGAAGATAGTCAATAAATGCATTGCCTTTTGAATCCCAAAAAACTGAGGTCATCACTTTCCCTGGAGATGAAACAACCCTGGCCTTCTTTGGAGAAGGTGAGGAGGGATGTTTCCAATGTATGGATTGTCTCTTTCTCCCTGGCTCAAAGTAATAAAGCCAATACTCATCCTGAGTTAGGAAACATTCAAGGAAACTAGTTGGGCCTGCCTCAAACAATGTCAGATTTTCCCATGATATGATCAGCCTGGTGTGCTTTTGACCAGGTATCAGAAGATGTGACACCTACTGAGCAGAAACTTTCATCATGTCAAGATCATTGTGCAAAATATTCTCAATTCTCTCATGGGATATGATAATATTGGTATTTGATTAATAGTCAGCTGCCTGTCATCCATCAACATGCAGTGAACTCAATCAATGCTTTACTCAGTGGTAGCAGTTGCAGGACATCCAGACCTTGGATCATCTTCAAGACTCGCCCTTCTCCTCCTAAATTCAGCTGCCACTTTTGCACTGTTGATCAAGCTGGAGTGTCATCCCCTAATGTAGCAACTATGTCAGCATGAATGTCAGTGGGGTGAAACCCTTTTTCTACAGGTATTTGATGACAGTGCAATGACAAATTTTGTCCATTTTCAAGAGAAGTCGCTAGTAGTTACTTTCATAGTCTTCTTTGAACTGTGAGATGTCAGTTTACCTAGAAAGAAACAATACAGTTATTGATAAGAAGAGTTGAAACTAACACATGCAATATTTCACAGCTCTAGCATCACTCCTTCATAATCAGCCTATGAGCTTTTCAGCCCACCCTCGTGATAAATCTAGTGAAGCATTATAAAAGTATTATTTATATAGTGACAAACATGTTTGTTTCATTCTCTTTCTAATAGTATAAAGAACTGATTAAAAATGTATATTTATGTATATATTATTAGAAGTGAGAAACAGCCCAGAAATGACCTAATGGTGGGAAATAAAAGAAAACAAAGAGAGTTAAGACTGATATGAAAATTATGACAAAAGTCAGCTGTAATACATAGTTATAACAGCTAATGGAATAATTTCTAAATTCTAGTGATTTAGAAATTAATATCATAAAAATTCTTCTTTTGATTCTTAGAAGCATAATGATTAAATAAAGTTTCCTATTTCTTTATACAGTTTTTGCATTTTTACTGAATTCTGCTAGGTCTTTTGAGCTGCAGGAGTTGGGTAGTAGAGGGCAGACAAGACAGTGTTCTGTAGTTGGACCAGTTTTGCAGCCCCATCTAACCAAAACAACTTTTGATCTTCCCATTCTCATTTTCAGATGGTCGAGTGTCTTCCACTGAATCTATGGTGCTTCTGAACCAGGAAGAAGGCCTTTAGTAGGTGGGAGATTCCTGTGTTGATTGGAAGCGGTGGGATGAATAAACCCTTTCGTTACTGTATTTATTCTGAGATGCTCTGTGTTTCTTTCAATTACTTTAAATATAACAAAGAATTTAGTAAAATAACTAAGTTATCATTCAGCTAGTGTTAGGCACATAAATTGTGACTAAGGTTTGGTGGAAGATCTTAATTCAAAACTTATGAATCCAAGACATTTGTACTCAGAGCCAGAGCTGGTTTCAGCTGCATTGGTAATGAAAGGGTTAAACTACATTTGTATTGAGATAGTGATGTATAAAAATTCTCAACCACATGGTTTCAGATTTAGTCCCACTGCACATACACACATGTGTGTATCCCTTTGTTTTGACATCATGTGATGGTTCTATGTGAGCCATCATGCAAGCAATGTTATTCATTTCCAGCCTTCTGTGTAAAACATGTCTGGTCATGAGCAAATATTGCTTTGCTTGGAAACACATGAGGGTAGGTAACATGAATGGTATCTTGTCACCACAGAAATGGATTCTATCTGACCCATGCAAGCATGGAAAAATGACATTAAAACGATGATGATGATGTATACAATAATTTCATTATCATATTTTATTATATATATGATGATGATGATGATGACGATAGCAACTGTGACAGTAGCAATGGCAGCAACTCATTGATGATGACAGCAACAATAATGACAAAAGTAAGGATTAATATATGTAAAAGAAAGCTAAAGATTTGAGGCAAGTGTTGAGCATGGATGCTGGAGGCATGCATACACTTAGAATAAACTACTCTTTACTTGTTTCAGTCATTTGACTGCGGCCATGCTGGAGCACCGCCTTTTAGTCGAGTAAATTGACCCCAGGACTTATTCTTTGTAAGCCTAGTGCTTATTCTATCGGTCTCTTTTGCCGAACCACTAAGTTACGGGGACGTAAACACACCAGCATCAGTTGTCAAGCGATGTTGGGGGGACAAACACAGACACAAACATATACACACACATACATATATATATATACATATATACGACAGGCTTCTTTCAGTTTCTATCTACCAAATCCACTCACAAGGCTTTGGTCGGCCTGAGGCTATAGTAGAAGACACTTGCCTAAGGTGCCACACAGTGGGACTGAACCCAGAAGCATGTGGTTGGTAAGCAAGCTACTTAACACACAGCCACTCCTGCGCCTATAGAATAAACTAGTATAATTAAAAGCTAAAATAAACTCAAATAATCACTATAAACTTATTTATGGGATGATCTGGTTTAAATATCTCAGGAAACAAGTAAACAACTTACTCTTTCTGTTGGCAAATATATTATTATAAAATTATTATAAAATTTTAAAGAATGGAAACAATAATAAGAGAACACTATGGTTTTGAGACTAGAATTATATGAATTCAATATTAGAGAGTAGATATCAGGAAAGTAAATCTTCCTGCAGCAGTGGCTCATGTTCATAGATGGCAGCAGTGATCAATTATATAAGTTTATGAGAACTAAAGTTGCCTGGTAATATTTTAACAGTGAAAATGAAGGGATTGGGTGTAGGGGAAAGCTATTGAGTAGAAGTGGAAACTGGGTTATTAGTCTGATATTACTATTGTTTAAATAGGTTGTTCTAGTTAAAGGACAACATAGGGTGTATTATGATTGGAAAGGTCAGTATAATTATAAGAAAGGGGTTTTGTGTGAGGGAATGAAATAGATGAGGCAATGTTGAGGGAGGAAATTATTTGAAGGATGTATGAAGAGGCATGAGAAAAGGAATATATAAGAGAAGGACATCAAAAGGAGTATAAATGGATGAGAGGAGTATATAAAACCAAAAATAGAAACCATAAAAAATATATGAAAATATATAAAAAGTTTATTAAAGGATACTAAAATTATATATGAAGATATTTGAAAGCATATACAAGCATTAAGTGAGTGGTAGGAAGGGAATAAGAGAAAGAGAGAGAGAGAGATGGAGAGAAAACAAACCAAGTAGTATTATGAAAGTAGGAGGACACAAACAAATATATGAAGTTAGATGAATAAAATATATGGAAAAAGAATAGAAATATGAAAAAAATCAGCAATAATGAAAGAATGTGTACAGTAAATATATATATATATGAATATGTATTATATATATATATAGATATAGATAGTAGATACATAGATATATGGATATATATTTTTTTATATATGTATGTATATATAAATATATATATATATGTGTATGTATGTATGTATGTATATACAGGGTGAAATAGGTAAATTGTCACCATTTTATATTTTTAATTTCACGCATGTGCATTGTTTGTTTTTGATTTTGCTGACTACACAGTACAGTAGGGTCAGTTGGGCACTACTCGTGAGAAAAACATGATGCAATTCACTCTGCCAGAAATTTGGAAACAACATGCTGTACTGCTTGGCATTCGTGCTGGAATCTCCAATACTAATAGATGGTACTGAGAGTGATAAAAATCAAACATCCAGTCAACATCATGGTGTTTGGAGTGATCACTAATTATGCTTCCATTCAACTTCCCACACCACCTCAGACTCAACATGGAAGCTTGCATCAAGTGCCTGGAGGTGGTAGTACTGCCCTGGGTGAAGAGGATGGCTGCTGGAAGACCCTATGTCTGGCAACAGGACTCTGCACCATGCCACACAAGCAGGAGAACTCAGTCATGGCTGTCAGACAATTTCTGCGACCACACCACCCCTAAAATCTTGTCACCTAATTCCCCACACTGCAAACCCCTTGATTATTATGTGTGGGGTGCAGTTGAGTGAGAGACCAACAAAACTCCTTGTAACACCAAGGCAAGGATTATGGCAATGTTCACCAACTTAAACAAGGAAATCATCCTGAAGAGTTGCAGAAGATTCTGAATTTATATGGTTGAAGCCAATGGCGATTTTATTGAATATATTTGCTCTTTAGTATTTCAAGATATTTTTATTTAATTTTGGTAAATATATCTGTTAAAATGAGATGTCAGTGTTATTTTCATTTCTGCGTAAATTAGACGACAATATATTCACCGCACCCTGTGTGTATGTATGGATATATATTTTATTTCGATAGATAGATAGATGGATATGTATGTATGTATGT
>NC_068984.1:104374342-104381842 GCF_001194135.2 Octopus bimaculoides | reverse complement strand
GGTAGCAGTATTGGGACTAAATTTGGTGATATTCTATGTCTTCTTTTCTCAGAAACAGCTTGATGTATTAGTGAATAGTCGAGAGCATAGAGATTTAAGTTGTAGTTGAGAAAAAGTTAAGCTGACCCAGAAAGCTGGAAACCATCTGAACATTGGAAAATAGTTATCTGTATCATGATGATTCATGCCAGGTATCAAATGCCAACATCATGATTGCTGCTCAATGCTCTGTAAATACTGCAAAAGCTATAAAACGTGACATGGACAGTTACAACAGAGACTACAAAGCTATGACTAGCAGGAAGGAACAGAGCAAGTATTCTGACTGTATCTGCCCACTGGAATTCATCCGCACATCTTTGAACAGGCCTTAGGCTCAATTCAGATAGCTATGTGAAGCTGCTGGAGACTGTGGTCAATCTCTGGCTGCAAAGGATTGCTGCTTGAAGGCCAGATGTGTGACAGCAGGGTTTGGCTCCTTGCCGTACCTCCAGAAACAGTCAGAAGTGGCTGTCAGAGAATTTCTATGACTTCATCAGCCTCAATTTCAAGCTTCCTATAATACTCCCAATTGTAATTCATGAAATTACTATGTGTAGGTCACCATTGATAAAGATGTCAACCACTCCACCTGCACCACCAAGGCTGAACTGGTTGCCAAGATCAAAGAGGTGTGTGAAGATCTTCCCAGGGACACAGTGAGGAATGCATGCACCAGGTCCATAGCCTTCTTGAGGCTGTGTTGGGAGCTGAGGGTGGCTACTTTGAGTAAACTGTTATCTCCCAGCCATAATTTAGTTGATATCTTGATTTTTATAAAATGTTTTTATTTTTGGATGGGATATGGTGTTTTCTTCTCCTTTTATGCAAGCTGTCAAATTTAGCCTGAACACTGTGTGTGTGTGTATATATATATGTGTATATATCATTATCATCATTTAATGTCCACTGTCCATATTGGCATGGGCTGGATGGTTTGATCTGAGCTGGCAAGCTGGAGAGCTGCACCAGGTTCCGGTCTGATTTGGCATAGTTTCTACGGTTGGATGCCCTTCTTAACACCAACCACTTTACAGAGTGTCTGGGTGCCTTTATGTGGCACCACGTGAGTGCTTTTACATGGTACCAGCACAAGTGCTTTTTATGTGGCGCTGGCTCAGGACTCTTACTGGCCAATCCTCTTCACCAGGGGGACTGGCCTTAACACTTCTGCTGAGGAGTACAGGTCTTCTTGAGTACAGCAAAGTGCCAGGCATGTATGTGTGTGTGTGTGTGTGTGCATATATATATATATATATATATATATATATATAGTCAACAGCTGAGATCCAGATATTCTCTATAGAAGACACTTAGTAGTGCTCAAAAGATTCAAAATTTGACTCCGATGTCTTTACAGGGGATCATTCTACAAGGTAAAGAAAGGCTATAATATGGATCAGGTTGAGCAAGTATAGAAGCAATTATGGACATAAGTGAATTAGACACATCAAATACATTAAATATATTAAATATATATTTATACATATAAATTCATCATTCATCATCTGAAAGTTTCCACCTTTTGATTTCTCTCATTTTGAACTTCTTTTGTGAGCTTCTGCAGTGTCATCCTAGAAACATGCAATTGAGCATTGTCATAGAGCAGAATTGGACCACATCGATTAACAAGTGCAGGTCTCATTTTGCTCAAGTGAACATGCATTTCTTCCAGTTGCTTACAGTAAACTTCCAATGTAATGCTCTGGTTAGGTTCCAGAAAGCTGTAATGGATAACACCAATAACAGACCACCAGACAGTAACCATAATCTTCTGCTGATACAACTTCAGTTTCAGGAAATGCTTGGGTGCTTCATCACGATCAAGCCATTGACCCAATTGTTTATGATTGTCATAAAGGGTCCATTTTTCATTGCAAGTCACTATTCAATCAAGAAATGGGTCATTAAAAGTTTTGCAGAGAGATCATCAAACACACTTCAAAATGCTGAAGCCTTTGATTTTCATTGAGATCATGCAGAACCCATTTATCAAGATTTTTCACTTTGCTGATTTCCTTCAGGTGATCTAATACTGTTAAAATACTGATGCCAAGCATATGAGACATTTTTCTGACACTTGGTCATGGGATTTGTTCGAGTATTGTTGATCATCAAGGGTGGATGGACATCCTCTGCTTTCTTTATTTTCGAGGCTCTCTCTCATTCCTGCTACAGAATCTCTCAAACCACCATCATACTGCTTGATCACTGGTGGACCCTTTACCCCATACTCTGTTGATATTGGTGGTCATTTGGAAAGCATTATGTCCAAGCTTCAATTCAGGCAAAAAAAAAAAGTAAATGCATTTCTTCTCTTTTCATGTTTGAAATTAAGGATTTCTACACTTCAAAATTATATTCTGAGAGAAATCAATAAAAATTTATTAAGAGTACACATCAATTATTAAGCATGTAAAATTTCATCTAAAACACTACAAAAATAACATCTTAAATCGAATTTGAAAAATGTTTTCGAAAAATCAGGCAGTATTTTCTGAACAAGCTAATATTTCCAAAAATACATGTTAACACAACATTTTCAAGGCAATCCAGAATTAGTTAAATTCAAACATATTTGAACTGATTTAAAGTTTGTTTATTTTCCATCACTCTTTCATGTATCTACCCCAATATATATATATATATATATATATATATATATATATATATATATATATATATATATATATATATATATATATATACACACACACACAACAAGGTTCTTTCAGCTTCTGTCAGCTAAATCCACTCCTCAGGTTTTGGTTGGCTGAGGGCTGCAGTAGAAGATGTATGCCCACAGCAGGATTGAACTCAAACCACATAGTTGGGAATCAGCTAAGCCTAGGCCTATATATATAGTATAAAATATGAATAAATATTTTATATCCTATAAGTAAAAATAAATTTGAATTATCTGTTTATTACAAATATGGACAATCATGCAAAAAGGAGCTAAGCATCTTAAAGCCCTCACCAATCTCAACCTTGGGCAAATGTTCTCTTCCTGCCTCAGATGTTTGAGTTACTGACAAATCTTCCCACATCAATGAAAGATACTCCGTGTTTGTCACTGTACATTGGAAATAACCAATAAATCTCATTCAAGTCACACCCAACCTTATTCTAAAAGAAAGGACACATAAGATAATGTTGTTCAAAATATTATGTCAGAAGAAAAAGTAACAATTTCACAACTGGAACACCTTTGAAAGTACATCTGTTTAGCTAGTACTGATCTAAGACTAAATAACAATGCTTAATGAAATTATATTTCATTTGTTGAAATTGATTAATTAATGAGTATGCAGAAACAATTAAAGAATGATCAATCTTCTCTAAAAGATTTGGAGTCAAATTATAGCAGCTTGGAATATAAGAATTGTTGCAAAATCATGGTGCCTGAAGACAGTCAGGGATTATATCAGTGAAAATATCATATAATGAGAGGGACCAACCAAGACATACTACAACTCAACAATATTGTTTTCTTAGTTTTCTCTTTTGTTGTTTTAAGCTCTTTAACAAAAATTATTATCTTTTTGATCAAAGACTTCATAATGATAAAGAATTATTTCATAAATATTAAAATAAATATGAAATGTTTTACTGTCTAATCTTTCCATTTGTAAGATGATTGCTCTAAAAAACACTTATTCCTCTGTGCTTAATTGATAGAACAGCAGCTTTTTGGTAACCTTCTTTTCCAAAACTAAAAATATGATAATTAGTAATGGTGAGAAAATTTAATTATTTAACTGTTGTTTTTCTTTTTGTTTTCCTTTCAGAATCAGTGCCAAGATTCAGAAACCCGAGCTGATTTCGTTACAGATGATAAAATTAATGATCTACTAGCCAAAAATGAATGCTTGCACTTTCAAATTGAACAGTTATCTTTTCAATTAAGTAAAGTTTATAATCGATTTATGAGGAAAGACTCTGATGGGAGTATTGACAGTGGGCAAGACAGTCAGCTATCTCCAATACAGCAACAAAATGACTTACTAACACTGGAACTTGAACAACTCAAACAAGATTACCTGCATCTGCAAAAAGAACACCAAGACTTAGTCCATGCTGGGGACATACTGCAAGAGGATTATGAGAAACTCCTTGAAGAACGGGATAAAATGCAAGAAATCTTTGAAAAGGTAACTAACACCAAATGGGTTACCCAAAATGAAATAGCTGCCTTGGAAACAAAGAATGTTATTCAAGAAATCCCTGAAACTATTAATCCTAATTTTGAGAACTGGGAGCAAGGCAAGCAAAATATAATAAACAAGCATTCAGACACTGATTTAAGAACAAGTCAACAGAAGAAACCAGAATTACTGGAGGATGTCACAGGAGAAGATGGGTTAAGAAGAAGTATTCAACTGAACAGCTGCTCAGAAGTTCTACAAGACCAAAGTATAATATTGGATCATTTGCAGACACTGAGGGATGAAAACAAAAAATTATTCCTGGAGAAAGAGATTGTTATTGAAGACCTTGAAATATCATTCAATGAAAACAGTAAGCTAAAACAAAAATTAAATACAGCAACTGAAGACTATAGCTTGTTAGAGAAAAATTATACATCATTGTTGCTTGAAAAACAAAATGTGGCTACTAAAGATATCAGTGGCCTTGATAGCAACAATATTAATGACAGCAGCATTCAACTACACTCTAATCAACAAGAACAACTTCAATCATACCCCTACCAGCCAAATGAAAGGTCTATTCAAACTAAAGATGATAACAACATTCAACAGACACTTCCTAACAATAGCTCAGAGAAGGAACAGATTCATACACAGAAAGCGAATCAGACCGAATTACTGAAGGTTCTTATATCACAACTTCAGCAACAGTTAATAGTAAGTAACAATTTGATATTATTAAAAACAAAAATGTTCACCGTACATACATACCCATAATTATTTAAATACCTAAGTGAATAAATTACTTCAAGTGCTTAGCTTGTGCAATTGAAACATACTGGGAACATAGGAAGGCTGAAGTAACACTCCTAGAACAAGGCTCTAGACAGTCCCTTATAATACCAGGTCTATGATTGTGTACGCCTTTCAAAATTTGCATTGCTAAGCCAGGAACAGGGTCATGTTACTCATGATGCCAAAAAGCAATATAACACCTCGTCTGACCTTCCATGTGGCTTATGTAGCCAAGTATGCTGTTCTAAGGTTGAGTTAAAATGCCATCTCAAAGCATGCCACCCAAATAGACTAAGATCCATTAGAAAAGATGAAATGTCCGATTTGCAGTATGAGTTGGAAGTCAATGATTGTCTAGACTATGAGATCACAGAAGTGACCAGTGACAAGTAAACTTATACTAAGATGGATGGTCAATGTGCAGGAAGCTGTTGTACTTGGACAGTTTGACTTCAACCATATAGATGTGTGTGTGTGTGTATTTGTTCAGTCAGATAATGGCCCTTACAAGAAGAACAAACAAATATATCTGCTATACTTTACATTAATGAGTACTATATACTAAAATGCTTTTCTGTCAGTTTTTTTAGACAGGTATCTACTTATGTAATTATGTTCCAATCTGTCAAGCATCTTACCCATTACAGAAACCACCACTCCACTTTCTTATTGCAATGACCTCTGACAAGTCAGCCAATTTCAATGGATAGCCTTTTTCATTTTCTTCTCCTTTCCTTTTTCTTTTCTTCCTGTTAAGTATTCTAGTGTAATCCTTAATACTTACCCCTTTGTCCTTCCATACCCATTTCTTTCACACTTAAGTATTCTGTAGTGTACTGATCAGAATTGGTTAATTGAATGCTATTCGCCCCCTGACCCCACTTCCACCTTACATATATATGGTAGAAAAGAGTAGTCAATACAACAGTATGCTATATATATATATATATATATACTATATAATATATTGTTAATAATATCAGGAAATCATTATCAGAAAATTCTTCAGGAAGATATATACGTGTGTAGAATAATTGTTGTATTAAAAATATAAACATATATATAAATATATGTAAATATGTATAAATATAAATATATTCTCTTTTACTCTTTTACTTGTTTCAGTCATTTGACTGCAGCCATGCTGGAGCACCGCCTTTAGTCGAGAAAATCGACTCCAGGATTTATTCTTTGTAAGCCTAGTACTTATTCTATCGGTCTCTTTTTGCCGGACCGCTAAGTTATGGGGACGTAAACACACCAGCATCGGTTGTCAAGCGATGGTGGTGGGGACAAACACAGACACACAAACACACATACATATATATATATATATATATATATATATATATATATATATATATATATATATATACATATATACGACGGGCTTCTTTCAGTTTCCGTCTACCAAATCCACTCACAAGGCTTTGGTCGGCCCGAGGCTATAGTAGAAGACACTTGCCCAAGGTGTCACACAGTGGGACTGAACCCGGAACCATGTGGTTGGTAAGCAAGCTACTTACCACACAGCCACTCCTGTCATAATAAATATGACAGTTTAAAAGTTTTTAATTAAGTTTTAAAAGCATCTTACAATCGTTTCACAGAAGTGTTGTCCCTATAATGGAATCCTATATTGATAATCATTTATAGACATTTCTGCTCCTCAGAGATATAAAATGTGAACTTTGTATAATTTATCGAATGGTTTTTTTTATTAAAAATATAAATATATTCTACACACGTATATATCTTCCTGAAGTATTTTCTGATATTGATTTCCTGATATTATTAACAATATATTATATAGTATATATAATCGCTCGTATTAAATACATAAATACTTTAATAGTATTAATATATGATACAATAGAGCACTCAATGTAAATTCAGTATATAATATTCTCATTGAATATATTTAACTAGATTTATATATATACATATATATACACACACATACATACATGCATGCATACATACATACATCCAGACACACACACACACACACACACACACACACATATATGCATATGTGAGCACATAGCTGCAAAACAAGGTGAATAAAGTAAATACATTCATATACCAAAGGTAAACTATACTCTTTTTTTCTTGTAAATGATCATTAAACGAAAGTTAACTTTTGGAACAATGTAATGGCTTACAAATATTTCTAAATATCTGTAAACCACTGTATTGTTCCAAAACTTCTCTCTGCTTATTGGTTATGTCACATAATTGCTTGCTTAGAAACTCTGAGTATCAATTTAAGTTTTTTACCATAAAAAAAAACATTGTGTATGTATATATGTGTATATGTGTACACATACATACATATATATATATAGGCGCAAGTGTAGTTGTTTGGTAAGAAGCTTGCTTCCCAACCACATGGTCTTGGGTTCAGTCCCACTGTGTGGCACCTTGAGCAAGTGTCTTCTACTATAGCCTTGAGTCGACCAAATTTTGTGAGTGGATCTGGTAGACAGAAAATGAAAGAAGCTTGTTATATATG
>NC_068984.1:104365871-104372352 GCF_001194135.2 Octopus bimaculoides | reverse complement strand
CACACACACACACACACACACACTGGATATTCTCATATCCAAGTATATCATAATGGATATGCTTTCTTTATTGACATGGGTTGGCCAAGTTGGTAGAAATAGTAACCCAAAGCTTCCAGCTCAGAATTACCTCTCAAAGTGTTTAAAAAGCTAAAAATGAATACAGTTAATGTTGATGTAGCTGATAAAGATTGTGGCAGAAAAACCTTCCTACATTTTATGTGGCCAAGAATGAAGAATCTGGGAGATTTTTGGTTACACTTTGTATTATGTTTAATACCTTTAGTGATTATGCTATAAATAAAAAGATAATGCTCTAGAAGAATTTCCAATAAAAATATAAAATATATTTTACATAATATATATTTAAATAGATATTATGAAGAATAACAAATAAAATGATGATATTGTTCGGTATTTTACACATCCACAACATATATGCTAAAAATATTTTCACCTCGTCATTGATTATTACTCAAAATTCCTGATCTCTTTAAGCAATTATGGAACAAGTTGTTAATGTAGTTAATACCATTTGTTACAGAAGATTTAACAAAATAAATATTTTTACACAGTTTCAATAAACATTTTTGTACACTTTCAATAAACATTTTTTTTAAATAGCAAGATTTGTTAATTTTATAATTCTATGTAAATAATGTTTTATATAATAAGATTAGAAATGGTTACTAAATCACCACAAAACTCAACAGTTAGTACCTACTACTACTATAAATACTCTTGTAAACCACTGATTCTATTGTTCTACCAATATCTCTCATCTTCAGTGACTCACCTTTCCAATTTAATTTACTAAAAGTTGTAATCATGAAAACAAAGTGGGAATTATAATATGAGAAAGAACTTGATGCAGCTTCAACAGCTCCTGAGGTTTCACACACCTTTAAGCATTGACTGTTTGCATTACTCAGTATAAATCTATACTTGAATGGAGTGGTGGCTCTTATCGGGGACTACTAGCAAAGTTTGTTAAAGCAAAATAGTTGTTAAATAATCTTTTAGTATGTTGTTCACAATGATGCTTTAACTGCTTAAAATTAGCTTTATTTAATTGACAAAGGATGCCATAGTAGTACACAAGCTCTTCTCATGCAAACAATTGACAATAGAATCTGTTGCAATGTATGTAAGACCTGGTTAGAAACATATCTTAGATTGTAACTTCAAAAATGTAATGGCTGACGTATAAAGAGATGAATATATTTCCATTCATTTACAACCAGTTCCCTTCTGTCTCTATATGAAACAAGCTACTGGAAAACAAAACTCTAACTTTTATTCCAACCATAAATCAGGTTCATGCTTCATAAATACCAAGAATTCTATTTGTATGACTCTGCCATACAAATAAAAAATAGTGCAGTTACTTTGTGAAGTGGCTTAAGAACTTTTGAATTCTACAAGTCAAACTTCTAAATAAGCTTCGTCTTGTGTAACTGCCCCTTGTTGCAGGTTAAAGGCTTTATTTCTATGGGAATTTTTCATTGCATTGATCACACCCAATTAACAATTCATACTTGTTTCATGAGAAAGAAATAGGAACACATTTCAAAATTCTGTACATCCTCAAAAGAACTATGAGCAATTCTAACCTTTCTGAGGTACTTGCCTTTATACCTCTTGTAGACAAAGACTCTCTCATTGACTTGGTCATTCATGGAATTCTTTAAAAGGACATTGGCATGACATTTCTGAATCGATTGTACATAACCTAATATTGCTGATTACGACTACAAGTGTATGATTCAGTTAATTTCAATGGGCCAATCAAGAAATATAGTGAACTAGAATTAAAACTATTTGTGAACTGAAGCCAGAATTAAAAGACTGTCCTAATGATCAAATATGTTTCCTCATACTCTATGACTGTTCGACAAGCATTCTTGGTATTCTTTTTCTGAACAAATATTTGTTTGTTAATATATGAGTTAATTCCCCACCACCAACCAAACTTAGAGATTTGCTCTCTGGCTGAACTAAAAATTAATCCATCAAAAATCTTCTCAAATCAATTTTAAATCTGCATTACAAGTTCCCTTAATCTAAGTTTATTTGTTGGAAATGAGTAGAATTCTCAGAAAAGACATTGTCAAGACAAGTGATCACCATTATACACTAATACATGTCATTAACAATAAAAGCAAAATGAGATTAGTGTTAGTCTAAAACTATTAGCAACTCAATGCTAACCTACAGTACATAACCACTGCATTGCATTCTATTCCAATGATGAAATATTTCAGTCTTTTTAGATATGTGGTCAATTGTTTGAAATTGAACATCTTAGTTTCTGTCTTACAAATGTTTTTTAAAGTTTTGTTCACATGCCACCGGCACAAGTGCCAGTAAGGCAAAGCTGGAAACAATCACACTCAAATGGTGTGTGTCTTTGTATCTGTGTTTGTTCCCCACCACTCCTTAACAATTGGTGTTTGTGTTTTTACATCCCCATGACTTAGCGGTTCAGCAAAAGTGACCAATAGAATAAGTACCAGGCTTAACAATAAAATAATTACTGGAGTCAATTCATTCAACTAAAAATTCTTCAAGGCAGTGCCCCAGCATCGCTGCAGTCTGATGACTGAAACAAACAAAAGATAAAGATATTCCAGCATGTTGATGATGTAATAACTCCACCAATTATTGAAACAATCATTACTAATTAATAAATATAGTAGTGCCAATTTTATTCTTCTTATCATTTAATTTTGTACTCAGCAATGGCTGCAGTATTCTTATAATTGGTGCGTTTTCTGGATTTTTGGTTTGTATAGAACATTTTTGGATTAACTGGATGTTATTTCATCTCTTTACATCCTGTTAGCTGGGAATTTGCATGGACTGCTGACTAAGATATTTGCCTTAATTTCCTGAATACCCTTGATTTTACAACCAACTCAGGGGTTTTGGGGTTCAAGAGACATAACTCTTAATAAATCCCTTGCTCAATTGTCTCCCATGACTTCATTTCATCTTTCTTTGCAGTTCCCACAAACCAGATGTGACATTTTTTTACTTTCAATAACACAGAACAGCCACTCCATACCTTCCATCTCTGAAGAGCATGTGGAGTTAGTTAACTCACCTGTTATCTAACACCTGGTTATCTAATACCCAATGTAAAACTGCTTGCTGTGGTCATCAGCTGAAATGGATCTATAGTACTGCATACTTTGATTTAATATCACTCACATGGCTTTAGTTATCCCAGGACTATAATAGAAGACATCTTCCCAAGATGACATGCAGTAGAACTGAACCTAAAATCATATGGCTGGAAAGCAAATATATTAACCACACAGCTTAAACCTAAGAATTTATTTCTTGGCACCATTATTAATCAGAGAAATAAAGTTTAATCAGTAAAAACAAAACACCAAAAGCCTGGTATGTTTAGAAAATGAGAAATGAGAAGTTGTGTTGTTCAGCCCTTCCTAATTTCCTTAGTGATATAAGTAAACCAAATGCCCAAACCTCAAGTTACTGGGAGAAGAATTCCAACAACTGCATGGGAGGAAAAGATTGTTGTGTTTAAGGATTGGTAGCAGTGAGTAGCAGCAACAGCAGTGATTTTTGTATTTTGGCATCTCTCCACACAGTAGTAGTAGTAGTAGTAGTAGTAGTAGTAGTAGTAGTAGTAGTAGTAGTAGTAGTTGGAGTAGTTGGAGTAGCAGCAGCAACAGTAGTTTTCTAATTTGTTTAAGGCTAAGATTAAATATATTTTTTCATTGAAATATATTTTCATTAATTTTTTTTTTTACTGCCAAAGAGCTAATTACAAAACTGTATCATTATTAAGAATGTAGTATAATGGGTTTAAATCTAAATATCTTTACTTTGAACATTTTTACTTTCTTTCATGTTCATAAATACTGGTTCTATCACCACTACCCAACACATCACCCTTGACAAAATGCCAATTTTTTGCAAGGAAATATGCAACTCTCTAAAATCAAACTTTTGTAAGTTAAACCCTGATAATATTATAACTCAGAATAGAGATAGCCAAAACAATAAACTCCCTAATAGCGCAGGCATGGTTGTGTGGTAAAGAAGTTTGCTTCCTAACCACATGGTTTCAAGTTCAGTCCCACTGCATGACACCTTGGACAAATATCTTCTACTGTAACCTCAGGTCAACCAAAACTTTGTGAGTTGATTTGGTAAATGGAAACTGAAAGAAGCCAATTGTGTGTGTGTGTGTGTGTGTGTGTCCACTATTGCTTGACAACCGTTGTTGGTTTGTCTATGTCCCTATAGCTTTGCAGTTCAGCAAAACAGACCGATAGAAAAAGTTCCAGACTTTAAAAATAAGTACTGAGATCAATTTGTTTGACTAACCCTTTAAAACGATACCCCAGTATGACCACAGTACCATGACTGAGACAAAGGGTAACAGATATAGTACTTTGTCTAACACTCATTTATGTTACTTCCTCATAACGATGTATTGATTAGTTTCTAACTTTAGCATAAAACATTTTTGAATGAATAAATATGGTAAAAGGAATTGGTTCCAGTACATTCCTATTACTCATACTCTTTTCATTGCCCCATGAATTAAGGAAGATGAAGTTGATTTTAGAAGGTTTGGATTCAGAATGAGGAGTAGGGCATGATTGCATGGTTAAGCAGTTCAGTTCCCTACCATTGCATAACACCTTGAGAAAATGTCTTCTACTAAGCATTGGACTAACCAAAGAAGATTTGGTAGATAGCAACTGAAAATTGAAAGAAACCTGTGTGTGTGCATGCGTGAGACCTCTTTCAACATCAGATGAATGTTGTGAGTGTCACTATCTTCTATGGAAACGTGTGGTCTAATGGAAATATTGCCTTTCTTGAAAATAGATGATGGTTGGCAATAAGAAGGGCATCTGGTTGCAGAGAGTCTGCCACAACAAACTTTGTCTGACCCATGTAAGCATGGTAAAAGTGGACATTAAAATGATAATGCTGCTTCTGTAAAAGGATATAATTACATATTGCAAAGCATCTAATTCAACACTTCTATTTCTGCCATCCATGTGTTCAAACATTTACATTTATTCATAGAATATCTGTTTGGTTACTGTGATGGTCTTGCTAATGTTGTCTATTCAATTCTGATATTGCAATGTTACCTAGTTTTCAACTTTATTCTTGGCAAAAGGAAAACTGGATAAATATCAGCTTAAAGTTGTTAGTCCAACACATTGATTAGTCAGCCATAATATATATCTTCTCAGTTATTTCAAATCTTAAATGTATATAAATATTTTCAATTCAACTAAGAGAGAGAGAGAGAGAGAGAGAGAGAGAGAGAGAAAGAAAGAAAGAAAGAAAGAAAGAAAATAAGACTTTTCTAGTTCAAAAGCAATAAACAATCTAAAAATAGAGAACAACTTGCTATACACATCCTGAAATATTTTTAGATAATCCTAAATATGTCAAACTATCAAAAATACTTGTTTCTGCTGGAAATTTTCTGTTCAGTTATTTTCTTCCTTAAGGTCTTTTGCTTTCTGGAGAAGAATTTCAAACTTTATCATATGATCTTATCTCTACCTACCCAGTAAAACCATTTTTAAACCTTGGGCTATAAGCATTTTACTTTGTGTTAACAGTACTAGAAATACAGGATTAAAGATTGCCAATTGATGATAATATCTCTAGCTTGTTTATTTTCTTAATTTCTTTATGTATGTATTTATTTCACTTTCTTCCCAGGATTCAGAGAAACGCTATCAAGAAACTGTGCAGACTTACCGTTTACACTTAATCAGTGCTATTCAGGTTTGCAAAACTCTTTATATTAGGTTGAAGAAAAAGTTTGTACGCCATGTTAAAATAATGCTTTTTTTATATATTTTTGTGGTGTGTGTGTTCATTCAGTTCATGTCATGTTCAATGATGACTCACTGTGTTCGTCAAAAACACACTTTGTTTCAACAAGACAATGCAAAGCCACATACCACTAGAAAGGCCAGCAACAAGATTGAAGAATTGGACGGTGTGGAAGTTCTGCTGCATCCAGCCTATAGTCCAGGCATTACTCCATCTGACTATGGTCTCTTCCAATCAATGCAGCACTTTATGAAATGTTGTCGATTTGATTCATTCGATGAAGTTGAAGAAGCCTGTCAAGAATTTTTTGATTCAAAGCCGAAGGATTGGTACTTTGGCCAAAATCCAAAAGCTTGCAGATCGTTAGCATAAGGTCTTGGAAAATGATGGGCTTTATTTTGAAGAATAGATGTTGTTGTTTTTGAATAAATTCTTGCATAAAAAAATCATTATTTTAATACGGTGCATGAACTTTTTCCTCAACGTAGCATTTAATTGGTTTCTTTAGTGTAATAAAATTTAGTGAAAGGCTTCAAGAGGCAAAATTTAATATTTTTATTATTAAATTGATAAGCATTATATATTGTATATTTTAGTTCTTTCACTGTAAAGAAAATGTTATTTTCTCTCATTA
>NC_068984.1:104363154-104365736 GCF_001194135.2 Octopus bimaculoides | reverse complement strand
CGATGAAGTTGAAGAAGCCTGTCAAGAATTTTTTGATTCAAAGCCGAAGGATTGGTACTTTGGCCAAAATCCAAAAGCTTGCAGATCGTTAGCATAAGGTCTTGGAAAATGATGGGCTTTATTTTGAAGAATAGATGTTGTTGTTTTTGAATAAATTCTTGCATAAAAAAATCATTATTTTAATACGGTGCATGAACTTTTTCCTCAACGTAGCATTTAATTGGTTTCTTTAGTGTAATAAAATTTAGTGAAAGGCTTCAAGAGGCAAAATTTAATATTTTTATTATTAAATTGATAAGCATTATATATTGTATATTTTAGTTCTTTCACTGTAAAGAAAATGTTATTTTCTCTCATTATCCTGAATATAAAGGTAAAGCAAACAATAATTATCCCAAACATATTCTGTATGACAGCTAAATATTAACTTGAAAGAACTGATTAATAGCAGGAGCATACATAATGATTGAAACTATAAATTATTAAGTTGATTTATTAAACTTTTTAATGAGATTATAAATTTGATATTAATTTGCTACTTTCTTTTTTTAGGGCCATATTGATCCTGATGTGAAGAATGGATTGTTTAGTATCATTGAAATGAGAAGTTTAGAAGAACACTGTTGATTTGATTATCATTTATTAGGGAACGTTGTTTTGAAGTTTCCTTTGTGGTCAACCAAACAATCAAATCTATTTCTTGCTTTGCCAACTTCATCAATAATCAACATTCTTCAAGTAAAAAATCACATATGCATATATATATATATATATATATTATTTTGTTTAAAAGAGTTCCAACACTGTCTGTTTTTTATGTTTTATTTATATTCCTGCAGAACTAATGTGGGGTATAGAATATGGAATATACAATATATAATATAATATACAATATATAATATAATATACAATATACAATATAAAATAAAATAAAATAAAAATGGATGGCACCATGAAAGAAAGTATTGAATGTAGATGAAATATTGAGTGTTCAATATAAAGGATCAAATATATAAATATATATATATAAATATATATAAATATATAAAGGCGACTCGAGTTTCAGGGCTATTTCCCTTCGTCATGGCCAGTATGACAGACTTTAACAGACTGTAATAAGTTGGCTGGTTTTCTGTCTTTTATACCAATTCCTTTGGACGGCAGCAGTAGGTGTTTGGCTATTTTTAGAATTGATGTCAAATCTATTTTTAGAAATGATGATATTTTAATTTATTGTTTTATATATGTGTGTGTTTGTGTGTGTGTATGTGTGTGTGTGTGTGTATGTATGTATGTACATATGATGTACATATGTGTGTGTGTGTGTGTGTGTGTGTATATGTATGTATGTACATATGATGTACATATGTGTGTGTGTGTATGTATGTATATATAGTTTAATGTACATAGTATGTAGTTATGAACTACTAATACTTTCATACATTAGAGACGTAGTCTAAACAGGTCTTTATAATATGCCTAGTGTCTCCAAATAATCTTCAGGCTCTGAGCACATGGCCTATACAAGACACAAATCAAGATGATTAAACAAGAGAATTCATGAGAAAAAATGAGAGGAAAGTGGTTGCAAAAAATGGAAGGGTGGAAAAAAAAACAGGAAAAGAAAGGAAAAAGAAAAAAAGGGAGAATTAGAATTATGTCCCCTTTGACCATAAAGCCATAATAAGACTAGTTAGTGTTGAATCAATAGAGAGGGGTCTAAAGTCTGCAATACAGCTGTTCAATCCAGAAAGAGTAGTGTCCTCCAATTCGCCAAAAGGAATTTGTCCATATGTTTACATTTGCCAAACATTTTTGATCTGGAACTCAGCAGTGTGGTGGAATTCTTAGATGTAAAAAGGATATGTGATCCTTCAGTTATGCATAACTTGCATTTCTTAGATCCATTAACATTCCACAACACTCCCTTCATTCTTTCCCTGTTTCTTAACTTCCATAATTGCCTTTGTTCCTACAAATTCCTATATTCTGTTCTTATTTAAACTCATTTAATGTGTATTCCTCTCTACTGCTCATTGACTCCACCAAATCACAATTTCCTGCTCCATATTAACTACCTATAGTTTATTTTCTTTAATAGCTCTATATTTTCCCACCAACCTACAACCATTTACATTCAAAATATTAACAACACCAACCTCATCCAATTATTCTTATTCCACAAACTTGGAGAACCTAAAACAACTTTAGGTATATCTCCCTTTTCATCCTCCTTTTCTTCCTTCTCACCCTAACAAATATTCAAAAATTTGTTGTTAATTCTACTTAGACAAATGTAAAATTACCAACTTTCCTTTGCATTATTGTATTACTAACATAAAATTTGAAATTAGCAAAAACTTTTCTATGACTTTGGAAACTATTCTCCACAATCTTGTGTTTCTTTCCAATTGAAACCAACTGGAAAATAATGATAGAAATCATATTTGCGAGTATCACTCTGTAATCATAATATATATATCTTATTTATCAAACTTTGTTCCTCACCTGTCATCCATTTTGATGTTTATTGTATTTACACTACATATGTGTGTGTGTATGTATGTATGAGTGTATGTGTA
>NC_068984.1:104361271-104363144 GCF_001194135.2 Octopus bimaculoides | reverse complement strand
TATATATATATACATATATATATATACACATATGTGCACACACATACACACGCACAGATATAAGTTGACTTTCAGGCTGTCATTCCAATAATCATTGAAACTTTAATAATTCAAACTCTGCATAAATTTACTAAAATATTTCTGTCCTTTATTTTTGTTTATTTTTCAACTATGAAAACAATCACTATATTTCTGTACTCTGACATATTCAATCTGTCATATTTTACTATCACCATTTTGGTAGAATTAGGTATTTTATTAATTTGATTTAATTTTCTAATTGAAAATAGACTTCTTCATATTTCTTTTTGAAATGATAATACCAATATGGAGGCGTTCATTTAGTAATAATAATGGAATAAGAAGTCAGTAAAAGTCTGATGTTGAACAAAATTTTTCTAGTTTTATTTCTATTGAGAAATTTAAACTTTTTCAATTCTAAAACATTTGATATTACCATTAGAAATATGAACTACTTTGTTTATTAAGCTTTACATAATAATTTTGTATAATTAATATATTTACTTTCAAATGTATACACAAATTTTCTGAGAAACTTGGTCTTTCTATGTATAACCATGGTCTTTTTCTTGTTAGTGTTAAACTGTTGCCATAAAACAACTATCATCTGTTGGAAGTCAACCATAATTTCTTCATTTCCACTTCCTTTAATAAATTGATTCCAAGTTTTGGCACAAGTCTGGCAAGTTCAGGTTAGGAGTAAGCTGATTACATCAGCCCCAGTGCTCAACTGGTACTTATTTTATTGACCCCAAAAGGATGAAAGACAAAGTCAACTCCAGCTGAATTTGAACTCAGAACATAAAGATGGAAGAAATGCCGCTAAGCATTTTGCCTCATATGCTAACGATTCTCCCAGCTCACCACCGTACTTCCTGTGGTAAATTGCAAGAATTTTATCATCAAACTTTCTCAGGAAATTGTTTACATTTTAAATAAACAGAACATCAACAAATAAAAAAAAGTTGCTTGAATTATATTTATCATAATACATTAATATATAAAAATGTATTCCTATAAAAGCATTTTCGGATCTAGTTGGTTTGGATGCCAGCATTTCAAAAATTAAAGTTTATCGAAAATTTTAAAATTTGGCACTAAATTATACTTTTCCAAGCTGAATTGCTTGAAGTTATTTCACTTTTTCCAGAAAAATGTTTTTAAAAAGTTATAGAGGTTTAAAGTTTGATCATTTTCACCCAGTCAGGAAACAGGATTTGGAAGCTATCATTTTGTGTATTACTGCACGTTTTGTCATCAGCATCTTGAAAATAACACGTGTTGTCAATATTTGTAAACAACACATGTTTTGTAGTTTGAAGCATTCAATATGCATTTAATGCGATAGCACGAACTTAAAAGATTTATCCAACAAACATTATTTAGCTGTTATTTTTAGCACACCTCACAACCACCTCAATGTCAAAAAGAAACGAGTAAACAAGTAGTTTTAAGCATTCAATATGTATTTAAGGTAAATGCGATGAACAACACATTACATGCAATAAACACATTACAATTTTTCCCCACAAATGTTTACAATACAGTTTTAACAGAAAGATTTGGAAGAATTAGATGAAAGTTCTCTGGTAATTTTCTTTCATATTCTTTTACTTGTTTCAGTCATTTGACTGCGGCCATGCTGGAGCACCACCTTTAGTCGAGCAAATCGACCCCGGGACTTATTCTTTGTAAGTCTAGTACTTATTCTATCGGTCCCTTTTGCTGAACCGCTAAGTTACGAGGACATAAACACACCAGCATCGGTTGTCAAGCGATGTTGGGGGGACAAACACAGACACACAAACATATACACACACATACATATATATACATATACACATACATATAT
>NC_068984.1:104346244-104361162 GCF_001194135.2 Octopus bimaculoides | reverse complement strand
CTATAGTAAAGGACACTTGCCCAAGGTACCATGCAGTGAGAATGAACCCGGAGCCATGTGGTTGGTAAGCAAGCTACTTACCACACAGCTACTCATGTTTATGTTATTTTAAAAGATTTATCCAAAAAACATTATTTAGCTGTTATTTTTAGCACACCTCACAACCACTTCAGTGACAAAAAGAAATGAGTGAACAAGTAGTTTTGAGCATTCAATATGCATTTAATGCAAATGTGATGAACAACACATTACAAATCAAATATTTTAAAAAAATTTTGTTGACCAGTTCATAAATTCACATGCTTAATTGTCAACAGATTGGTAAAACAAGTGGTTTCAATATATTTGTCAACACGTGCTTTCTTACAGACAAAAGAGTTCTCATATTCCGCTTGTTACTATGGAAACGGGCATGAATGTGTCTGTGACTTACGATTGGCTAAAATTATCAAAATTTTCAAACTTTAATTGCTAATAACTCTTTATCTATTGATTTATAGTGAAAATGATTTTCACATCATTCATTAGTCAATAGAAGTGTATCATGACACTGAATATGAAATCAATTTGAACAGAATTGATGCTGGCAGCCAAACCAACTAGATCCGCATTTTCTGTTCTTCTGTAGAAGATATATACCACTTATTTAACATACATGTGCTTAAATCTCTACATCAACTGTATAATATATGTTCCACCATCATTATCATTTTAATATCCACTTATCCATGTTTGCATGTGTCAGATGAGATTTGTTGAAGCAACTTCTCTCCAAGAAGATACCCATCTTGATACCAACCCTCACCTGTTTCCAATCAAGGTAGTATTTTCTCCTGTCAGGAATGTTTTTTTCAAGGTACTGGAAGTAAACAACATCACATGTGTCAGTGATACAGCTATCAAATAATGTCAAAATGAGGGTACACACAGACATATACAATACATACATACACACATAAATACATACATACATACATACATACACACACATACAGACATACATACATACACACATACATACATACATACATACATACATACATACATACATACATACATACATACATACATACATACATACATACGTATGTGTGTGTGATTGGCTTTCAGTTTCTGTCTACCAAATCTACTGACAAGGATTTGGTTGGCCTGAAGCTTTAGTAGAAGACACTTGTTCAAAGTGCCATGCAGTGGAAGTGAACTGAAGACCACATAGTTGGAAAGTGATCTTCTTAACCACACAGCCACTCCTATACCTATACCAGTTAATTAAAATACACCATTTTGAGTCTGGCCGTTACCAGTACCGCCTGACTGGCCTTCGTGCCGGTGGCACGTAAAAGCACCCACTACACTCTCGGAGTAGTTGGCGTTAGGAAGAGCATCCAGCTGTAGAAACTGCCAAATCAGATTGGAGCCTGGTGTAGCCATCTGGTTTCACCAGTCCTCAGTCAAATCGTCCAACCCATGCTAGCATGGAAAGCGGACATTAAACGATGATGATGATGATGATATAAATTCAGGATAACCAAAAATATATTCATTTATTTTTTTGTAATGTGTTATATCATAAGAAAGAGTGAAAATGGTATTGAATAGATCACACTGGTTTTATGTTTCTCATTACTAAATGACAGACATCAGGCTAAGTGTATTCTGCCTGATAGTTAAAAATTTTCTTATTGAATTCAACAAGACTGTGAGCCAGAAAGTTTACGCTTGTTCTGTCAGGTTATAGATCTAACACCATCATCTCAGATATAAACCAATAAGATTCTTTATTCAATTAATTTTGTCACTTCCTATTTAAATCAATAAAGTTAAATTTCTGGTTTAGTTTGTAAAAAAAAGATATCTTTTTCAACCAGTCCACTGATATTTCCACACTACTTTGATTATCCTCCAATTATCAGATATATTAACACTTTGATTTTAAAAAAATGTGCAGCTATCACAGTAACATTATAAACACTATTTTATTTCCAAGCATTACTGTTTCCCTTTTTGTTTATCAATTATAAGGTACACTTGTGTTAAGTTATTACAGAACTATTACTAGAGTTGTTTATGATTAAACTAATAATAAATCAATGTATTTCATTCAACTACATCCAAAAGCATCTGTACAGTAAAGGGAACACTTTACATTATCACATTTTTCAAGGACTAATATAGTTTATTATTATTATTATACATAGTAATAGTTTATAAATCCTATATCTAATCATATATAGGTATCCATTCACATACATACATACATACATATGGACATACATATATACATATATACATATATACATATATATATAGAGAGAGAGCAAAAGAGATTAATGGAGGGGATAATTATGATCCAGGCTATCACCTCATCAGCACCCCATGTCGGAAACTGGCTTGCATAGTATTCCAATAACCAAAGGAACATTAATTAAACTCCAACTGATTACAAAGGGAAGCACTTCACAAATCCAGTTGGCATAATGTATACCTCACAGAGTGTATAATAGAAATAATTTAAATGAGGAAAAGAGAAATTGAAATCGATGTTACAATTGTTTCCATAAACAAAGACTGTTCATTCCAAACCACATATAAAGTTATATAATTCATACAATATATACAAATAGTTTTATTGTATATGTTGCATATATTGTATGTATTGCTTAGCTTTATGTGTGGTAAGGAGTAAACAACGTTCGTTTACAGAAAATATTGTAACATCAATTTGAATTTTTCTTTTCCTCATTTAAATTATATATGTATATATATGCATGTGTGTGTGTGTGTGTGTGTGTGTGTGTGTGTGTGTGTAGGTATGCAGGTATTTTGAAAATACCTCACTGAATGACAACCATTACCCTGCATAATAGTTATGGGCTGCCCTTTAATAAGGTATAGCACCTCTTCACCCACCCTGTCAGAACATGGCAAAGTCATGAGACTGCAGCATGGTTGATTGTGAAGAAGTAGCAGAAGAGCTCAACTGAGCCAACAGTGCTTCTGACATTGATGCTGAGTAAAGGAATCCTGCAGTCAGGATCAACGGTCAGGATCACTGAGCTCTATCATGAGAGTAACTGCAGCGCATCCATAGGGGTGGTATCCATAGTTTTGTAATCAGCTAATGAAAGATTCACAATGACTCAAGCTCCCAATTCAAATTCCTAATAATAGAACTGGATGGTAACAGAAAGTCATAGAAGTCTGCAAAATCAACAAATAAATATATATATATATGTGTGTGTGTGTGTGTGTGTGTAAATAATACAAAATGGGACAAGAACACAAAACATCCAGACAGTTAGGTGATACAAGAAAGGGACAACAAAACATCCAGATAGACGATACAAAGAAAACAAGGACAGGTCATTTGGAGTTTTCTTTCATCAATTGAGATCCAGATTATCTTTGCAATTTCGGCTGGTTATACTCGATATTGCTCCGAGCTGGCCAGCCCTAAGGAAAAACTAAGCTAAGAGCATTAGATTCCTTGGAAGAAAGCAGCGAATGTATACAAAAACAAGGACGGAAAAAAACGAACAATGTTACACAAATACAATAAAAATAATAACAGGACATAACAACAGGTGTCTTTCGACTAAGGACAAATTAAATTAAGCTGGCGTATACCGGTGTTGGTGTGTTTACATCCCCATAAATTAGCAGTTTAGCAAAAGAGACTGATAGAATAAGTATTAGGCTTAAAAAATAAGTTCTGAGGTTGATTTGTTCAACTAAAACCCTTCAAGATGGTGTTCCAACATTGCCACAGTCAAATGACAGAAACAAATAAAAGAATATATATATATTTAATAACTGTTTCCAATCCACATGACTTAAAGATTCATGAGCATCTAGGATATATCCATCTCATCAGATGTTACGAAGCAGCATGGAAAGTTTGAGAGAAGTACATGATGGCTTGTAGGTTCTTAGGCTTCTATTGGTCAGATCACATGGTATTCATTCAACCAAATCAACACCAACTGTTGTCTTTATTTTTAGGCCCACATGTTTGGACAGAATGTTGACAGTGGGTACCACAGATGGTTGGATAGGATGCTCAGTCACCATTCAGTGGAGTATGAACACATTAGTGGCTGGAGTCATTACATGGGAGTAACCAAATTTTATGGCGTTAGCTTACATCTGAGGTTGTCTGACTAACAAGGATGGGCTGTAGTCTATATTGTCAGTACACTCTGTTCTGGTGTGGGGGAGAACTAGACTGAGGCCAGTAAATCTGGATTGTCAGCTGCCAGAGTCTGGAAGTTCATTAATATACTTCTAATTAGAGATTTATGTGGAGGCGCAATGGCCCAGTGGTTAGGGCAGTGGACTTGCGGTCATAGGATCGCGGTTTCAATTCCCAGACTGGGCGTTGTGAGTGTTTATTGAGCAAAAACACCTAAAGCTCCACGAGGTTCCGGCAGGGGATGGTGGCAAACCCTGCTGTACTCTTTCACCACAACTTTCTCTCACTTTTACTTCCTGTTTCTGTTGTGCCTGTAATTCAAAGGGTCAACTGTATCACGCTGAATATCCCCGAGAACTACATTAAGGGTACATGTGTCTGTGGAGTGCTCAGCCACTTGCACGTTAATTTCACGAGCAGACTGTTCCGTTGATCGGATCAACTGGAACCCTTGACATCGTAAGCTACAGAGTGCCAACAACAAACAATTAGAGATTTAAATGTACTGACATTATATATAGTAATGGTGTGTGTGTGTCTGAAGAAAGATTTTCTTAAATTAAAAATTATGAATGGAAAATTCAAAATATTACCTTTTTACAAGAATTCTAAATTGAAAAACTAAACTGGAAATAGTCAACAGATGGGGCAATGTCCATCAAATATAGTGGGTGGAGCATCATTTCCCATTCAAACTGCTCCAGTCTTTGGGATGTCATCCTCACTTTATATAGCCGATCATTATCCTGATGGAAGAACACGTTTCGTCTTGAAATCAAAGATGGTTGTTTTTCTTCTAGCACTGACTTAAGCCGCCACTCAAGCTGCTCACAGTAGATCTCCCTTGTTATCATTTGGTTTGGGTTTAAAAGTTCAAAGTGGACTAAACCTTTCATATCCCACCAAACAGATAACAACATCCTATGTTGGTGAAGACCTTCTTTAGCCTGGGGTGCCAGTGTTTCTCCTTTCCCTACCTACTGCCTTTAGCACTTGCTATTTTTATAGAGAACCCATTTCTCACCACCAGACACTATTCGGTCTAAAAAAGGTTCATTCGTGAGATGTGACAGCAAAGAAGGGCACACATTCACTCTCTGCACATGATTAGACTTGGAAAGTTTGTAAGGAACTCATTGACCCAATTTGCTGACTTTTCCAATGGCACACAGGTGTCAATGAATGGTTAACTAACCAAATCCAAGCTTCTCTGCTAGTTCCTCAACAGTTGCAATGGGATTTTGTTCCACCAGGGTTTGCAGGACATCCTCGTCGAGCTCTACAGATCTTTCAGGACAAAGCTTGTCATTTAGGCTGTAGTTTTCAGTTTGGAATTTCTGGAACCACCGTTGACACTGGCTTATGATTATTGTCCGATCCCCATATACTGCATTAACATTTCTCACACTTTCTGTTGCGTTGTTACCTTTATTGAACTCATAAAGCAAAATATGCCGAATATGCTCCTTTGCCACTTCCATTATAGCTTTGAAAAAATAACTCTTAAAATCAAACTGCACTCTTCAAAATTTGCACTGAGAATAAGTACAAGGTAAAATTACTAACTGCTTTTATAGCAAGTTGATGCAGGTAGTTTATCCCGTCCCCCTCTGACTTTTAGTTCATGCAATTGAAAATCCACATTACTTATGGGATGACCCAATATTTGGAGATGCCACTATGAAAGTTTGCTCAATAAAGAAAATGAATGGGAGAAAGAGAGTCTGCCGAATGTCAACCCAACAGAGGGACCAGCTATCTGAATTGACAGTACCTTGGAAGATAAAGCAATTAAGAGTATGAAGACAAGGAAAGCCCCTGGCCCATCAGGAATCACCGCAGAGATGCTCAAAATATCTGGCAGTGTTGGCTATAGCCTAGTCACCCGTATAGTTAACCAGGTGATAATTGACAGAGTCATACTCAATGACTGGTGTAGCAGCACCATAGTCAACTGCTACAAAGGTAAAGGTGACACTTTAGATACAAATAATTACAGAGGTATCAAGTTGTTGGATCAGGTAATGAAAGTCACGGAGAGGGTCATACGTCTTTGGTGGCATATTTTTACAATATTGTAAAAAATTATGAACATAGAAAAAATTATACATTAATCTCTATTTTTGTAAGTTGTATGTAGTATGTCGTTATTTTTGTTTGCAGTATGGATTACCCAAATATAAGCAAATTAACCAAATAGAAGCAACTGCTGCAATAATTATTAACTGGTAATTGAATGGTAAATGTGTATTTTTATATACCTCAGATCTGCCACCTCATTGTTTTTGTCAAGAGTTTCACCTCCAACCATTCGTTTGTTTGTCAGTCAACACATACACTGACACACCATTCTGCTGTGGTGGCCATAAAGACGGAAAGTTGCCATTGCATAATGTTGTTCGCATTGGGATGTAAATTATTGATTTATTTCAAGTATAATAGAAATAAGATGATCTGAGTGTTATCACATTAGAATTAAAAGTGAAAGTATGAAACAATATTATACCCTTATCACATTAGAATTAGAAGTGAAAGAATAAAAGTGAAACTATTATATCACATTACAATATAGATGTTATTCTTTCACTTTTGACATGTAATATTACCGAACCTGTGCCAATGTTATATTGTTTTAATCCAAATGAAAAAAATTACATGTTGACACTCACAGGCTCTGATACTATTACCTTGTAAAATTTGATATTTACACTTTCTAATCCTTTCGACACCAATCTGTTCAGACATCCCTTGGTTCTATAATATAAATTTGCTGTTTTAATCTATTTGATACACATCTGTCTCAGGCTTCGCTGTTTAAAATAATCTTAATTAAAATCTTTCATCAAAATTTTATGTTAATTTATATTCCAAACACCAGCTTAATAATAGCAAAGTTAATTTACTGAATTCTTCATTATTTTAAAAATTAGCTGAGACAAAAGCAACATATGTCAACAGAAATACAGTAACAAAAGAGTTAATGACCAAATTCACCTAACTCTAATATCATAGAGTTTAAGTTAGTATTAATATTTTGCTGTAAGCAGAGGCGATGCTATGGAATTGATGTAGATTTTGTAACCTTTGTCTCTTGTTTTTGTCTTCTTATTCATCAATATATTATTGGTGGTGTATTTTGGGTTTTTTCTTTTTGGTGGTGGGGTTTTAATCAGAAATAATTTGAGATAAAATGACCTTAAGGATATATTACTGGATTACCTAGCAATAATCATAAGTTCAAATTTACATCTGTTATTTCAATGTTTCACTATTCTTCCTTATTGCACATTTCCTCAATTCAATTAGCAGCCAATGCTTGAATTTCTGGAAACTGTCAATAAATCTAATCAGTCATAGCTATATGTTTTATCACAAAAGCCTTTAGAAGATATCTGTAATCACTTAAGCTCAAGTAGTTTACTGTATTTATCACATAAGTAAATAAAATTTTTCAGTAATATGAAAACATGCCTGTCCACTACTTAGCAATTCATAGATAGGATATCTGTAACTAAAACTACAAGTTCCATTAATTATTTAATCCTGCATTTTAAATGTACATTAATTATTTTTTACTCTATGCTTGCAGTTTTTCAGGTTTTTATTTTTCATTTTTTGCTTCTTTTGTATTTTTGCCTTGAAATGGGATATTTCTGTAATTTACAATAAGACATTTATTAGATATTTGCTTCCATATTACACAAGTAGATGAAACTAATTTGTGTTTGGGGGTTTCTCAGTTTACTTTTTGAAGTGCAAAATATTTAAAATATAAGTCTGTTAAAACAAAATTTTTCAAGTTTTTAAAAATGGAAGTAGAATTTAAGAAATACTGAATAAAATGGTATAAAAATCTAAAAATGAAAGCAATTAAGTCACTAAGTTAGATTAGTAGCCACCAACAGTTGAAATATAATACATTTGTAGAATAGAAAATGTCACCTAATTTCAGAGAAAGCAACAACAGTAACAACAATTACAACAACAAAGAGAAGGTTTTTGGAAGACAACAAAACTAATCTTGATGTGAGTAATGAATGATAAAATAAACATTTATAATTGACCAGACAGAAGTAAAGATATATTGAATGACTATTGTCTATTTTGGATAATTTCACTGGAAATCTTTTATGATAGATAAAAAATAAAATATTATTAAATATTTACAAAATTATGATCATATGCATCAGAATTTAAGTGAATCTAAAAATAAAGGAAAAATCTGGAAATATGCTTTTAAGGGAAGTGTGAACATATATAAACATGTGAGTGTAAGAGAAACAGAGAAACAAGGAGAAAGAGGGGCAGACAGAGAAAGAGACTGAAAGATAAAACATTCATTGAAGGTATTGTTAGAAAACAGTCTAAGAAATGATAGAATATAACATTTATAGCTGGTGTCCTATCTTTTAACTATTTGTAAAAACTTAAAAGCAATCAGTAAACAACTTTAATTCAATTATTCATTTTTTTCTTATTTTTGTCTGCCAGTTTTGATATAATGGTTTACATACACTTAGAAATATTTTATAGAAATGTTTTTCTGTCTCTACTTCTTTGTTTCCATGTGCCAAAACCTCAGTATAAGAGCTTCTACATAACAGCCAATTTCTCTTCAACAAATTCCCAACCATTCTTAATCTAGAGTCACTACATTTTAAATCCTAAATTTAAGAACAGTATGATTCATCATTAAAATGGAGCAGCTGCAGCTAGGGTTAATCTGATACTTTATTCAGTCAACCATTTTCATGCTCTCATTTGGCTCAAGTATAAACTAACGACAGCTGCAACCAAAATAAACAGTTTGGTTTCCATGGTGATGTTAATAGTGAGTTGCAAGGACACCCTTAAAGATTTCTTAACTCTATAGTGAGTAACAAATAAAATGTAACAAGTAGGGGTTACTAAGTGTAACTGGTAAGAAGTAACAGATAAGATGTAGTAAGTTATATGTAACACATAGAGATGTTGCAAATGAGAGAAGAGTTTGCGTGTTGCATTGTAATAAATGGATACATTGTAATAAATTGGCAAAAGATGAAATAAACCTATAGATTTTAATCAACAAAGTGTCACAACTGTGATAAGTTTGAAATAAATTTGTTTGTTAATTTTGATAGAAGGTTGGTGATAGGAAGGGCATCTAACCATAAAAAAAATCTACCTCGATGATGATGAAAATGATGATGATTACAGCCAACAGTCCAAAATTCCATGGATACAGCCACATTATGATTCACACATGATGATTCACATTTACAGAAGGTACCTTACAGTGGGATTGAACTCAAGATCACATGGTTGCAAAGTGAACTTAGCCACACAACCATGACCACACCGTACTAAACTATTGTATTGTTCATGTACTGTTAGCTTACAACTATCCTCTAAAATTGTTTCTGCATAGTCTCTTACCATCCATTATGGGCTCAATGAGATGATAATAGTTTCAGTCTCTTGTAGACTGGTGAGATCAATACAGTTAATGCCTATTGTGTGAAGGGAAATGTAGTTAAGAAAGGAGATCAGGGATCTACAGTTCTAAGTAAAAAGGATTAAACTAAGTCTTTTAGAGCTAGGTCCAGAATGATGTGAGGAGGAGAGGGAGGTGCATCCAATGGAACTGAGTGGAAGTGGTACAGAAGAAGTGAAAAACAGAGAATATTGCAGCATGATGGTAACAGCCAAAGAAACAGAGAGAAAACAGCATATCTCAGTGCTAGAGATTATAACATGCTTTACCAATCTGCTCAATGGCTTTTTATTTTTATATATGCAGTGTTTTTTCTTTTATCTTTTAGTCAAAAGAAAAGAATTATGACTGTTTATAGAACCTCCAAGATTGGTGGGAGAGATGATGGCAGTTCCTCTCATACCAGAAATAGAATGAACTGTGTTAATGACACCCAAGGACCAGATGGAGGTTTTAAATTGAGTGATTGGTTAAGTGCACCACCCAAATAGACCAAGGCAGGAGTTAAATTCAAAATGTAAAGAGCCAGAATACCAGAAGGTGCTCTGTCTAATGCTCTAATGTTTTTATCTGTATGCCTCTCTAGATAGGTACTTATTTATCAACATTTGTAGGATGAAGACAAAGTTGACAAGGGCAAGAGTTGAACTCAGAATACCAGGGTGTCTAAATAACTGCTATAAGGTATTTCACTCAGCTCTAAAACAAACTTTGCCAATTTATCTCTTTCTCTAAAATGTGTTGCAACAGTATGCAGATGTGTACAGAAGCACCATACAGAAGTGTGCAGCAGCACCATGTGGATGTGTGTGTAATAGCAGCATCATGCTGATGTGTATGTGGTAGGAGCATGCAGATGTGTGCAGCAGTACCATGTAAATGTGTTGCAACAGTGCCATGTAGTGGCATCATGTAGCAAATCCATGTAGTGACACCATGTATGGCAGCAATATCATGAAAATGTGCTGGAGAAGTACCAAGCAAATGTGTGTAGCAGCGCCTTGCAGATGTGTAGTAGCCGCATTATACAAATACGTAGCGGCAGCAGCACCATGTAGATACGTGTCTAGCAGCAGCAACCCACAAATGTGTGTGTAACAGCAGCACTATGCTGATGTGTAGCAAAACCATGCAGATGTACAGCAGCAACACTTTGCAGATGTGTTACAACAGAATCATGCCTGTGTGTAGCAGCAACAGCAGCATGCAGATGTGGAAGCAGTTTCTTTATGTCTAGTAAGTATTTGTCCAAGACTTTTATTGAAGTTCTATAATAGAGTATTGATCTAAGTAATGCTGTATTTATATGAGGTCCTTCACCTCCAGACACCATAATAAACTGTATAGCCATCACAAGTTCACATGACCATTGACCTGAGTCACATGACAAAACAAGTATGTCAGAACTGCAATGCTACAGCAACATAAATACTATACACCTTAAATAGAATAACATGTTTTCTTTATCATTATCATCATAATTTTAACATCCACTTTTCCATGCCTGTATGGGTCAGACAGAATTTGTTGAGGCAGATTTTCTACAGCCAGATGCCCTTCCTGTTGCCAAACCTCACCTGTTTCAAAGTAAGATAATATTTACATTGCCAGACATGTTTTCACAGAAGATTGGAAAGACACTGCTTGTATGACAGTGAGTGACAATGGCAGACACACACACACACACACACACACAAGTATTCATACGTACATGCATACATACATGTGTGTATGTGTGTGGGTGTGCACACATGTGCATGCTTGCATGTGTGCATGTGCACATGCATGTATATGACAGGCTTCTTTCAGTCTCTGTCTGCTAAATCCATTCACAAGGCTTTGGTCAGCCTGAGGCTGTAGTAGAAGATGCTTGCCCAGAGTTCTAAACAGTGGGACTGAACCCAAAACCATGTGGTTGGGAAGCAAACTTCTCAAACACACAGCCACACTTATGACCACTCCTGCAACCAAATCCATGCCTGCACTTATTGTACAGAGAAAACAAGTGATCAGAATTAAAGAACCTTCAGGCCCTGAAAAGATATACTAGTCATTGGAATGTCGATTTGGCAATATTATATTATGTGAGGGATTATCATAAAATGGTAGACCTAGAAATTGTGATGTGTTTGAGGGTTTTGTTTGAATATTGCTCCCGTGTAGAAGACAATATTGTTCATATGTAATCTTGAAACTGTTGCAAGAGGCAAGGTTCTCTTGTCCCCACTGGAAGATATTTCATTGCATAAAAAAGAGCTTTGCAAAACGTTTTTTTTTAAATGAAATATTATATTTCCTTTTTGTTGAAATCAGCAGCTTTTTTTAATTTTAATTTTCTCCCAAGAGTATGGTGTATACACTACAGTATACATAGATCAGAATGGAGTTAAACTGTTAAAATATCCTCACTTATTCAAATTTCAAGGTTTGCCCCAATAAACTGTAAAAACCTCTGGTTAGCTACTTAAGTAAATAATAATGATTTCTTTTGACTCTGCATAATGTCAAAATAATTGGCTGAATCAATTACAGACTATTAACTGATATTTTATCAATCCTCTATGGAATGAACAGCTAAGTCAACCAACACAACCACCTAAGATTTGAAATCAAACTAAGTTAAGTAAATAAAATCAATTAACAAACTTGAAAAATCTAATTCTCTATCTCAACTCTATCTCAACCAGGCATAGCTGCATGGTCAAGAAGTTTGTTTACCAACCACGTGGTGTCAGGTTCAGTCCTATGGCATAGCAGCTACTGTAGCCCCAAGTAGACCTAAACCTAGTGGGAGGATTTGGCAGAAAGAAACTGAAGGGAGCCTGTTATATGTGTGTATTTCCATGTTTTGACATCACATCATCATTGTACACAAATGTCGCTGTTGTACAAGCAGTGCCCTTCATTTTCAGTCTGTCTTAAAAATATGCCCCAGCTGATTCACTGCTATAATTTTTAGGCACAGACATGGTTATGTGGCAAGAAGCTTGTTTCCCAACCACATGGTTCCTGGTTCAGTTCCACTGTCTTCTACTACAGACTCGGAGGTGCCTAAAGCCTTGTGAGTGTGTTTTGTAAATGGAAACTGAAAGAAGCCCATTGTGTGTATGTGTGTGTGTATTTACCCCCCTGGTATTGCTTGACAACCAGTGTTGGTGTGTTTATATCCCCATAACTTAGTGGTTCAGAGACCAATAAAATAAGTACCGGATGTCAAGAAAATAAGTACTAGGGTCAATTCATTCAACTAAAATTTCTTCAAGGCAGTGGCCCCAGCATGACCACAGTCTAATGATTGAAACAAGAAAAAGATTAATAGATAAAAGATGTCCAGTTATTGAAAATATTACCTTCCTTAGAAACAGGTTATGATTGGTGACAAGAAGGGCATCTACTGATAGTAATTTTGTCTCAATGAAGTCCATCTGACTAAATGATTGATTTGGAAGAAATAAAACTCTTAAAACAAGGTAAGTCTTATAAGATTTAGTTGCTGTGTTGGTTGGTTGGTTGGTTGGTCATCAGTCAGTCAGTAGGATGTTTAGTTGGTTGATTGATTGGTTGGTTGGTTGCTTTCTTGCTTAATTGATTGGTTGGTTAGTTGGTTGGTTGGTTGATTGGCTGGCTGGTAGTTTTGTTGATAGATTGGTCACTTGGTCAGTCAGTTGGTTGGTTGATTAGTTGCTTGCTTGCTTGCTTAATTGGTTGGTTGGTTGATAGATTAGTCAATTGGTCAATCAGTTGGTTGGTTAGTTGCTTGCTTGTTTGCTTAATTGGTTGGTTGGTCGGTTGATTAATAGATTGGTCAGTTGGTTGGTCAGTTGACTTGTTAGTCAGTTAGTTGTTTGGTTAGTTGGTTGGTTGGTTGCTTGCTTAATTGGTTGGTTGGCTGGTTGATAGATTGGTCAATTGGTCGGTCAGTTGGCCAGTCAGTCAGTCCGTTGGTAAGTTGCTTGCTTAATTGGTTGGTTGGTTGATTGGTTGGGTTGGTTAGTTAATAGATTGGTCAGTTGGTCAGTCAGTCTACTGGTTGGTTAGTTGCTTGCTTGCTTAATTGGTTGGTTGGTTGGTTGACTAGCTGTTTTACATTAATTTTAGGGCATACTGGTTAGGAAAAGAAACATTTAGATGCTAGCAGAGTCTTGGCACGTGTGACAGATGTCATTAATTAATTGACAAGAATACTTAGTAACAGGATTTAGAGGTGGAAAAAATAGTGGGAAGGATTCCTTGATGATGTTTAAACTGTATTTACCAAGGAATTAGAAATCATAATTGACAATGTGGGTGAGTGCAGAGTTGGTTAACCATATGTCAGATATAAAATTGTATGGAAAAGTTTGATAAACAGCAGTTAACAATTATTTGAAATTTAGTACATATAAAAATTGTAATAAATGTCAGTTTTAATCAACATTATAAAAAGCCAAGTCACATGTTCCTTTTCCTCTTTGCCAATTTTCCATTTTCTATTGCATTATGGGAATGTGAAGAGAAAGTAGTGGTTGTGCTAAGAACAGTGGAAGAGAGAAAAGATGGTGAAGCTGATAACAACAAAGATGATGACAACAATGACGACAACAATAACAATGCAAATAACAATGACAATGTGGTGGTGGTGGTGGTGGGATGGTAATGATGATGACAGTGACAATGATGATGATGATGATAACAATGACGATGGTGGTAGTGCTGGTAGTGGTGGTGATACCAATCCTAAGGCTGGGTTTGGATTCAGAACCTTTAGTACCAACACTGGGTTCCAACATTCTTCAACTATGAAAAATATTTACAAAATTCTGAAATATTTAAAATCAGTTCAGTTACAGTAGCTGAGTTACAGTGCTAGGATTGGTGATTAGGTTATCTGATAGTGCTGTGTGTGTGTGTGTGTGTGTGTGTGTGGTGTGTGTGTGTGTTTGTGTGTGTACCTCTTTGGTTTTCCTGTGTTTCACTTTGGTTCATTATAATGGAAATTTCATTCCACAGAAATATGTGGTATCCCTTTTCACACTATATATGTTCTGGTATTTCTGACTTCAATTTTTTTTTTTTTCCCCTCTGGTTCTGATCTTTTACATGAAAGATAGAGTTAATAGTCCAGAAATTTTAAATTACTTTTGCAATAACTCATCTCAAAAATTCACTCACTCACATATACATGTGCACACAACACACACATATAATACATACGTACATATATATATATATATATATATATATATATATATATATATATACACATACAAA
>NC_068984.1:104312217-104344799 GCF_001194135.2 Octopus bimaculoides | reverse complement strand
TATATATATATATATATATATAGGAAGGAATTCCAACCACGTTTCATGATTCGCTACCTCAACAGCTCCTTTATAGGATCCAGGGGCTAAAGACATCATCAGGAGGAACCACATCTGGTTTTGGCTTCTACTCCTCTACTGTTTTTGACGTGGCAGACCCCCCCCCCCTTTCAGAGGTGTCTTCAGCTCTAGTGTTGAGTGCATTTTTTCTTTCTCCTTTTTTCTTTGGCCTTTTGTTCTTTGGTTTCTTTGATGCAGCATCAATGAATGTCAGCAAGTGAGTGACCATCCTACCAAATTTCCCTTTATATACTTGCTGGTAGGCTCCACCAGCCAGCACCAGCTAATTGTCATGTGACACTATCTAAGCTTCAACTGACCAATGGAAAAACAGGATGCATAGTTTTAACCTGCCTTGTACCAGGTGGTGAGAGGTTAGAGTGTGACAGAGGGATAGAAACAGGTGTCTTGCTGTAGAGGTGATACATGGTTGCAGGGGGAGAGAACAAGACAGAGAGAGAGAGAGAGAGAGTAATCAAGAATGGGGGAGAGAGAGAGTGACAGTGTGAGAGTGTAAGAGAGAGAAGAGTGAAAGAGAGTAAGTGAGAGACAGTGGAAATGTGCTAGGGTATACCTTCAAGGTATAGAGATCAGAATATAAATGGAATGCTAGAGTATTGCCAAGAGTGCCTGAGTAGGGAGTAGGTAGCTCACATGAATGCAAAGAGATGGAAGGGGGAAGCAGTAACTGACACCATCTTATTTTATTTAATTTATGGAATATACTCCTCCCTTAATTCATGTTTCTGTACCTCACCTGGGTTATAATTTACTTAACACCTATTATAATTAAACACTAGTAAAACTAAATTCATGTATTTGCCTTACCAGATATCTTTACTCAGCATTTTTATTTATTTACTTTATTCTATTATTTATTACACTATTTATTATTATTATTTTATTCAAGCCATCCTTATAATTTGCTCTACTCTAACTGGATGAAAAGTTATATTTTATTTATTTATCTCTTCCCAGTAAACTTACACTTTTAGTAATATTGGTTTCAAATTTTGGCACAAGGCCGGAAAGCTTTTGGTGAGAGAGGGTCAGTTGATTACGTCGACCCCCAATGGTCAACTGGTACTTATTTTATCAACCCTGAAAGGATGGAAGTCAAAGTCACCTTGGCAGAATTTGAACTAAGAATGTAAAGACAGATGAAATGCCACTAAGCATTTTGCATGGCATACTAACAATTCTGCCAGCTCGCCACTTTTGTACTTTCAGCTCTCTAACATTATAACAACCCCCACTTCCACCTCACCCCTCTAGCCATCCAATAAACCTAGTCCACACTGGTGAGTCAACAATACAATTTGGTCCTTGCATTGCATCTGGCCTTCATCAATCCTTATCAATGGAGTTCCATGCTCACTCATCCCTTTGTGTATATATGTATGTTTTATGACTCTGTGTGTGCGTTTATGTATGTGTGTGTGTGTGTGTGTGTGTGTGTGTGTGTGTGTGTGTGTGGATATATGTACATATGGGTACGTATATGTATGTACACATGAACATGTATGCATGTGGATATGCATGCGTGTGTGTGTTTTAATATTTTACTTAAGCTTTGCAATACTAATAACCTGGTGTGGAACTCAATATATCTATGCTTCTGAACAGAGTATTAGTCATGTACAGAGGGGCAATAAGAAAATGAATTTGTGTACAGTATATTATGCCAGTATCTCATGTGACTTGATCAGAAGTTGAAGGTCTAAGCCAAATCAAGTCTCTATGCAACTATGTGATGTGCTAGAAATAGACTCCTTTCTCTATATTCCAATTTCAAATTCTAAAACAGTCATTGCTAGGCTAACCAATACATATAGCTGCTAATACACCAGAGTTAAATCAGTTATAGCACACAAACCTTTTAGAATGCACTTAAAAAGCTGTTATCCAAGTATTTGACAATGTAATAAAGTGACCATAGAGGATTAAATCCATAACAGTCGTAAAATGTAGAAATAATACATTTCTAAATCTCTCAGAGAGATTTATGCTGTAGTGATGCGATAAAGTAGTTGTATGCTGTCAACTTGATGTGACAGTCCCATGAAGGGAATAATACTACTACTATTTAGCCCTAGGAAGCAGCACCGCTTCCTGTCAGCCTTGACCCATTTCCTGTGTCCTTATGTTTACAAGGGGAAGACAAATACCTCCACTTAGCTAAGCTTGCATCTAGAGACATGTTTCTGAGTCTTTGCTCGTCATCAGTCCGGAGTAGCAATGGCCTGCTAGTTGGAGATGCTTGTCAAGCTCTCGTAAACATATAATAATTCTAGTGAAACACATTCACTGATTTCAAAAATAGAAATAATGCATTTCTAAATCTCTGAGAGATTTATGCAGTAGTGATGTGATAAAGTAGTTGTATGCTGTCAACTTAATGTGACAGTCCCATGAAGGGAATAATACTACTACTATTTAGCCCTAGGAAGCAGCACCGCTTCCTGTCAGCCTTGACACATTTCCTGTGTCCTTATGTTTACAAGAGGGAGACAAGCACCTCCACTTAGCTAAGCCTGCATCCAGAGACATGTTTAGGAGCAAAGACTCCTTATGTTTACAAGGGGGAGACAAGCATCTCCACTTAGCTAAGCCTGCATCCAGAGACATGTTTACGAGCAAAGACTCCTTATGTTTACAAGGGGGAGACAAGCACCTCCACTTAGCTAAGCCTACATCTAGAGACATGTTTACGAGCAAAGACTCAAAAACATGTCTTCATAGGACTGTCACATTAAGTTGACATCATACAACTACTTTAGTCATAAAATGGTTTCTAATTTAAGCATAAGGCCAGCTATTTTTGAGGGGGAAGGTGTTAGCTGATACCATCAACCCCTATACTTGATGGTACTTTATTTTTACCACCCTGAAAGGAGGAAAGGCAAAGTCGATCTTGGTGAGACTTGAACCCAGACTGTAAAGAGTTGGGGAAAAGTTTGCAAAGTATTTTTTTTCAGTGTTCCAACAATTCTGTTAGCTCACCACCTTTATAATATTTGTATAATAATCTTTACTCTCCATTTTTCAAGGATGAACAGTAATGATTATTCTATAACTAATACATTGAGGTTGATTTACTCCAACAAACTCTACACTGCAAATGGCTCAATGGTTAGAACATTTGGCTCACAATTGTGGGATTGTTAGTTTGATACCTGGATCAGGCTGTGTGCTGTGTTCT
This sequence comes from Octopus bimaculoides, assembly GCF_001194135.2. NCBI lineage: Eukaryota > Metazoa > Mollusca > Cephalopoda > Octopoda > Octopodidae > Octopus > Octopus bimaculoides. The sequence continues at coordinate 104,341,537 of NC_068984.1, read as the reverse complement.
TGAGCAATACACTTTATTTCACATTGCTCCAGTTCACTCAGCTGTAGAAATAAGTTGCACTGTCACTGGTGCCAAGCTGTATCAGCCTTTGCCTTTCTCTTGGACAACATCAGTGGTGTGGAGAGGAGAGGCTGGTATACAAGGGCAACTGCTGCTCTTCCATAAAACAACCTTGCCCAGACTTGTGCCTAGGAGGGAACTTTCTAGGTACAATCCCATAGTCATTTTTGATCGAAGAGGGTCTTTACCCTTTACCATTTTACTCCTAGCCTTGAGGCAATATAAGCTACCAATAACTAAGTTGGAAACTTCTCACATTTTAACAAAGGCTAGCATCAGTAAATTCGGTTCACCATGTCAAATATGATTGTAGGTTTTTTTGTTCGTTTTTTTATCATGCATTTTGTGACCAGTGGATGTGGACGGATGAATGTATGGATTTGAAATGGTTAAACAAAAAGAAAATAAAGTTGATAAACATCCTTTTAAGAATAAAAAGAAGTTTATTGAAATTTACCAATTCTTAATACATAAAAAATAAAATAAAAGATGGAAAATAGCAAATTATCTGATTTAACTGTTGAACTATTTTTTAACAGTTTGCTTCCATGATTTTTTTTCTTTTTTTTTTCTGCTTTTGGTTCCTTTATCTATTAGCAAAATTTTGTTTCATAACAGTACAAACTTTTATATTCATACACTATATATGTTCCGATATTTCTGTTCTCTCTCTCTCTCTCTCTGATCAGAGTAGTTGGGTGATCTTTAACCTTGATGTTATAAATACAATTCTTTAATATGTTCAACTTTGTAGTAGGCTATCTGCATGTGATAGTATTACTCCTGAAAACTATTCTGATCTTCAGATAATGTACAGATTTCTTTTGCATTTTATTGGGTAGGGTCACAATTAATTTGGGTCTTGTCCCTGCCTTATAATTGTGAATGAATATAGGTATCAAGTAATCATTTCTACTATAGCCACAAGGCCTGAAATTCTGGAGGAGGGGGTTTAGTCTGTTACATTGACCCCAATGCTTGACTGGTACTTATTTCATCAACTCCAAAAGAATGGAAAGCAGAGTTGACCTTGGCAGAATCTGAACTGAGAATGTAAAGACAGAAGAAATGCTGCAACACGTTTTGTCCTGTGTGCTAATGATTCTGCCAGCTTGCTGCCTAATAGATATCAACTATTAAGTTATATAGTAGTTTACTTCCTGTTATAAGCCAACTGGTGCAAGTAGTTTTTCTTTTATATTTATATTGCGTATATCTTTTAGTGTGTGTGTGTGTGTGTGTGTGTGTGTGTGTTTGTGTGTGCATGTGTGTGTGTGTGTGTTTTTATCTATATCACATATTTTTATTTATTATACATACAGGAAAAATATTTTCTTAACTTTTCAAAATAAGATTCAATAACAAATGCGAGAATGTAGAGGCTATTTTTTATACCTAGACGTTCTGACACCTGTTCCTGTTCATCAAATTTGTTCACAAAGGAATGGGAGTTTGTTGTTGTTTTCTTCTCTGTAGTGAGTTGCATAAAATTACATAGAGATCGCATGATCAAGTAGAGTTTAAGCATTCCTTTGGTGCATTCAAAAATAATGATGCCATCAATATACTTAAACAAAACCATAGGGTTTTAATGTCTGATTCAGAAGAGCTGTCTTCAAAACAATTCTTTGCAAATTTCAATCATTACCATTGTTGTCAACATCTAATTTAATTCAGAGGCTGACCTTTATATTTGAGAGTATTTCTGTTATCAGCAGACTCTGTATGATTCACAAAACACTCATCAGTGCACTATTTTAAGTTAATGTTCCCAATATGTGAGGGGTGTTCATTAAAGATTTCTCCTGGCCCACTTTTGGTTATTGCAGAAAATGGAACTTGTACAGGTATAATTATACATGTCTCATTGTAAATTGCAGATTTCCACTAGTATTCATTTGTCTGTTATGGCTGCTGAAGTGGACTAAGGTGTTATAATGGAGGCAGTTGAATGCAGATCAATGATCAGGTTCTTATACTTGAAAGGTCAAACACCAAAAGAGACTTTCAGTGAGATGAAAGAAGTTTAAGGTGACAATGTGCCGTCATACAACATACTCAAGCACTAGCATCACCAGTTCAAATGTAGTCGGACATTGGTGGAAACTGCTCCTATTCCTGGATGACTACACCCTGCCATTGATGGCAACACTGTCTATAATGTGGAAGCCGCAATTTTGGAGGATCACCACATAACTCTATTCAGCAACTAGCCCAAGAAGTGAAGATAAGTATAGGGTCTGTGGAAAAAATCATTCACGACCATTTACACATATGGAAGTTGTCTGAACAATGGATTCCCCAGATGCTTACATCTTTTCAGAAGCAGGAATGTGTCAATTGCTCCCAGGCTCTTTTGGCAATTTGCTAAAAAAAACGAGGAGGACTTCTTTGGCAGACTTCTCACACAGGATGAAATGTGGAACCATCACTACGATCCTGGGACTAAAGTCCAACTGAAGCAATGGAAGCATGATAACTCACCACCTCCACAGTCTTTTGGGACCAGCACGGAATAGTGATGATGGATTTTCTGCCAAAGGGCACCACAATTAACAGTATTATGCTTCTCTGCTGCAGAAACTGCAGGACACCATCAAAGCAAAGAGGCATGGTATGCTAACCAAAAGAGTTCGCCTCCTCCAAGACAATGCCCCAGTACACAATGTGCATGTTGCCCAGACAAAAGCACACTCCTGCAGCTATGAAATCCTTCCTCTCCCAACCTAACACCATCTGACTTCCACCTCTTTCCAATCATGAAGTCTTTTTTTAAGGGGAAGCACTATTCAAATGAGGATGAACTTATTTTCAAGGTAAAATCTTGGCTCCAGACGCAACCTACCAACTTCTACAGACGAGGTCTCCACAGTAACATAAAGCAATGGTAGAAGTGTGTCACCATTGATGGTGGCTATGCAGAGAACTAACAATTATGCCAAGTTTCGTTTATCCCAGTCTTTGGGAAGTGGGTCAGGGGAAATCTTTAATGAACACCCCTCATAAAAATGTCTTTCATTTCAGCTTTAAAATGACTTCTCACAAGGCCTTTGTGAGATCCTTCTTTTTGTCAAAATGTAGATGTGTACAATTATACATAACACATTTGTGCACACTCAAACACGGAACAATCTTCACTCGGATACTGTCTCAGTGAAAACCTCTAGAAAATATGTGTGAAATACATAACACAGGAATAAGAATGATATCATTGGGCCATAGGACACATCTCTATCATTATGCTTCATCAGCTTTGGACACCAAATTCATCATTCATAGCCCATTAAAACTGTTGCTCTTATATTTAAACGACAAATGATAAATTTGCTGGTTTGTGCAAAGCTTTGTCAAGTTGGAATTAATTAATTTGAGACACATAAAGCAGTAATGATTAAAACAGAAGTGTGGACAATTATATTTAACATTTAAATTGTAGTTAAAATTAGGTCTTCGCTAGATAAATTTCCACCCAAACCATAATTTTATTTCAAGAATGATGCTTTGTTGTATCAGATAAATTATAAAATCCATTCTGGACAAACAAATTAACATTTGATGTGGAACTGTGCCTGATACCAGGACCTCTAAAGTTCAACTGTCTTGTCTAGAGCTAAATAGCAATTATATCTGTCTATTTTATCTTTATTATTATATATCAACTACAACTTGTACTTGCATCTATTTGATAAAACAATATCATTGCAAATCAAGTACTAAATCTATTCTTTTAAGTAAGAGAAAAATATAAAATTCAAGTTGTATTGTATATGCTATTTGAGTAAAGGGAAAGGTTACTGAACAAAGAAAATAAATTTTAAAATCTATTGGAGAACACCAAATTATTTGAGAAATATTCATGACTTGAAAAATATTTTCCGATGAAAGTTTTGGCTGAGTTGCAGTTCATATTGATTTTTTATATCAGTGATAGGTACAAATTAAAGATTGATAGTAAATAAACAATAATTCTAGAAGGATAAAAAAATAATCATAGTGTTTTCATATTATAATAATAGTATAGACTTATATTTGTTTTGTTTGGCCTTTTTGCTATCTTTCTGGGGGAAGGGAGGGTTTAAGTATAAAACAACCAAAGTGATATTTTGAGTCAAGCAAATTAGCTGGAACATTTCCTACTCTTAATGAAGGAATTAACAACTGCCAGACAACAGTAAGCAGCTTAATAACCAAGAAGTATATAGGAATATCAATACAGACGTTAGAAACAGTTTCTTATTAAAGCTGAGAACATACATTTAAATGGATTACACACACACACACAAACATACATATATATATATATATATCCTATCAAGAAAAAGCAGAAGAAATTAATAAACTATATTCCAATTCAAAACTAAAAGACGTTAATAAATATCTTACTTCTATCACTCAGTAATGCAATAACTATAGTTATATATATCATCATCGTCGTTTAACGTCCACTTTCCATGCTAGCATGGGTTGGACGGTTTGACTGAGGACAGGCAAGCCAGAAGGCTGTACCAGCCTTTTGTCTGATCTGGCAAAGTTTCTACAGCTGGATGCCATTCCTAATGCCAACCACTCTGAGAGTGCAGTGGGTGCTTTTTACATGCCACCAGCACGAGGGCCAGTCAGGCGGCACTGGCAATGACCACGCTCAAATGGTGCTTTTTACGTGTCACCGGCACGCTAGAATGGTGCTTTTTATGTCCCACCGGCATGGGTGCCAGTCAGGCGGTACTGGCATCGGCCATGTCAATGACTTCACTTGACTTAACAGGTCTTAGCACACACAGTTTATTGCCCGATGATTGAAGGGTACTCTTAAATGGGCTGGTTATGCTGCACTGGCATAGGCCACAGTTACGGTCTCACTTGGCTTGCTGGGTCTTCTCAAGCACAACATATCTCCAAGGGTCTCGGTCACTTGTCATCACCTCTGTGAGGCCCAACGTTTGAAAGTCATGCTTCACCACCTCATCCCAGGTCTTCCTGGGCCTACCACTTCCACAGGTTCCCTCTACTGCTAGGGTGTGGCACTTTTTCACACAGCTGTCATCATCTATATGCAACACATGACCATACCAGCACAGTTATCTCTCTTGCACACCACATCTGATGCTTCTTATGTCCAACTTTTCTCTCAGGGTGCTTACACTCTGTCATGCATGCACACTGACATTACACATCCAGCGGAGCATATTAGCTTTATTTGTTGCAATCTTACACGTGACCTCAGCAGTCATGGCCCATATTTCACTGCCATGTAACATGGCTGTTCGCATACATGCATTGTACAGTCTACCTTTTACTCTGAGCAAGAGGCCCTTTGAAACCAGCAGAGGTAGGAGCTCTCTGAACTTTGCCCAGGCTATTCTTATTCTAGCAGCTACACTTTATATAAATCAAAGTGTACAGCATTATATATCCATTACAACCGATATTACCAATTAGTTTCACACTAGGGATTCAATGGAGTGTTAGATAACAGTTCAGTTATGTAAGCCTGCACTCTTCAGATGTAGCTGTTATGGAATGAAACATGGCAACTGCTCTCTATTGTTGAAGGTGAATAGAAACATCCAGTTTGTGGTTGCAGTGAAAAAGATGATGGAACAAATAGAGCAGGGGATTCAGGGGATTAAGTTAAGAGTTATGACCCTTGTTATCAAATCATTATATTGGGGGTGGTTTTGTTGCAAGGGTTTTCTGGAAAAGAGTTTGTGGGAAATGTATGTGTCTTTAAGGTTGGTGTTCTTGTGGAAATGGAATGTGTGTAGTGGTATTATATATATCAATCCTTTGCAAGGTGGGGAGCATACAAATCTGTGTTCGTAAGTGTGTTTCCTTTCTTTTATGTTTTTGGTTAAATTCGTGGAGCATTTAGGTATGCAAGCAGTGTGTGCAGGGGTACGATATGGGGGTGGCTTATATTGGGAGTGGTGGAAAAGAGTCTATTGGGTGGGTGCAGCTGTGCTGGGACATGCGTGTTTGTTTGTAGGTGCACTCCCTGGTATTGGTAGAGAGCCAAAGTTGAAGGATTGATGATTATAGCCAGGATGGGGCATGCAAGTATGATAGGATGTACTTCCTTATATGTGGTCAAAGATTAAAAAATTTCACTTCTGCTATTCAGCTAAATGGCTTGGTGCTCTTTAAAATCATTCTTTTCTCAGCCAGGTATAATCTGTACTTCCTGCTGCTATTGAAGTATGCTTTACATTTCTCTAGAATCTTCTACTTTGTGCTGTACCTGATGGTATTTTCCTTCAATGACCATACATGCATGGCTAGGTTTGTGGTGTTACATCTCTCCAGGATGTTGAAGGAGGACTTGTGGTTGTTATAGCAGGTTCTGAAGGGGCCTTCAGTTACTCCCACATATTTTCACATGTTTGGTTGCCCATTTGGTCCTATTGCTATTTCATCTGCCTTGTATATGACAGTCTCCGTGTTACAGTGTCCATTCAGAGGACATGTTGTGTCACTCCTACATGAGCATCTTGCCTCTGTCTCAGGTGTGAGCCTATCCACTATAATCTTTTTTACATTAGGTACACAGCTAAAGGAAACTCGCAAGGTGTACCTATTAAATATTTTGCTGAACCTGTTTCTATGGTGGAAATGCTTGCCTACTTAGCTAAGGAATAATCTTACCTACTCAGGTTTTAACACTTAAAGAGAAGGGCAGTGTGAACCACAACACTTTCTAGTGGTGTTTTTTCTTGGAAGGGTTAGGGTCTGGTGTGTAACTAATTCTATCCTTGAAACCACTGGCAGCCAGAGCCTCATTGTAGTATGGGACAGCAGCATCAAAAATCTCTTTGCGTAAAGACAGGTTGGAGATTCTTCTGATGATGCCCTTTACCAGTTCTTGAAAACTATGGCTGGATGACAGGAACCTGTGTTAATATATAGTAGCTTCTCATTTGGCTTCCTAAAGGATCTATAGGCACTGGACTCCAAGTCCAGAGTCGCATCAAGGAAATCCATCATTTTCAGGTTGGTTTCTATTGTGACCTTCAGTGCTGGTGAGGTCCTTTCTAAGGTTTTCTAGTATGTAGCCATTTAACCCTCTTGATATTGCCAGCATGTCATCCCTGTAGAGGCCAAAGCTAGTGGAAGGGAACTTTTTTTTTTAGTGCATATAGGACAAAAAAAAACCCAACAAGGTCACACACATCAGTGCTGTTGAAAGCGCCCATTGCCACATTGAAGGAGTCTTCTGGGTCAATTCGTTTGACCCAGGCCAACCTGTTACTGAAAAGTAAGGTTCTTCTGGCATGCATGATAATGCATGTGTCCTCATCACCAACTTCAGTGTAGGTCCTAACGAAGTCCAGCGCCTTGAAAAGGAGTTCCCTTGGTATAGACGGGTAGAAGTCCACTATATGGAATTGGGTAAACCTAGCTCTACCCCTTCCACTATCAGCTTCTTTCTTCACAATGTTTCTACCCTGTCTTCTATACCTAGTTAAACCACAATATCCTTGGTGTCATAGTTAAGGCTATCATAAGTTTGAGGGACAACCCTCCTGTATGTTTGTGTAATGCTGTTAAGTAGCTGTGCATATGTGTCATTATTTACTCTATATAGATTTTTAGTCTTATCAGAGAACAGAAGGGTCCTATCAGAAGATCTAAGTCTACAGATGTCTGCTCTAAGTTTACATTGGAAAGCATTAGAGGATTTAAGGAATTTCAGGTGGGGTATAATGTCTAAAAGGTCATTACAAGGGGGTATCAAAAAGTCTCCAGACTAGTCATGTTTAATAAAAAATTAAAAAAACTTATTTACATAAGTTTTAACATCTCCTTCAAAATAGTCACCTTGTGCAACAATACACTAGTCTCAGTATTCCTGCCACTTTTGGAATCCGGCCTGGAAGTTGTATTCCATAAGCGAGAGAAGGACCTTCTGCAGTTCAACCTGGATCTCAACAATGGTGTTAAAACGGTAACCTTTGAGCTGCATCCTTTTCTTGGGGAAGAGATGGAAGTCTGCAGATGCTAAATCTGGCAAAGAAGGCAGGTGAAGAAGCAATACCATGCTGGTTTTGGCAAGAAACTCACAAGTGAGGAGAGCTTTGTGGCAGGGTGCATTGTCATGAAGAATTCAATTCTTCGTGCTCCACAGATCCAGTCGCTTTCACCAAATGCCCTCCCTCAAACGCTTCAAAATGGCACAATAGAACTCTCAATTGACAGTCTGGCCCTGGGGAATGAATTTTCAATGCACAATACTGCAAATGTTGAAAAAAAACGATGAGCATGCTCTTGATTGAGCTGTGGGTCTGTCGTGCTTTCTTGAGTCATGGAGATAAAGGGCTCTTCCATTGTGATGATTGCTACTTCGTCTTAGGGTTGTGGTCATAGACCCAACTCTCATCACCGGTAATGATCTTCGACATAAAGGGTGAGTCATCAGCAGCACACTGACAGAGATCTTAGGCTTCAAAGCAATTTTCTTTCCACTCAATGGTCAGCAAGTGGGAGACATATTTAGCAGAGACGTGCTACCTGTTCGATTCAGACGTTAGGATTGCCTACAAACACCCATACGACAGACCAACAACATCAGTGATGTCTTTGATTGTTCTCCGACGATCCTCATGCACAAGCTGATGAATTCTCTCCACATTAAGGGGGTGACGCTCGTGGCAGGTTTTCCAGATCGCTCATCGTCTTCCATGGATGTTTTTCCACTTTTGAAGCGCCTGTGCCACTCGAGACATAGCGTACGACCCATTACCTCATTGCTGTAAACTTGCTCGATGTCTCTGTTACAGACTTCGCAAGCTTAACGCAAAATTCTACGTTGCCTCTTTGTTCCAACTTCTTGTTCATGACAAAATTGCAGACTACAGCATAAACGTGAACACAAAAGCACAAATTCCACAACTTGTGAAGTAAATACAGCAATGTCACTTGGCACACTGCCCCATGAAGGTCACTGCTAGCTCTCACTATGCTGTCATCTGTTGGCGCGCTACAAACCTGGTTCCGGAACTTTTTGATACCTCCTCGTATATATCAATTGAGAGGCTCTTGGGAATAATTATGCATAGTTCTAAACAGCAATCAATAAAAATAACGAATTAATACTAAAGCAGATTAAATGAGTGATTTCTTTTATCAACCAAGACAATGGCAAGAAAAATGGACAGAATTCCAAGTGGAACTGTTTGCTACGAGAGAGTAGTTAGGGTAGTAGAGTCTACTAGCGGAAGTGGTGTACTTCGGTATTGTATCACTCCGCAACTTTAAAAAAGTAATCCCATATTTAAATCGATTTTTCTGATCGTGATTAATACAAGTAGCGAACTGAAAGGAAAATATCGAAATAACTTTAGACTATAAAAAAAGTATCTGGTTGTGTATTTGATATATCTATCAGTATTCTTTTTATACATATGCGCTGTGAAATTATATAATAACAAGCGTGAACATTTTGACTTCGGACTGTTTCACCATAAATGACGAAGTATTTTTTAATGTAGCTTCTGGACGAATTTTACAATTTCTTCGAACAAGTATGTCTTTTCCTTTAAATATTTTCCCTCTTCGTTAAATAAACTACGTTTGTTTATGTAGTTGTGAATCCGTAACAACGTGAAACCAGTAAACATGAATATGTTTTCTTTTACTTTCTTCCAAATTCGATATCTTTGAATATTAATTGATAAACATCGATTTTAAAAGTTTCCTTCTTCCCACTCCTTTTTATTGCCCTTCTCTGCAATAAGATGTTCAGGCAATTTTTTAAACCTAAAGCTAATACATATTTCGAATACTATGTTTCCTTAGTTTCACAGACAGACATTCCTCAAAGTGGTGGTGGTGCTTGCCGTTTAATCAATGAACGAACGTTGACCGCTAAATTTAATGCGTCGAAACATGAAATTTATTAATAAGAGTCTTCGTCATACACAGTGTCCTCGAAATATTTTTGTGTAGCCAATTCACTTATATTTAATAATATTTTTATTTCGTGAAATTATTTTTTAACATCGATAAAAAAGAATTTCTTTGAATTAACCAAGGGCGTCGGTGTGGTATTTTAAGGGAGGTAACTCTATGATGTATAAATACAGTTAAGAATATTGCATTACACGTGGTGCTGTAAGGGCCACAGCACTTGCATCTCCATAGAAGTAAGTTGTTACATCACATGTAGAGAAGTAGTAATCACGTTTCACAAATGTGCAGTAGGTCACAGTACTCTCATCTCACTCGTGTTACTATAGGAATCTCAGTAGTCACATCCGAGGCCGTCTTAGTAACAATAGGACCTTGGACATTCAATGCACTGGAACCTATAGTGTTTATATATTTGTAGCAAGTCAAAGCATAGATCAAAATTGGGGCCCCTAGACCTGTAACCAGTGAGGCACCCTGGCAACAGCCCAATGTGCCCATACCTTAAGACAGCGCTGGTCACATCTCATAGTGCAGTTGATGTTACACAGTGGCGGACTGGGTCTAAAAATATTGGTTGCCAGGAGACTACGGGGCCCAACCGCAACTACAATGCTATCATTTAATTTTTTTTTTTTTTTTTGTTAGAAGTATTTTTTCAACTGTCTACAAACATCCAGGCTAAAATAATGGGATCTTTGGGGTTTGACGGGCAACATTTTTTTTGTAGTGTTTTTGGTACCGAAACACTTTCAAACTTCGAATATTTGTATATTTTGTGGTATAGAACAGATGAAAAAATTTGTATTCGAAGTTATTTTATGTAAAAAATTTGTTAGGAAGGTTAAGAGAAGTTGTTGTTTTATATGACACATTCTACCAGTGTCCCAAGTTTGAAAGTGTTTCGTTAAGAAAACAAATGTTGCCCGTCAAACCCCAAAGATCCAAATAATGCATTCTTCCAGGAGTGAATAAAAAATTCTCAAACTTGAGGGGATGGGCCCCCATATATGGGTTCTAATGGCGCAGGCGCCCACTTGCCATTGGGCATGCTGGCATCCTGGCCAGTCCTCCAATGATGTTACATGTCATAGAAGTTAGCACTGTTGAGACAAGGAGATACTCAATATTATCAGCCCCAGCACTTGATTGATACTTTATTTTATCAACCCTTAAAGGTTGAACTCAGAATATAAAGAGCCAGAATAAATGCTGAAGGCATTTTTCCAGCACTCAAGTTTGCCACCTTGCCAAATGATGATTTCTAACATGGCACTAAATTGTAGGGAAGGGGTATCATCTTCCAGGTTAAAAGAAGGTGGAGTGATCTTCAGGATAGACTTGGCTGATAGTTATGTCTGTTCTAAGCATGACATCAGCTGTTTGACAAAACTCTATTACCAGTCAACAATGAATACATGCAGAATGGTTTTGTTACTCTACTCACATCTCACTTCCATACCTCCAGAGATTGAGGTTTCTGGAAGTTATTTATAATCCCTGGGCTTCCAGAACAAACCAGATGGTTGATTTTCATCAGTGCCCAGAGTTTCTCTAAAAATGTTGATAATCTCTCTCACCACTAGTCTTCTATGTGAAGATTCCACCAACCACATTGCCTGACTGGTTGAGTGCTGACAATCCAGATGCCAGCCACCCAGTTTTGTTTTTGACTTGATCCAGAATTGCAGTTCCATCAACAAGATGAACTGAGCAAGAATGTACTTGACAAAAGGTAACTACAGCTGCTTACTGTCTTTGAATTTCTGAAGATGTTACACCTTCAGTACATTATCAGCCATGGTATATCAGTCGCTCCATGCAGAGGTGTTGGCAATAAATGGACGGTCTGTGCCTCTTGTACAAGAAACAAAAGAGCAGACATCCTGTTTAGATAAAGACTAGGGCAAGTTATAATGGTCAACCAGAAATATATAACAGAGGAGATACAGTTCTATATTTAAGAGATGAGGAATTATTTACATTATTTACATTTGACGGATATTTGTCCTCATCTTGTTTGTTGTTAACACAACGTTTCGGCTGATATACCCTCCAGCCTTCGTCAGGTGTCTTGGGGAAATTTTGAACCTGGGTTCTCATTCCTAACAATGTTACTATTATTATATTATTATTATTATTACTATTATTAATCAGGTCACTGCCGTGAATCGAACTCGGAATCTTGGGGTTAGTAGCCCGCGCTCTTAACCACTACACCATATGCCCATGGGCAATTAGGGAGTGAATTTTAGGGCTTATAAATCTATTATTTTTCTATCCTTCCTCATAATTGCCCACGGGCATATGGCGTAGTGGTTAAGAGCGCGGGCTACTAACCCCAAGATTCCGAGTTCGATTCACGGCAGCGACCTGATTAATAATAGTAATAATAATAATAATAATATAATAATAGTAACATCGTTAGGAATGAGAACCCAGGTTCAAAATTTCCCCAAGACACCTGACGAAGGCTGGAGGGTATATCAGCCGAAACGTTATGTTAACAACAAACAAGATGAGGACAAATATCCGTCAAATGTAAATAATGTAAACAGAGGAGATATTCACCACTTTTACCCAACTTTTTAGGAATAGCTTTCTCTCAACCAAAAACTATCCCTGTTTGTAATCATTTTACTTCTTATCCACCTGAAGGTCTGAACAAAACCAGATCCCAAACAACTTAATTGGTCCATCAATATAGCTCCTCACAACACTGGCTAGCAGCATGGACTTACCTTTCCAAGTGTCCAAGCTGCAAGCCCACTGACTTATCTCAGTTAATTTTTGCTCTTGCTTTGTATTTCTCTAGAACAATGTCAACATCTTAATACCCATAATGTCTGACTCCATTACAATGATATCCATATATGCTAACGCTGCTTGCTCACCTACATTCCAGTTCATATGGGATGTCCCACAAAACCTTCAGTTTCCACAGTGGCTTGAGATTCAGTACATACAGAAAAGATGAAAGGGAATGCTCATAATTTGACAGAGCATGTTATTCAAAATAGTTCTGATAGATGGACATTTAGTCTGACCAATGCCAGTTGCAGCAGACATCTGCCAAGGCCTTAACAAACAAGTTTGGTGTGTATATATGAAGTTCGGTGTCAAACATGTGACATGTAACACCTACAGCACTATGAGATGTGATTAGTACTATCTAAAGACACGGGCACACAGGGCAGTTGCCTGAGAGCCTCGCTGGTCACAGGTCTAGGGGCTTAATTTGCCTTGTTCACAACCACTTACCACTAACTGTGTCTCAGATACTGTTATTGGTTTTTCAGAACATTTTATTTCTTCTGTCAAGCAGACCATTGATGTAGACACTAAAAGTCCTTTCCATCTCCAATCCATCACTGTCATTATTTGTCCTACACAGTTGAGTAAAATACCACTGGAAACCTCAGTCCCTCAAAAGACTGAATTTTAGTATTGTTTTCACTTTGCCCCACTGCATGGCTTTCATTCTCTCTTGTCTTAAAGTACATGCCTTAATTCTGACGATGCCAATTTTCACATGGTAGAAAAGATGGTCATTCTTATATACCCTTTCTACTTCATTTACTAACTCCCTCTCTTTGAACCTATTTTCTCTAGTACTACTTCTTTGTTAGATCCTATCAATTCTATCCTAACTGTTCTCTTCAGAACAATCCACCACTGATTGTTGACAACCCAGCTTCCAGTAACCAGGTCTCTGTTTGTGCAACCTAGCTAGATCAACTGCAAGATATAAATTTGTGATTTGAGTAGCCAACCAGTTGAAATTGTACACTTTCTCAGTCAACTCTGCTCACTTAGCAGATATTCTATCTAGATACATTCTGGTTGAATTAATGCAGTTGCTTCCATTTTCACACTGATATGATCACGAAATCCAATTGACAAGTTTTTTGGGGTTTTTTTTAAACTTTCTCTGCTCATTGACTAATACCACACAATCCCAGTGTGTGTCTAGAACACAATTCTCATTTCTTACTGGGAATTGTTTCTAGATACCTGAAGAAATTTGGCAACCTTGCTTCAATCTGGGCATTGACAGCTACAAGTCTAATGACAATACTTTCTCTGTTGTTTGCATCTAGTTACACCAACTTAAACCATCTAAATCTGTGAAGTTTGTCCATGCTTCAAGATATAAAACTTTCTAAAACAACACTGCCACTCTCCCGCCAAATCCAAACCCTCTTTGAGGGTGTGCTGGAAGATTCCCGGCATTAAGGGTATCATGAAAGGCCTGTTTGGAGGCCCAACTTTCCAATTTCTTTTACAGGGCCAAGAACTACTGAAGGACCGCTGCAATAAGCGTGTGAATCTGAGACGAGAATACGTTGAATAAAATCATAATTAAATGATCCTCCTATATTTTCTTTTATCCAAAGCCAGAAACTTTTCAGCATCCTCTTGTAAGAGATGTATATATTTCAGTTATCAAAAATGGATGCAAGTGTGTGTTCCAGAAATTTTGGTCCTACTGATGTCCTTTACATCCATATCTAATGAAATGAGGTTGTTGAGCAAGTGACATTACTTCCAAGCAAATACAACACCACATTCTTTCATACACATATAGCTATATTGATCATAGATAAGAAATGAGAGGGGTCATAAAGAAGGGCAGGCAATGGGGGAGCATGTGTAATTCCTTGAAAACTCCCTCTGAGAGGCTTTTTTCTCTGTTCCAGAAAATTTCCATATTTCCAGAGGATTTTTCCTTAAGTCTATAGATTTCTTTTGTTCATTGTTTTCATATCATTCATTATTTTTCACTTTTTTCTCAGTAAGATGGGGCTGTCTGTAATTTTTCTTTCGTTAGTTGTCTGTTAGTAGTATTGTTGCCATTGTTTTTCTGGGTGGTCATTTCTGTTTTATTGTTTGTGTGGTTGCAAGTTTGATTTTTATGGTGTGCATATGTAGCTGGTTGATAGGTTCTCTGTTGCCATGTCAAACCTTCTAGCCTTCAGCTTTATAATCATCAATTCTTTTTCCCTCTTTTTTCCTTCTTCACCTTATTTCTGAAGAGCTTGGTGGTAGAAGGATTAGGTGAGTCTGCACATGTGATATGTATGCATTTCATTAAGTAAAGGAGGGGCACTATTTGAAGGCTTTTTTTTTTTTTTTGGTTGTTATGTGGATTTTGATATTGTTAGAGGGGGGGGGGTTCTGTTGTTGCTGCTGCTACTGTTGTTATTGTGGAGCTGGTCCTTTGTGCCATCAGTTAATGGAAGAAAGATGTCCAGCTGGGCCTTTTCACTTCCACCACTACAAAAGAAGTAATTGCAGTTTGGCAGCTCAGTTAGGTTTGAGATATTTTTGATCTTACATGATTCATTTGAAGTAAGAGCTCCATTCATTTCCTGAACCAGATCTTGTATATTGTGTGCCTCCAGAAAAGTTGCTTCATCCTCCTCATCATTAACAACTGCTGCTACAAATCCCTAGGTGTACATCTATCACCCTCACCTTCACCTCTTGTTAATCAATATACAACAGAATGAGCATGAATTCCTTACTCTTAAGAGCTGTAGAGTAGCTCCATGCTTCACTGTCAGAGAAATTTGACCTTTACTGTTTCATATCACCAATTGCAAGGGATGAAATTTCTAACTTTTGTTGAAAGTCCCAAATCTGAGAGGATGGGAATATTCAGTTATACTGGCCCCATTACTTGTCTGAGAAAAAACTGCACCAAGTATTTTCAAAGTACAATGTTATGAAGCCTCTTACTACATATAGTGTCTACAAATGCAACAACAAATTTCTACTTCTGTTCAGTCAATACCAGCTCGATTCAGTACCTTTTTCAATAATTAGCATTCAGCATTTTCTTCAAAATTTTTGTGACACATCTAAACAATTAGACATGATCACAAGATTATTTGAGCAGATTACTCATGTTTCACTGCTGTATAACATCATCTCCCTATTTCTCACATATGATACTGCTGCTCTCTACACTCCCTTTCTTTTATACTGTCACTTATCACCACCTTCTTTCTAACCCACTCCTATTTCCTTCACCTTCCTTCCCCCCACTGAACTGATACTCATTAACCATACTTCCACCCTTGTTCCCTATTCACTACATTTACTTCTGTCCTTATTTTTAACCATCTGTCGCCCTACTTTCACACTCTCACAAACTTACCTATCTACACACTCTTTCCAATCCTCTGCCCCTATTCTTACTTATACTCACCTTCTTGTACTTTGAAAGTCTACCATGATACCTCATCACCACCATCTCTTTTTCTTCTCTTTCCAGCTAGGATAGCCATGTAACTCCTCTAGAGTAGGATATCTGTTCTTGTTCCTCTATCATACTTAATCTCTCAACATTTGGCACAAAGCCATCTCCCTCAATTCTGCATCCCAGTGCTACTACCATGTAAAATGTCCCCAGTTCATTCTTGAAAGTGGTTGGTGTTAGGAAGGACATCCAGCTGTAGAAATGATACCAAAGCAGTGCAATCCATTGGAGCATGATGCAGTCCTCATATAAAACATCTTTTTCTTTTGGTCTTCTTAACAAAAAAACGTACATCGCAAGTTATTTCATGTTAAAGTTGTCGTATTTCTGTAATTTCAACCAATGACTCACGTCCATTCAGCCAAATACATTAAGTGCTGACTACGTAAACAAACGATTCTCAAATGATTCTGGCTGTGATAAAATTATTATTTCCTTATCAAAAAATGGCTGAAGCATATTGGCAGTAGGATTAGGGTTAGGCAGTAGCTAATAAACCTTTCATACAGTTCAGGCAGATGTTAACGAAATAAACACGCGTGAAAGAAAATGAAAAAAGCAAATGTTGTACACATACAGTTCAGGCAGATGTTAACGAAATTATAAATGGAGATTAAATACGCTTTACACCGCTTAAACTGCCAAAGGAGTAAGTTTAAACAGCTGAATACTTGTCAGTGATTGGTTGAAATTATCAAAATAAGACAATTTTTTACATGAAATAAATTCGAATACAGAATTTTTTTTCTGTTCTATAACACAAAATAGATAAGTATACGAAGTTTGAAAGTCTTTCGGTACCAAAAACACTACATAAAACATTAATGAAAACTGGTGCCCCCGTTTTGAACAAGATCCTTTGTGTCTTCTATACAGAGAAAAACCTTTGATAACAAGAGTAGCAGTTTCATAAATATTTATCATCCCACTAACTTTTGAGGATTTAGCCGTTATACATTCATAATGTTTGTTTGTAGCATTAAGGTTTATGTCATTTTGTAACAGAATTTGTATATTATCAGTTCATGGTTGCTGTTATTTTGATTAACCTTAGGTTATACCTGGTTAAGGAGATCTATAATCAAACACATTCTAACCATGATCATCCCACCTTTTTTTGTATCAGGGACTACATTGCTGAATTCATCTTTCTTTAAGATGATGGGCTGTGATTTGAGGGAGATTTAGTTGCTGTTTCTAACAGGTTATGTGACCACAAAGGGACTCCCTTATTCATGGTTGTCGAGTCATCCAATTTGATTGAGTGCAGGACTAGTATTTTAATACTAGTCCCTTATTTTTGTCTGCTAGAGTTTTCATTGCATATTTTTTACACCCTTTTCTGTGAACTACATTCTACCAGATTAAAAGTAAAATTTGTTGTGATGGCTAAAATATTTATAGTACACCAGTGTCATTAGATTTCCAATATTCTACAAGATTATGGAGAAATATTGTTTTGTTTGGAAAGAAATGAGAGTTAGCAACAGGAAACCTTTTTCTGAAAAAAATTTTTCAACCCATGCAGACATAGAAAAGTGGACGTTAAAATAATGATAATGATTTGTGGATATATAGATATATATTATACGTGTGTGTGCATGAATGGTGATATTATAGGTGGTTATTATGCATTTTCAAAGGCTTGTGGAATAAAACGATAACTCCCTTGTTTGAAAAACAGGTATGGGTTAATGACAGGAAGATCATCTGCCCATAAAATCCAACCTCAAATACCTCCCCATCCAATCTATGCTAGCATGGAAAAACTGACATTAAATGAAAAAAATGATGGGATTCTGCAGTTTCCATCTAAGTTCCACTGACAAAATATAAGTCAACACAAGGCTACAGAAGACATATCCAAGGATCATGTTTTGTGACAGAAACTCTAGTCATAAAGTTAAGATGTGAATTATAGGAGCAGACATAACCTCCATCTAGATTTTGTTTTAACAAAGTACAGTAGAAATGGGATGCTGTAATATTTCTGCTTTCCCTAAAGATATAACTAGCATAAGTGCAGTGAAATGGCTTTAGATAAGAATCAAAAGTGGATTACAGATTTGTATAGTTACTGGTTTAAAGTCTGGGGTACAGGTCTGCTTGAGTACAGTTAGGTGCCAGTTATCTCAGTCCATTGTCAGGACCAATGTGTATATATGTATATCTGATAGAAAGGGGCTGGTACCTTATTAATTGGAATAGTAGAAAGAAACTTTGTTGATTAAATCCTAAATGAATGACATTTACCTCCACACTTCTCAATATTATACTTAACTGTAAGGTAGTGAGCTGGCAGAATTGTTAGCATGTCAAGCAAAATGCTTAGTGGTATTTCATCAGTCTTTACATTCTGGGTTCAAATTCTGCCAAGGTCAACTTTGCCTTTCATTCTTTCAGGGTCAATAAAATAAGTACCAGTTGAGCACTAGGGGTCGATCTAATCAACCTATCCCTCCCCCGAAATTAATGGCCTTGTGCCAAAATTTGAAAGCAGTATTATATTTAACTTATTTTATAGCCATTGTTTCTTTATTTTTGTTTTTTGGTGTGTTTTTTTTCTTTTCAGGTTGCCATAAACATGTCTGTTTTGATGGAAGAAATCACCTCTTTAAGTGGACATGAAGAACAAGTATGGTGTGTCGCCTGGGACCCAGATGGCAGGCTGCTGGCATCCTGCGGAAGTGATAAATGTATACGAATATGGGGCCTGGAAGGTGAACGATGGGTCTGCAAGTCTGTTTTAACTGACGGTCATACTCGTACTATCCGTTGTGTAGCTTGGTCACCTTGTGGTAACTATATTGCAAGTGCAAGCTTTGATGCAACATGTGGCATATGGAGTCGTAAAAATGGAGAATTTGAACTTTTAGCAACTTTAGAAGGTCATGAAAATGAAGTAAAATGTATTGCATGGTCTCAGAATGGCAACTTCCTTGCTAGCTGCAGCCGAGACAAAAGTGTTTGGATATGGGAAGGTAAGATAGATAAAACAATATAAACCTGCCGTCCATTGCCCCCGCCCCCCTTTTTTTTTCATTGATTCATGAAAGTTTAGTAGTTAACTCTTTTGATAAACCCTCCTGTAATCACCCTGAGATCTAAAATTAAAACTTCTTTTTTAAAGGGATTTAAATTAGAACCTTCCATCAAAATTTCTTGTTACTTTATTTTTCCAAACACTAGTTTAATAAGGCAGTTATTTTGGATAAAATTCTTCATTATATTCAAAATTAATTGAAACTAAAGCAATGTATTTCAACAGAAAAATGTAACAAAAGGGTTAATTAGCTTCCAATGACATCCCATCCATCTTTTTAATATAATGTGCATTTGATTGATGGCGAAATACATTCTCACAAACAACCTTCTAGCCCTGTTCCATGTTTGAGTGTGGTCTTCATCTACTTAGCCTCTACTTCTCTGAATTTAAATCCACTTCATGCTTCCTGTCATCTTCATTGCTTCACCATTTAAACTGGTCATATCTGGCCCATATATTCTATGTGTTTTATGTTAAAATTGACCAGATCTAGCCTCTAACACTTATCGTACAATGTCATTCTAAAATTAAACTTCAAAATCTCAAAGTTAGATAAAACATGATTAATTCAAAACAATGTGAATATATAAACATTACTGTTGATTGAGTAATCTGAATGTTAAAGTGTTAAACAGGTTTTCTGTCTCTAAATGCATCCTTCTAGAGTTTTCTGGTAAGTTTTAATGAAACACTGACTTCAACCATTTTGGTTCTACTTTGTAAGGAGAATCACAAAAGGTTCTGCATACTGACTTCTTCATCCAAATTAATTAGTTTACATAAAAAGATAAAATCTGTTCAATGAAATTAAATATACATCAACCACTTTGTTACTGTATTTCTGCTAAAATACACTGCCTTTCATTCAATTAATGTTAAAAGTAATGAAAAATCTAATAAAATAACTTTCTCGTTACTAACCTGATGTTTGGAATATAAATTGACATGAAATTTTGCTGAAGGGTTTTAATTTAGATCACTTTAAAGTAGGAAGTTGTGTCATAGATTCAGAAATGATTTCAGATTGGTTTTTATCAAAAGGATTAAAATGAAGAATTATAGAAATAGTATAAGTTATATTAGTCTGAACAATGAAATGAGTTGAGTAGACATAAAAGAAATAAATCTAGTTCTATAATATCAATTTCTATAAACTTTAAAATTGTTTCTCACAGAATGCAAATGGTATACTCTTGTCCAACCCTACTTTGTATGATATTTCTAAACCACCCCCTCTACTGTTCAGTTGAACTTGCTTATAGAATATTGACCATAGAATTTAATATTGCCATCATTTTGGTGTTAATTAGTGTTAGTGGTATCTACTCCATTAACACCTCAGTCATTACAACTTCTTCATTCCTTTGATCTCAGATTTCACTAATTTTACAATAGTATTGATTCTGTAATGAGAATCAATTGATCACCATAGATGGTGTAATAGGCATTTCAGTTTTAACTGTGTAGTTTTAGCAATTTCTGAATTTTGCTTTTCAGCAACTAAACACTTCTTTGTTAGGTCCTAAATTATTGTTACATTCCACACTTGCTGGGTGTATATATTTAAGACTTGATAAGTTAAAACTTGGACATTTTCTCTGCTTTACTCCATGTCAACCAAATGATTTATCAATGTTTTTAAGTAATTACTAACATAATACTGTGTGATAATCACTGTTTTTTCATTCTATTTCACAATCAAAACTTATCATATTTAACTTACTGATTGATATATGTTTGATAGGTTAATGTCACTAGCTTTCTTGTTTTTGTCAACGAAATCCCAAGTGTTTTATTTCATTGCTATAATATATTATAGATTTATTATATAATGGGATTGAAGGTTTGTGATACATATGGAGTATCTCCTCCCATTATAATTATTTCTGTAGGCTTAAGGATCTGGAACACAAAGAAATTTACAAGTGGAGTGCAATTCAGTAGTCATTTATTTTTTTAGTTCTCGTTCATGTGGCTCACTCCCAGTGACCATCTTTATGGCAGTGCATGGTTCATTATAGCTCCATTCATGTGAGGTTCATTAACTCTGGAGATAACAGGTGAAGTTAGAGCAAGATAAGAGTCTGCTGTGAGCTGCCAGCTTCGCAGTGTTTCTCAGCGTGAGAAGGAAGAAAGAGAAAGAATGTCTTAATTCTCCTGCTTAAATAGTCATTGCCGACCAGAGTCTCACTGTCGTCTCACACATGGCACATGGTTGCAGGCAAGATCTCATTCCTGTCTCGGACATGGTAATGGCTACCAGCAAGATCTCATACAAAATGGCACTGGCTTCTTGTGCCTCGCTACAATTAATAACCAACACTGTGTATTAGTACACACAGTGTGTTAGTATCATTGTAAATAATACATCTCTACAATATTTATATAGGCTGTTGGATTAAGAATCTTGCTCCCAACCATGTTATCTTGGGTTTAGTACCATCGCATGGCACCTCAGGTAAGTGTCTTCTACTACAGCCTTGTGAGTAGAATTAGTAGATGAAAACTGAAAGAAACCCATTCGTGTGTGTGTATTTTTATTGTGTACCCATGTCTAGACATCCTGTTCTGGTTGTAAATGAGCATCATCATCACATAATCAAGGTTGTTCATTTCCATTCTTCTGTGAAGACATGTCCAGGTATAGGAAAATGTTACCTTGCATGGCAACACGAAGGGCATAGGAGATCTGCCTCAGCAAATTCCTTCTGACTCATGCAAGCATGGAAAAGTGGACATTGAATGATATTGTATACATGTATTGTTCACTGGTTAAATCTATAGATATGTTATACAGTACATTATCACATTTTTTTCTATAGTCTTGTTCTTTCTCTAATCAATTTCAGAAAGATTCTGTCTCTACTATATTGAATATCTTTATTCTCCTGTCTACTTATATATCTTCTAATGTTGTATAAAATTTGGGTGCTACAGATCTTCACTTCCATGCAGTCTTCCTATAAATCAAAGGTTTCCAATTTTTTATCATCCTTTAATCTAAATTCATCTACCAATAATCTTCATTAACCCTGTGATGCTAGGAATGATACAGATTGAAATCTGGGAATGAATATTACTTGTTTAAAGACTTTTTTTTTAATTCCTTAAATCCTTCCCATCAAAGGATTAAGATTTCTAACATATTTTATCCAAGATTCAGTTTGTATTCCATATTTTCATTTGTCTTCAGTCTTGATAGAACTAAATCAGACTGGAGTTCAGCCCTACCTAACTGCTATCAACTTGCTGTTGATTCATTTTCTAAAGTTTACAACAGATAAAATCATTTAAATCACAAGTCCAGCACCAAATATCTCCCACTTTTAATTCTTTCAATATGAACAATACCAAATCCAAGAAAAATAAACAGTACTTAACATTAATTTTACTTTATTCAGCTCATTTTTTTTTTGTCTATAACACTACAGTTTGAACTTTCAAATTGTCTTCATAAACCCTATTTTTACATATACAAACCCAAACCCTTTATTTCTAGTGCAAGGCTTCAATAATCACTATATAATGTTTATACATATATAATGTTTATATATTTTTATACATATATAATGTTTATATAATGTTTATATATTTTTTGGAAAGTACATATAGAACTAAATTAACCATTTTGTCTTTTGGCATGTCCATACCCCCCACCCACACACACACACACACATCTTCCTGACATCTCCCCGTTCCCCCATCTCTGCTCACCTCCCACTGAATTCCTCTCCCTTCTTTTTTCCCCTCTCTTTCATGAACCTACTTGCACACAATTTGTCCCTGTCGTATCTCTTCCCCACAACACCTCCTCCTAATAACACCCCCTCCCTATATAATGTTTATATTTGTACACACACTGTTTGATTGAAACATTTGGAGTGACTAGTCTTGTGGGACCTTGGGAAGGTGTTTTTTACTATATCTCTGGAACAACAAAATCCTTGTTAGTGGATTTGGCAAATAGAAACTGAAAGAAGTTCATCATGTGTGTATAAATACGTGTGTGTACTCTTGTCTTCACAGCACATGGATGATCAAAAACAAGCATCACTGTCATACAGTGTCCCTCATTTGCAATCTTCTCTAAAATCATATCTGGCTATGGAGAAATATTACCTTGCTTGGAAACAGGTGAGGGTTAGCATCAGAAAGGGCTACTAGCCAAAGAAAATCTGCTTCAACAAATTTTGTCTGACCCATGAAAACATGAACATTGATGATGATGACTTAAGGTGCCTGCCCACTCTTCTGCCTAATTAATGGGCTTTAATCTTAATACTGACACAAATGTGTTATTCTGTTAAACTTGGCGTCAAATATTGATTTTCTTCAGAAATTCATTACTAATTCCATTTCATTAAGTAATTAGTTTAGGAAAACTCCATTATTACATAACCATTCCAAGAATTTGAGGAAAATCTCTGGAGTTCTTAGCCGATCCCAAATCTAGGAAAACAAACCAGTGAGGGAATCCCTATGTGCTTGCTCTACCTAATGAAAATAGCATAGTTTCTAAACTGTTAATACAGAATAATTTTAGCTACAAAAAATTGGCAGAAACAACCAGGCACTAGACTTCATGTTGCGAGGAGGTTGAAATATCAAACAAGGTCATCTTAGTCTTTCATATCTAAATACTAACAATATGCTAGTTAAAAGAGACTCTAGCAATATGCTGGAAGTAAATCAATTGACTTCACTCATTGCTTTGCAAATAATGGTCTTGTGTTTAGTCAAAAGAAATCAATATTAACGAATCATTTATTCAATTATTACAACAACACATTGGATGTTTCTCTCACTAATGTATTTAGGAAGGGTGTCATATGACAAAGTGGATAATTCATTTATTTGGTTTCTCATAACATTTCATTTCTGTTGCTTAGTCTCAGGTCAAGAGGGACTAATCTGTCTCTGAATAAAGCAGACCTACAAAGACTTTCCAACTATGACCATCCCATATTTTTTTGGAAAGTACATATAGAACTAAATTAACCATTTTGTCTTTTGGCATGTCCATACCCCCCACCCACCCACTCACACACACATCTTCCTGACATCTCCCCATTCCCCCATCTCTGCTCACCTCCCACTGAATTCCTCTCCCTTCTTTTTTCTCCTCTCTTTCATGAACCTACTTGCACACAATTTGTCCCTGTCGTATCTCTTCCCCACAACACCTCCTCCTAATAACACCCCCTCCCTCTACCTGTGCTCACTCACTACATTCCCTCCCTGCTTCCATCTCCCAGTCTCCTTTCATGATCTTTCGAACTTTCCAGGCCATTCCTTCTCTCCGATCACTATATACAACTTACTGTAAAGTTTGGTGCAGTTTACTGATTTGCCAGTTCCTATCAAACCATCCAACCTATGCTGGCATGAAAAATGGACATTAAATGATGATAAAGATGATATTTTTGAGATGATAGTGTTTTCATAAAGATATAGATGTTTAACTCTTTAGTATTTAAACCAGCCAAATCTAGCTCCAATATTCTACCTGTTTTATGTTCAGATTGGCCAGATCTGGCCTCTCATACCTACCCTACAATATAATTCTAAAAATTAAGTTACCTCATCAAAATCTCAAAGCTACAAGATAATGCAAGATTAACTCCAAACTATGTGAGTAAATAAGCATTATTTTTGACAGAATGTTAATGCTAAAGAGTTGAAGATATGAATGGAAGGGCAAATTGGATAATTCAGTCCTACATACACTCTCCAAAAAATATGGGATGGCCATGGTTGGAATACTTTTCTTTGTAGGTCTGTTTTAGTCCCGGTTGACCTGGAACTGTACAACAGAAAAGTTATGAAAACCCAAATAAATGAATTGTCCTCTTTGTCATATGACATCCTTCTTAAATACATTTAGTGAAAGAAATATCCAGTGTGTTCTGGTAATAATTGAATGACTGCTTTGTTAATATTGATTTCAAATTTAAGATGAAAGTCAAAGTCAGCCTCAGCAGAATTTGAACTCAAAATGTAAAGATGGACAAAATGCCGCTAAGCATTTTGCCCAGCATGCTAACTATTCTACCAGCTCACCACCTTAAATGCTTTGTTAATATTGCTTGCCATTCACTAAACTCAAAATCATTACTTGTAAATCAGTGAGTAAAGTCTATTTACTTCCAGCATATTGCTTGTATAGTGGAGGCGCAATGGCCCAGTGGTTAGGGCAGCAGACTCGTGGTCATAGGATCACGGTTTCAATTCCCAGACCGGGCGTTGTGAGTGTTTATTGAGCGAAAACACCTAAAGCTCCACGAGGCTCCAACAGGGGATGGTGGCGAACCCTGCTGTACTCTTTTTCACCACAACTTTCTCTCACTCTTACTTCCTGTTTCTGTTGTGCCTATAATTCAAAGGGTCAGCCTTGTCACACTGT
The DNA here is from genome assembly GCF_001194135.2 of Octopus bimaculoides. Taxonomy (NCBI): domain Eukaryota; kingdom Metazoa; phylum Mollusca; class Cephalopoda; order Octopoda; family Octopodidae; genus Octopus; species Octopus bimaculoides. The sequence goes on along the minus strand of NC_068984.1, from coordinate 104,315,860 downwards.
GTCACGCTGAATATTCCAGAGAACTACGTTAAGGGTACACGTGTCTGTGGAGTGCTCAGCCACTTGCACGTTAATTTCACAAGCAGGCTGTTCCGTTGATCGGATCAACTGGAACCCTTGACGTCGTAAGCGACGGAGTGCCAACAACAATTGCTTGTATATATATAACAACTTTGCAGATATGAAAGATTAAGATGATCCTGCTTGATATTTCAACCTCTTTGCAACATGAAGTCTAGTGCTCAGTTGTTTCTAACAACTTTTTGCAGTTAAAATCCTTGTGTGTCAATACAGTCTAGAAATGCAAACAAGCAAAAACAACACAGCCTTAGACCTATTTCCTTACATTATGCTTTACCATAAGAATTAGTCAAGCACTCGGGTCGATGTAATCGACTTACCTGCTCCCCTGAAATTGCTGGCCTTGTGTCGAAATTTGAAATTGATATTAATGCAAAATGTTTTATTTATTAATTATTTCAATTTTGTTAAAAAAAAGGTTTAATCTTTCTTTTTTTCTTTTTGTTAACAAACTTGTAGTCACCCAAGATGAAGACTATGAATGTGCCAGTGTGATGAACTGCCACAACCAAGATGTGAAACACATTACTTGGCACCCATTTCAAGATATTGTTGTATCCAGTAGCTATGATGACACTATCAAATTTATTAAAGAAAGTACTGATGATTGGCAAGTATCTGTCTCTTTGGATTGTCATCAATCTACCGTATGGATGAGTTGCTTTGACAAAACAGGTGACCGACTTGTTTCATGCAGTGATGATAAAACTATTCGCATATGGCAGTGCTACCAGTCAGACAATAAACTAGGTTTACCAACAAATGATGATGGTTATGCATGGAAATGTGTATGTACTCTGTCAGGTTACCATTCTAGAACAATATATTCTGTGGATTGGTGCCATCTTACTGGTGATATTGCAACATCTTGTGGAGATGACTGCATTCGAGTGTTTCGTGAAGAACCCAACTCAGATAAGGACCAACCTTCTTTTACACTGACTTCCATTGTGAAATCAGCTCACTTGCAAGATGTAAATTGTGTATCATGGAACCCTAAAATACCTGGTTTGTTAGCATCTTGTAGTGATGATGGTTTGATAAAACTTTGGAATTTACCTCAAGAATGATCAAAATTACCTTTAAAAAAAAAAGGCTTTTTTTTTTCTCAGTTTTAAATTCCAATTACATGTAGGAAAAAATTCTATATTTTATCTAAACACACGTTCATTCACCCATAGTGGAGACAAAACAATATGAGATAAAATGTGGTACTTGAAGTCACTGTGTCTTTGGACAAGACACTTAATTCCACCTACTTCAATTCACTTAATTACTAGGAATAATCGTACCAGAACTTGGAATAGGTACATGTGATAAACTGGGATGAACTGATTTAATGGCATAAAACTGAAATTAAATCCATCCCTGACCTCCCCTAAAATCATTGACACACACAGATAAACACATTGAGGCTGTTGAAGACAAGGATAGGCGCACTTAATGCTATAAAAGTGAAGTTACGTCCATTCCTGACCTTTCCTATAATCATTGACACACACATAAACACATTAGGTTGCTGATACATATTCAATACACCATTTGACTAATTGCAAGCTATTTTTTTAAATTTGATATATTTTATAAAAATTTGGATTAAACTGCAAAATTCCTAAATTTCTAATTGTTATATTGTTGAAGCAATTTAATGCATTAGTCTATTGAGAGTTGATCTTGTGTGTGTATTTGTTGTTTCGTTTCTCCACTAAAGCTGTTACACAATTTTTATGATTTGTTGGTTTTGTTCCTAATCACCTTTAAATATTTTGTCTTTCAGTGTGTATTTTTGAAATGTGTGACTTTTTTGTATTCTGGTTTATAATATTTTTTTTTACATTCGTGATATTAAGGTGCAGGAGTGGCTCTATAGTTAAGAAACTTGTTTTCCAACCATGTGGTTTCAGGTTCAGCCCCTCTGTGTGACACCTTGGACAGAAACTGAAGGAAGCCCATTGTGTGTGTGTGTGTGTGTGTGGACCCCTGTCTTGACACCACATAATGGTTATAACAAGCCTCAACATCATACAAGTGATGTTGCTCATTTCCAATCTTATGTGAAAACATATTTGGTCTAGGAGAAATCTAATCTTGCTTGAAAATGTGTGAGGATTGGTAACAGAAAGAATGTCCAGCTATAGAGAATCTGCCTCAACAAGTTCTATCTGACCCATGCAGGCATAGAAAAGTGGACATTAAAATGATGTTGAGTGGGAGAATGATGATTGCTTTGTCCAATTTTATGACTTGTTGATTTTAATTAATTTCTTTAAAATATTTTTGTCTTTATATACCTATTTTTCAAATGTTGAGTTTTTCTATTTTCTGGTGCCACATTAAAAGCACCCAGTACACTCTGTGGAGTGGTTGGCATTAGGAAGGTCATCCAGCCATAGAAACCATGCCGGAACAAACAATGGAGCCTGGTGTAGCTCCTGTCAAACCATCAAACCCATGCCAGCATGGAAAATGGACAAATTATGATGAGGATGATTGTTTTTTATAATGTTCACTTTGTACTTTTGTCTTTTCCTTGGGAGCAAGACTAAATTGTGAAGAGAAGAGGGACTAGTCGATTGGTTTTTAACCAGGAAACATTCAGACCCTTGATCCTAAAGGGATGAAAAAAAATCAACTTCAGCAAGATTCAATTCTATAAGGACCCAACAAAATATTTTAAAGCATTTTGGTTTAATACTCTACCATCAGCACCGAAAAAAAGCAGCCAAATTTCCCTCAAATCATACCCTGCTAGAAAAGAAAAAGGTGAGCTGATTACAACTAAAGGGCCTTTAATCATAAGTCTGCCTGACCTGAGATTAACAACAACAAACATATGTTATGGAGACTTTAGATATTTGGCACCATTTATTTATGGGCACTTGTGCCAGCCCCACATAAGGAGCACTCAGCACATTGTAAAATGGTTGGCATTAGGAAGGGCATCCAGCCGAAAAAACCATGCCAAACACAAATGGAGCCTGGATAGCTCTCCAGATGACCAGCTCATGTCAAACCATCCAACCCATTCCAGCATGGAAAACGGATATTAATTGATGATGATGATGATGCAGAATTTCTGATGCTGTTGTTTGAAACCATTTGTGCTACTGTCTATCTTCAAATTTCACCCTACCAATATAAAAATGGATAAAGTACTCTTGAATATAAAAAGACAGCTAGGAAGACAAGATGGTCATGGCTAGAATACTGTTTAAACACAGTGAAATGATCAAAGAAACACATGGTTAGCCACTATAAGTAGTGAAAATTTATAAAAGTTGTAGCTCTTCATGAAATAAATCTAGGTGAGAAGGTATTTTCCATCCTAAATCACATACAATCATACAACATCATTTATCAACACTTCACATGATTACTTAGCAATTAGGTACAGGGATGTCTAAGTAGTTAAGAAGTTTGCTTTGCCACATGACTCCAAGTTCAATTCCTCTATATGGTGATAAAGCCTCAAGTTGACATATACATGAAGGGCTTTTGCTGAATTATAGTCAACCAATCTCCATTCACAAGTTGTTAGTCAACTTGAGACATTACCTATATA
>NC_068984.1:104297280-104312133 GCF_001194135.2 Octopus bimaculoides | reverse complement strand
TATATATAGGTAAGCATAAAGGTAAAGACCCCCTTCAGTCACAAATCATCTTGGGATTGCACCTAGAAAGTTCCCCTCCAAGGCACAAGTTCAAGCAAGACTGTTTGTGGAAGACCAGCAGTCGCCCATGCATACCCTCTCCACACCATTGATGTTGTCCAAGAAAAAGGCAAAGGCTGATACAGCTTGGCGCCAGTGACATCACAACTCATTTCTACAGCTGAGTGAACTGGAGCAATGTGAAATAAAGTGTCTTGCTCTAGAACACAACACACAGCCTGATCCAGGAATCAAACTAACAATCTCACAATTGTAAGCCCAATACTCTAGCCACTGAGCCATGCACCTTCTTTCATATATACACACACATAACTGATAGATGTAATGAATGCAGTAATTAGTTTTGATAGGAGAAAATTTTGTGGGACAGTGTGTTATGCACCAAATAAATCAACAAGTAAAAAACATCATTTCTTACTGATTTTATTTACCTGTCATAATTTGTCGTTAGGAATAGTATACAAAGATTGTAGCACTCTGCTGTTTTACAGTGGTAAGAGGATGTGAGTAACAAGGCTCACTCACTTTTGGTAATATTTATGTCAGTTGTAGGTGTCAGGAAGGGATAAGTGTGCTAGAAAGAAAAAGACATGCAGCATCTAAGAGTTAAAATGAACTGTCTGAAAATATTTGAAGAGGGTTTGAATTTATACGTGTTTGAAAGCTGGATGTTGGTCAGGATAACAAAAGGTGTTTATGTATGTTGAAGTGAATGTAACCTAAGATGTTCAGGAAAACAATAAGACTTATCTAAGTTGAATGTAGTATGACAGTTGGCTCTCATAAAATTCCAAGTGCTAACGCTGAGAACAATGGAGAGGAGATTGCAAAAAAAATCTAGACTAAGGTTTTAATTCTTGGCTTAGAACCCAGGAAATCGATCCATTTCATGTCTTGCACTGATGTAGTACTTTTTCAATAAAATCCTTTGTGATGTTGTTCTGAACCTACTTACAGCTACTTTCTTGTATCTCATCATGAAAAAAGGCAGTGAACCAGTGATTAGGTCTTTGGAATTTGTAACCAGTGGTTCACTGAATGAAGATATCATAAATCATAATAAAAACAATAAAAAGTGTAAGTATTGCTATTATCTTCCATCTGAAAGTCACATCTCTATACAGAATATAATAATCAGTATTTTAATAATCCAGCATTTCTTAATGTAAAGGAAACAATTTAATTTAAATATTTGGTAATATAAAACCAACATAAAAAAAAAAGGATTGTGGAGCTAAAAAAAATGTTCTCATCAGACATGACTTTCATAGTGTGATAGTTGACGAAACCTATTTATAACAGAGAAGTTTTTAAATCTGTTGTTGCAAACACAGAACTTCTTAAATCTGTAGCCACAATACAGGGCTCCTTAAATCTGTTTGTAGCTGTAACACTTCTTAAATTTGTTTGTAGCCACAACACAGAATTCTTAAATCCGTTTGTAGCAGCAATACAGAACTACTTGAATCCCCAATAACTCCCTGATTGTGAAACTTGTTTAGTATAACAGTTTATACATTCAAATATTTATTGAAGAATTTCATTATGTATACTACTTTTAGCTTACAGCTGCTCTGTGTATTAAATAAATTTCTTTGAAATTCAATAAAAACTTTGAACTTTTCCTCTACCTTTCAGTTTAGGACAATGTACAGTTGAATAATGACTGTAAACAGGCTCCAGTATATATATTCCCACTTATTGAATATCTGCCCTTGTTATTCATTTATTGTTATTACATTGGTAGCTAAAATTGGGAATTGATGATTATTTGAATGATAGTTTTGACTGGCAACCAGATTTGTTTTTGGTATGGAAACCAAACCTCCTTTGTGATGATTGCCAGTTAATATTCTTTCAAAAAGGAGATCATGCTCATATCTGTGTTGATATCTTGCCATTAAAAAAAAAAAACCTTCATAATGGCACAAGGTTTAAATTGCACAGCAATGTTATAATTGAGCTAGTTTTTATGCAGCAACATATTTAATTGAAAATTAATTTTCAATTGATCATCAATATACTTAAATACTATCAACACTTTTATAATTATTTCTGCCCTCTGATTAGTTGACCAACATCATTTGATAGCCGTCCACCTTCCTTTATATTTTAGAATTAATACAATTAACTTTGATGCCTTGTTGATTTGTGCAAGCTTTAATGAATTGCTGCACACTTCTTTGATGATGTCTTTACATGCAATCAATTCATCACATATCAGCACCACATCTTTTTGGGAAAGACAAAGACTTCATCACATACTGAGCTATCATTGTGTAAACCAAGCTGTTTAGAATTTTTTTTTCTCTTTCTAATGATAGTACTGCTGTACTCAGAAAGACCCATCTGTCACAGCCAGTGCCATATAAAAAGTACTTGTGCTGGTGCCACATAAAAAGCACCTAGTAAAACTCTGGAGTGGTTGATGTTAGGAACAGCATCCAGCTGTAGAAACCATGCAAGAACAGACAATGGAGCTCAGTGCAGCCCCTTGCCTTACCAGATCCGGTCAAACCATCCAACCCATGCCAGCATGGAAAATGGACATTAAATGATGATGATAATAGTAATACAGTAATTTACTGAAAAGGAAAACCCATTTAAAAGTGCTTGGCACTTGCTTGTTATTATCCAGAATTTCCTATGAAACAATATGAAAACTTATGACTTTGTATAAATATATATACAATATCTCTACTATTCTTCAGATTTCAATTTGCTCTTTCTCAAAGAATGTATTCTTTCTGTTAGATAATTCTTTGCAATGGCATCACCAACCTTACCATTCTCTACAATTTTACATTGATTCACTCATTTCATGACCACATCTATCACATATTCTCTGGGAATACAGCAGTCTTATTTCTTGACAGTTAAGTCTATATTAATCTTATTCTATTCTATAATTCATTATAGCACCCAAACAAAACACTGCCTGCTAATGCACTAGTAATTAATAAAATTCTTAATTAATTCTCAGTCAGTTATAATTTAAAATGACAATCTACTTTGCATGTACTTTTAGCTTTCATTGCTGTCTTTCTCTGCTTGACTTACATGGATACTTTCTATCTCCTCTTTTAGCTTTTTCTAAGGCGTTATAGTGGACCTGAATACTGCATACAACAAGCTCATTATTATTATCAAAAAAGCAGTGAGCTAGTAGAATTGTTAGCATGCCAGACATTTCATCTGTCTTTACGTTCTGAGTTCAAATTCTGCTGGAGTCGACTTTGCCTTTCATCCTTTTGGGGTCGATAAAGTAAGTACCAGTTTTGTATGGGGGGCAATGTATAAAACTTGCTGGCCCTATGCCAAAATTTGAAACAATTATTATTATTATGAAAGTAGTGAGCTGAGTGTTGTTAGCATGCTGGGCAAAATGCTTAGTAGTATTTCTTCTAGCTTTACGTTCTGAGTTCATATTCTGCAACGGTCAGCTTTACCTTTCATCGTTGATAAAATAAGTACCAGTTGAGCATTGGAGTCGATGTAATTGACTCTCCCCATCCCCCCAAATTTCAAGCCTTTTGTCTATATGAGAAAGAATTATTATTATTATTTTTTTCTTAAGCTGACAAATTGATAGTGGCATTTCTTCCAGCTTTATGTTCTGGGTTCAGGGTTAATAAAATAAGCACCAGTTGAGCACAGATGCCAATGTAATCACTAGCTCTAGTCATTACCAAATTTCTGGCATTGTGCCTATAGTAGAAAGGATTATTACTATTAAGGTGATGGACTGGCAGAATCGTTAGTGCATATATGGCTCTTTACATTCAGAGTTCAAATACCACTGAGGTTAACTTTGTCTTTCATCTTCTCAAGGTTGATAGAATAAAGTACCACTCAAGTACTGGTGTTGTTGTAATCAACTAACCCCTACCCCAAATTTCCAGCCTTATTTCTATATTAGATAGAATTATTATATTTTGTCTCTTCGAAAGGGCTAATGAAAACAATAACATGTAACGCTGAAGGAATAACAAAGAAACGCCAAGTGTTGAATTATACAACTTTGTTCCAGTCTTGTCATAAGTGAAGGTAACTTCATGTCAAGGGAGATAACTGTGTAAATGCTGAGTTCCTACTTGACATTTACTTGAAGCTATTTTACAGCACTTTTTCTGCAACCCATATTTTTACTTTTCTCTCTCCATATTGTAGTCAAACTAACGACACACCCAACATATATTTTGGTTCTTCTCCTGTCTAAGAATCAAAGCATACATGGAAAAAAACGCAGAGTAAGAAGCCACTATTTTAGCCTAAATAAACTATATATACATGTACGGTTATATGTATGTGTATATATATATATAATCATTTTAACGTACATTTTTTTATGCTTGCATGGGTCAGATAAATTTGTTGAGGCAGATTTTCAACAACTGAAGGGTGGGGGGTAGCAGGGAACTGTACCAGGTAGCCAAAACGGAGGCCAGGCAGCAGTTATACATAGCCAAGGGCAAAGTGGAAAAGAAGTTTGCCAATGTCCAGCGACATGAGGACCAAAGAACTGAGGTATTTCGGATTGCAAAAGAGTGTGTGATAGAAAATTGTCGGCATGGATGATGGTGCACTTGCTTTTATTGATTCTGAAAAGAAAGAGGCTTGGAGAAGCCACAATGAAAGACCGCTGAATGTGGAGAATGAATATGAGGAGGAGAGCCTGCCAAATGTTGACCCAGTAGAGGGACCAGCTATCCGAATAGAGAGCTCCCTGGTAGATAAAGCAATTAAGGGTATGAAGTCAGGAAAGGACCCTGCCCATCAGGAATCACTGCTGAGATACTTAAAACATCTGGTGATGTGGGCTATGGCCTAGTCACCCACATTGTAAACCAGGTTGTTCATGATGGCATAGCAGCACCATAGTCAACTACTACAAGGGTAAAGGTGATGCTCTAGATAGAAATAACTACAGGGGTATCAAACTGCTGGATCAGGTGATGAAGGTCACAGAGGGTCATAGCCCATCTCATTAGAGAGGGAGTCTGCTTAGATGAGATGCAGTTTGGTTTTGTGCCAAGTAGAAGCACTACTGATGCCATATTCCTGGTTCGACAACTACAGGAGAAATACCTAGCTAAAGATAAACCCCTATACTTAGCTTTTGGACTTGGAGAATGCCTTTGACAGAGTCACCCGATCCCTTATCTGGTGGGTGATGCGGAAACTGGAGATTGATGAATGGTTAATAAGGGCTGCAGAGAGGCCGTTAGTAAGGTTAGGATTGGCAATGAGTATAGTGAAGAATTCCGAGTAGAAGTAGGGGGTCCACCAAGGTTCAGCCCTCAGTTCCCTTTTATTCATCATAGTCCTCCAGGCAATAGCAGAGGAATTCAAGACAGGTTGCCCCAGGGAGCTCCTCTATGCTTATGATCTAGCCCTCATAGCAGAATCACTACCAGAACTAGAAAAGAAATTCTGGGTGTGGAAGCAAGGTTTAGAATCAAAAGGCCTTAGAGTCAATGTAGCAAAGACCAAAGTTCTAGTAAGTAGGAAGGCGAACTCATCACACACACCCTCAGGTAGGTGGCCTGCTTTATCTGTAGAAAAGGTGTAGGTAGAAACTCCATAAGATGTACCCAGTGTAAGCTATGGACACATAAGAAGTGCAGCAACATCAAAGGAAGATTAACCAAGAAGATAGCTTTCGTGTGCGGTAGATGCACAGGGGCAATAACACAGATGCTTAGAAAACAGATTTCATCACACTCCAGGGAGAGAAACTGGAAGTAGTTGATAGCTTCCACTTATTAGGTGACCAAGTTAGCAGTGGGGGTGGATGCTCAGAGAGTGTTACCACTAGAATAAGAATAACCTGGGCAAAGTTTAGAAAGCTTCTACCCCTACTGGTGACAAAGGGACTTTTTTTCTCTCCTTGTTTCTTTCTGTGTTCCTTTTTGTGGAAGAGCGTAGGCTTGAAACATTAAAGACTTTTTCACTTCCCGAGCGTTATACTAATACATCTGTTTGTTTTCTACACCACTTGTCTTCGTCTTTTGTTTTTTTTTGTGAATTCTCCCTATATATGGATATGTATGTGTGTGTGTGTATATATAAATATATATATATATATTTGTATTTGGTTTGCAAGATTCTTTATGTGAATTCATGTGTTGAAGCATATTTTATTGTGTTATGGAGACTGATTCTGTTATCATCCCTTATTAATTAACACACTCACCAGTTCAATTTCCACTCATTTACATATTTATTTTTTCTAAAATTTCGCTACTTCTTGCAACCTCTTCAATAGTCGTCCACACATATTGGATATGTTTATCCTTATTGTATATTTTTCAAATAGAAAGTAAAATGTGGTAATAGTCTAGTTTTCCTCTATTTTACCAATTTTTGCTTTCAGGCACCTTGAGCAAGTATCCTTTGCTGTAGCCATGGTCCAACCAAAGCTTTGAGTGGATTTGGTATATGGAAACTGAAAGAAGCCCATCATGTATATGCATGTATGTGTGTCACTGTCAATCAAACAGTGTCATTCATTTCCAATATTCTGCAGAAAACATGGAGAAATATTACATTGTTTGAAGACAAGTGAGGGTTGGGAACAAGAAGGGCATGCAGCCGTAGAAAATCTACCTCAATAAACGTTCAACTCATGCAAACATGCAAAACATTAAAACGATGATGAACTCTATCGACTTTAATACAGTGTCTGTATTAAGGTCAATACTTCATCAAAACAATCAAATCAGATTTTAGCAAGGAGAGGTCATAGAATGCCAAGATAGTTCAGTTGTTGTGAAGAATGTAAAATCTAACATTTCTGGCGGCTCTTGCCCTTCAGCATAAAATAAGGATAGAGGTGTTGTTAACCTGGCTCTAGGCAATGAACAATGAGAGAAGATGCAGTGAAGGGCCTCATTAGTGTCCTCTCAGATTATGGATGTTAACAGGTCTTAGACCGTTTAGGATTTGTTTAATAGCATAGATGACCAAATCAATATGGTGCAACCCTGTAACAAGAGGTGATGCATTGGTTCTTTCAAATAAATTACATCACTTACTGAAGATTAAGAATGGTGTAAGCAGTAGTAGAACTGTAAAATTAATGAGTGTTTTGTGAGCTTCTGTGCTAAGTTTGATTTCACTTGATAGTGCGGCTCCTAGAACAATGGCTTCTGTGAAATGAACTTCAAAAGCAAGATAATATTCAGTAGAGCCACTACCAACCAAAGAAAGGATATTACAAATCAGCACACTGCTTGTTTATATTTATTGCAGTTTTATGGCTGTTATGATAAAGACATTTGATTCATGGGAAATAAAGTTGATGTTGTGAATAGTGTTTTAGCATTTGTGTAGTTAAATCTTTTTCTCTATTGAGAAAAGATAAACTACTTTTGCCATGTCCCTTATACATATTTGTATTTATATTTCAATTCAAGTATTTCATTAAACTGAATATATATATATACATATACATACAGTAATCCCTCGCCATATTGCAGTTTATTTAAGCTTATGTTGATTAAGCCCATCCCCATTAGCTTCCCCCTCTATTTTCATTTCTTTTTCTGTCTTATGTCACCACATATCACATTCTAAGGTCACTGGAACACTTTTGCTGGCTAGCATATGGTTTGTGGCATTCTCGTACCACCCATATCACTAGTATTATTATTCTTATTTCTATTTTCATTTCATCACCATCTGTGGTAGTGTTTTGCATTTATAATAAAATAAATATATACGAATTATAAAAATAAAAAAATATCCAGTATTGTTTCTACTTCGTGGATTTTCACCTATCGCAGGGTAGTTTGGAATGTAACACCTGCGATAGTCGAGGGATTACTGTGTGTTTGTATATATATTGATAGAAAAGGTAAGACAACAAAAGAAAGAAAGAGACCTCGATATTACCCATGCTAGCATGGAAAGCGGACGTTAAACAATGATGATGATGTTCCCGTACCATCTCCATTTGCAATGCCAGTTTACATGAAAATTCTAAATGAAAAATCATGTAATATTTTCAGTTTTAGATATTGGAGTATATATACATTTGTAACTAATAATTTGTTGTTGGCACTCCGTCGCTTACGACGTCGAGTATTCCAGTTGATCTGTGACAAGGCTGACCCTTTGAATTACAGGCGCAACAGAAACAGGAAGTAAGAGTGAGAGAAGGTTGTGGTGAAAGAGTACAGCAGGGTTCGCCACCATCCCCTGCCGGAGCCTCATGGAGCTTTAGGTGTTTTCGCTCAAGAAACACTCACAACGCTCGGTCTGGGAATCGAAACCTCGAGTCTGCTGCCCTAACCACTGGGCCATTGCGCCTCCTGTAACTAATAATTAAAGATGTGTTAAAGAATTTTCTTTGTCTCCTTCTTTTCATTGGCTTATATATATATATTTCTAGTAGAGTATTTCCAGAGAAGCATTCAACCCAAGTTCTCGGCTATCAACAGTGTCCCTGTTTTTCTGTAGTCCCCTTTATAGGGTTGATATATCTATATTACTAGCTAAGTATTAATTTTCTTGTAACTATACCAGTGCTTTTAAACATTCTGAAATTTTAAATTTCAAATTTATTTTTTCTATAGTTTCTCTATTTTATTTGTCTTCAATTCACTTAAGCTATATTAGCTCAAAACTAACATATTTTATGAATTTCTTGACTACTTTTCAGTTAAATTCTAAATTCTAGGTTTCTGCTTTAACTCTTTAGAACACGCCCATCCCCATTAGCTTCCCCCTTTTTTTCATTTCTTTTTCTGTCACCACATATCACATTCTAAGGTCACTGGAACACTTTTGCTGGCTAGCATGTGGTTTGTGGCATTCTCATACCACCCTTTTAACTAGTATTATTATTCTTATTTTTTTTTCATTTCATCACCATCTTCTCACTATAAGTACTCTGGCAATCGTTGTTGTTATTGTTATCAATTTCATCTGTCTTTTGTCTGTTTAATGCCACTAGTGGTAAACTGAAATAATTTTTCACCCATCAAATGAAATTTGACACCAGTGACAATGTAGTTCTGACCAACCATTCTGAGAATCTTTCGTCCAAATACACTGATTAACTATATATTGTCTTTTCCTCATTTCTTCATAGCCTTAGCCTCCTCCCACTCTTCATTCTTCTTCATATTCTTCCCCTTCATCCTTCTTGCATGATCTCTACTAATTATTCACCCACTAACCATACTTTTATTTACTTTTTGTTTCCTCCTAGTATAAACAAAAACAGAATGTCTGGAAGATGCATGATGGATGAGCACATCTTTTATGCAAGTCTGAGGAAGTGCTACTCTAATGTCTAAAGCCACAAATATTATGTAAATTTTCACTTCAAATATTGTGTAAACTGATGTTACAAGCAGGGTTGGTACAGAAACAGTTGTAACTAATCATTAAAGATGTGTTAAAGTATTTCATTGTTTTACTATTTGGATCACACACACACACACACACTTGCTCACTCGCTCACTCACTCACTCACTCACAGTGTCTCATTAGTGGAAGGAGCTAGACTAATCTTTGAACAAAGGGAATTTATAAAAGGTTACTGGGAGTGTTATGGAAATGAGATGTAGGGAATTCTTGCCAGGGCAGAAGGGGTTACAAACATAAACAGAATGCTTTGAGAAAATCATTTCTGTAGTGGTGGGTGAGCCTTCTCGAGCACAGCCAATCATTAATCATCTCAATCATTTGTCATCTCCACAAGGCCCAACATCTTCAGATCAGCTTTCACTATTTCATCTCATGTCTTCCTTGGCCCTCTTTCAGAAATTCTCTTCATTTTGAGCAGCCAGCATGTTCCTCACTCTTGCACATTACTAGATTCATTCCTCTCTAGTCTTTGCGTTGCCTCTGTATTCAGTGCCCATATTTTTACTGCCATGCGGTATTGCTGCTCATACACTGGCATTATACAATCTACCTTTCATTTGGAAACTTTTTGTTGCCAACAGAGGTTATAGCTCTCTGAGTTTCCTCCATCTTATTCTATAAACAATACTTTCAGAGCATCCTCCTCCACTGCTAATTAGGTCACCTAGATAACAATCTGTCTACTACCTCCAGGGAGCCTCCTATGCATTCAAGAAAATCTACTTCCTTCATCTCTTTGATATTCATTGTTCCTGTGCACTTTCCACATACAAAGACTATCTTCTCCATTAGCCTGCTTGTGTGTCCATAGTTTGCATTGCACTTGGTATACCTTATGAATTTCCACTTACATCTTTGCTACATATCAAGCAGGGTCATTTACCTGAAGTGGGGAGAGTCCTGTCTGTTTTCCTACTTACTAGAACTTTGATTCTAGGTTTTGCTTCCCCACTTGGAATTTCTTTTCTAATTCTATTATAGATTCCACTATGAGAATGAGGTTGTCAGCATCTAGTAGTTCCTAGGGGCAACCAGTCTTAAACTCTTCTGTTATGAGCTGGAGGACAATGATGAATAAGACATAGGTTGAGAACCAATCCCTGGTGAACTCTTACTTGGATTCTGAATTCATCACTAAACTCATGACTTGTATGACTTTCACAATGTCTACTCCTAACATCCTCAGAGACCACCAGATCATAGAATAAGGGATTCTGTCAAAGGCTTTCTCCAAGTCAACAAATGCCGAGTACAATGGTTTAATCTTAGCTAAATGCTTTTCCTGTTGTCTTACTAAGAAAATGCGTCTGTAGTGCTTTTCCTTGACACAAAACCAAACTGCATCTCATCTAGTCTAATTCTATTCCTAATTAACTGGGCTATAACTCTCTCCATTACTTTCATGACCTGATCCAGTAGTTTAATATGTTTGAAGTTACTTTTAGCTTTGTAACAGCTGACTATAATGCTGTTAAACCAATCATTGAGTATAACATACAAGTGACTAGACTGTAACCTACTTTGCTAGATATTTTCTGTGGTAATTCCTGGTGAACCAGGGGCTTTCTCTGTCTTTATATCCTTAATTGCTGTATCTATCATGCTGCTGGTCCCTGTGCTGGATCAACATTTGGAAGACTCTTTCTCCCATGGACTTTCCACATTTAATAGCCTTTCACAGTAACACTTTGATGCCTCTCTCTTTTCAGAATCACTAAATGTAAGCATGTCTTTATCCATCCATACACACTTCTCTTCCACTATATCTTAATTCTCTATTATATACTATCTTGCAATTTGGACTATCTCACATAAGATATTGACAAATCTCTTACTTTCTGCTTGTGCCCTTGCTAAATAAACCAGTCACCTAGCTTCCCTTCAAGCTACCTCCATATTTCCACTCTTTTCAAACCTGTCTCTTCTCTTTTATTGCTCTGTCTACCTCACTGTTCCACCATGTCACTCATAATAGATTGTCTTTTTAGAACTTCCAGTTGTCCTCACTGTTTTATGTCTGTGCTTCCTCCTCTTTTTCATCAAATGCTCCAATTAGAACATCTCTAAATCTTTGATTGTTCAAGGAATCCTTAAGCTTCCATTTCCCCCTTTTCTAAATTGGCTTGCCTATCTGAGTCCTCACCCTAAACCTAAAATCACTAACATTTTGAGTTGTGCATTTTTCACCAGATGACTTCATATTTACAAGTATCTGCCTCTCTCTATTTCTGGTGATAGGAAATTAAGTGGCTGGCTGGCCAGTCCCCTGAAGTTGCAGATCAGTAAATCATTTGCATTACTGAACTTGAACAGCCTGGTTCCCTATTCATTTCTAACTACAAAGCTGTATCCTCCATGCACACCATGAAATTCATTGGCGTGTTGGCTAACATGTCCACTGAAGTCACCAACCACAATAATAAAGTCATTGTCTTGCATCAAGGTAATCTGTAAAAGGAAGTCATAGGCTTTCTGTTCATCTACCAGCTCAACATATGGGGCATGTGCAGATAGTATTAGCTTAACAAGCTTATCACACACACTGACTACTTTGATCACTTTATCAACCCATTTCCCTGCTAAAAGTATACCTACACCCAGAAGAATTTGCATCTGTTCCTTGCTATGAACAGTCTAGCTGAGGCTCCCCTCCATTATATCCTTTGTACATCACACATCTACATGCCTCTGCTCTAGCATTTCAATAATCTTACCAGATTTACCTTTTGTTTCACCAACATTGATTGTTGCTGCTCTAAGAGTGAACAGGTCAGTTGCAGACTGCCTTCAGCATTTGGAAAAAATGCTTTTTGCAAGCACTTGACTGGTGGCCATTGTTCTTTGTACATGTCAGTGGAACATGGATTTGCTACTTCATGAATTGACATTTCTTTCAGTCCCACAAAGTCTTCATGGATAAGCAGCTGAATGCAAGGAGGTGGAGCATGGAAATTTGTTTTAACTATCAGACAGTTAAAAATTCCCATGCCCTATCTATATTATTAGTAGTAACAGTCATAGTAATGATAAATAGCTTTAATTTCTGTCAGTTATCATGTAGCCCATGATTTTTTAAAATATATTTTTGAAGAGGCATGCTTTTCAATCAATTTCCCTTCCTTCTGCCCATCACCACTGCACGTTTGCATGTGCACTTGTATTGGTATATCTTTATAAAGGTAATACATAGATGACTACATAGTGATCTGTGCAGTTTTATATATGGGTATATATTGTATGTTTCCCTCATGAAGGTGTGTAGCTTAGTGGTTAAGGCATTCAGCTTATTATCGAAAGGTTGTGAGTTCAATTCCTGGCAACGTGGTGTGTCCTTGAGCAAGATACTTTATTTCACGTTGCTCCAGCTCACTCGGCTGGCAAAAATTAGTACCAGTATTTCAAAGGGCCAGCCTTGTCACACTGAATCTCCCTGAGAACTATGTTAAGGGTGCATGTGTCTGTAGAGTGCTCACCCACTTACACATTAATTTCATGAGCAAGCTGTTCCATTGGTAGTATCAGCTGAGACCCTCGTCGTCATAACCGATGGAGTGCTCCTATTTATTTATGTTTCCCTCACACTCCACCAGCTCTGATCAACCATTACTCCAAATTGCTCTCCAGATCCACACATGACCACTGTCAGGAAATACAGCAAATCTGGACTCATCAGAGAATATGACAGTGTCCCAAAATGCTAGTGGCCTCTCCACCATCTCACTGGCCCCATCTTTTCTCTGCTTGATGTTGGCTGGTCAAAGAAGTGGCTTCCTTCTTGCTGCTCTACTATAGTAACCAAGTTTGTGGAGATACCTGACAGCTGTTCTGGGACTGACATCAACTTGTTCTGCTCTCTCAGAAGTCTTGCAATGAGGATTATCCTCCACACTTCTCTTAACAAAGAGAAGGGTCCTGTCAGAGGGCCCTGGTTGATCTGGCCTCCTTCCACTCTCTGGTGAATTGCACAATCACTCTGTTAACTGCAGAAAGTGGGATCCAAAAGTTTTCTGTGATTTTATGCTATGTCCACCTTCAGAATGACCCACAATATGGCTTCTTTGAAATTCAGACAGTTCCCAGGCTTCTTTTGTACATGGCATGATTAAACAGTCACATAGAGAACTTAAAACATAAAAATGTCGATTAATAAAAAATATAAACCTTTACAAGTTAGGATAGACATAAAATAATGTTTTATGGGGTGCCTATTAACTTCTGTCATGTCTGTGTATATATACACACACACACACACACACACACACACACACACACAGAGGCATAGGCATGATGTATGCTTAAGAAGCTCACTTAACAACTACAGGGTTTCAGGTTCAAACCCACTTGCGGAAGTGTCTTCTACTAAAGCCCAGGACCAACCAATACCATGTGAGTGAATTTGTTGAACAGAGAAACTGTGTAGAAGCCCATTGTGTGTGTGTGTATATATGTATGTATGTGTGTATATAATCATCATCATCCTTTAATGTCCGCTTTCCATGCTATATATGTGTATGTATATCTGTGTTTGCATTTGTCCTCTCCACCACTTGACAACTGGTGCTGGTTTGTTTATGTCCACAAAATTTATTCTATCAGTTTCTTTTGCTGAAGGGCTAAGTACCAGGGTCAATTTTTTCATTGCAACCCTCAGGCTGGAACTTTTTATATATGTGTATCCTATGTATATATATGTGTGCATATTATATATACGTATATATTATTGTGGAAATATATGTATGTATATCTTTCATTGTTTTTAATGTCCTTTTTTCCATATTTGCATGGGTCATCCAAAGTTTGATTTTCTACAGCCAGATGTCCTTCCTGTCAGCAACTCTCACCTGTTTCCAAGTAAGGTAATATTTCCCTATCACAAAACGTTTTTGAAGATTATCTATATATATATATAAAATTGAGAATGTATGTCTGTGTCTGTGTGAATCCCTAAAACTCCAGAACTACACGACCAATTTCATTCAAATTTTATGCATGCCTTACTTAGGGTCCTGGTTGTGTTTTAGTAAAAAAAAAATTCAAACTTCTTGCATACTTCCAGCCCACAGCAACATCATATCTCCTCCACTATTTAAGTATTACGTGTCAAAAGTGAAACAAAAACACTCATGTCATTTGAACCGGAATCTCAATAACATTGTTATTATTAAATTTATGCATTTCTAATCAATTTGGAGGTATTTGCTATCGAGTTGGAGATTTTTAACAATGCATTTGGTGATTATTTGCTTTATTTCGCAGGCAAAATTCACAACTTAGAATAAAAGAATAAAATTATTATTTCATTCAAAAATTGATGAGCTTTGTTTTTAGTGATGACTTGAAATGGTAAATATTTTTTCTAACTGTATTTGCTTGAAAAAACATACTTTTCTTTATATTAAGCAATTCATTATAATT
>NC_068984.1:104295418-104296710 GCF_001194135.2 Octopus bimaculoides | reverse complement strand
CTTACACGCACAACTGTACGTTGGCTATCCCCATGGTCTTTCTATTTGTGTACCCGAGGGAAGGACGAAGAATGTTGTCTACCAAGAGGTTCTCCAATGATAACAACAGCAACTTCAACTGCTCCAATTTCAACTCCGCAATTTTTTCATCGTCCTGCCAGCCCACGTAAGTCCAGTCTTGCTTTGCTCTCCTTACTAACTCACCATGACATTCTTTTTTTTCTACCAAGATCCGTCGCCCAAACACCACTTCGTATCCACTTCTTCCTCTTTTTTATGTCTTCCCGTCGTTCTCTGACCAGGTGAAACTGGGCTTAGCTGCTAGTTGGAAATAAATGACAGCTTCTATGACAGTGACACTCATTTACAATTATCATGCAATATCAGTACCAAAACAAGGAGACACTCACACACACACATGTACACGTACAATGGGCTCCTTTCAGCATATATATATATATACACACACAGAAAGTGCAAGAGGTAATTGAAGACATATTTGGTAATTTAATAAAACAACTCTAACCAAGCAAAAACCAAATATGTTTTAATATAAATTTGTGCACATATTCTCAATAAGCTTTCTTATAAGATTATTCTATGAATGTGTCTTCAACTTATCTAACTGCATAATGTGGAACTGGAATTGTTGACATGCCTATAAATGATTCTAATTCATTTCAGACCTCACCTGGACACTGGCAGCTTTTAATGATGCTATGATATTGTGAGCTTGTTGATTAGTCTCCATATCAACAACACTCCAAAAAAGACTTCAAACATAATAGTCCATGGGATTTAAATCCTGCAAGTTTGGAAGCCACAAGTTTGGTGTTACAACATTATAATGATCGATCATAAAGCTTGTCTAACATCCATTCTTTAGCTACATGGACTCTGTGAGAAGGTGCTAATTTTTGTTGAAGACCACAAATGGTCTTGCATTGCATACTTCATCCATCTAGGGCCTAACAACTGTTTCCAGCTGCATTAATTCTAAGACACTGTGGAAAGATGTGAGGTGCTAAGACATGACCTTCATTACTCACCAACTCCTAAATCTATCACAGTTGCTAGAAACTCAATTTGCATCACTCTGGGGACATCAGAAGGATCTGCACACATTTATCCTGTTATAACAACAATGACTTCATGTCTTTTTATTTCTTGTGTTAGTATTTTATCTTCTATGGGGAAATGAAAAGAAATAAAAAAAAAAAACCTTTTAATTGGTTTCAAAAAATATACAGATAACTGTCTTCAACTATCACGTGCACCCCACCCATATATAT
>NC_068984.1:104292831-104295345 GCF_001194135.2 Octopus bimaculoides | reverse complement strand
ATATATATATATATATATATATACACACACACACTCATTCATGGAATTCACCTGTATATAGTAAATAAGCCTTTATATATTAGAATTTTCTATCAGCTCTCTTGGTAGCGGTGGTAGTTTTTTTTGTTTTTTTTTTTATGAATGCATACATGTTTAGTGAAGAGGATTTACTACATATTACAGCCATAAGGTTTCTCTTGTACAAATACATTTATGTACAGTTAAGGTGTTTCTGTGAGGGAATGATTTATCACAGACATCACACCAATCTCATATGGTTTCTCTTCTGAACATTTGTGAGTAATTAAGTGTTCATTTCAAAAGGAGAATTTACCACATATATCACAAGACAATTTTCTTATATATGAATACATTGATGGGTAATTAATTTATCTTTTGGAGAATACGCTGGTGAGTAATTTATCTTTTGGAGAGAGTGACTTACTACAGATATGACAGTGGTTCTTCTCCTGCATAAATAGATTTATGTTTTGTTATGTTGCTACATTGAGAGAATGACTTAACACTGATATATGGTGTTATGAATGACTAGTAATTCCTGGCTCAAAGAAACTAATTTCCAATCATAGTCCAAAATAGTAAAGTGTCATATAGTGCTATCCACAATATTCTTGATTAAACGTATGTTATTCAAAATGGCTACTCTCTCTCCCTTATTATCAAATGTGCATTCCCTTTATGCCAAGGGAAATCACAGCACAATTTGTATAACATTCACCCCCCCCTCCTTAAAAATATTTCTAGCTCAAGCCTTTCTGAATTCTTTGAGATCAATGCAGTTGAGGGGATTCTTCTTCTTGTTTTAGAGGGTTATCTCTAAGAGGTGAAAACATTTCAGTTAGATTTCTGTCTTGCTCTTGAGGGACCACAAATGTCTGGGTTAATTCATCAGTAGGGTTCATTTTCCCCAGTGATGCCAAGTGTTTTGTGGATACTGTGGTTTCACGGCTGTCTGGCCAACAAACGTGAGTGTATTGGGGATTGGCTTTGATTAAATCAACTTGGTTAACAATAGGGTCATACTTGGTAGTGCGATTGTTCCTTTGCACAAGCACAGGTCCTGGGTAGAGAAGCCATGATGGCATAGATGTTCCTGTAGCTGAATGGCTTTGATAGTTAAAGAGACATTCGTGAGGAGTAGCATTGGTGGACATACAAAGTAGAGATCTGGTTGAATGCAGCACGTCTGGAAGAACTATTTCCCATGAAGATACTGGAAGGGCACAAGTTTTCAAAGAGAGTAGTACTGATTTCCAAATAGTACCGTTATATCTTTCTACTTGACAGTTTCCAGTGGGATTGTATGGTGTTGTCCTATTTGTTGCAATGTCCTTACTAAGGAGCCATATTCTCAATTCTGTACACACAAAGGCAGTCCCATGATAGGAATGTACATAACCAGACATGCCAAAAACTGACAAGAAGTCTGTAAAACATCTTATAACAGTCTGAGCTGATGTGTCAGATACTGGATAACCAAACAGAAATCAAGAGTATTAATCAACAATTGTTAGAAGATAAGGATGCTTTGTAGAAGGAATTGGGCCTTTGAAATCAATTGAAATTTGTTCAAATGGCTGCATGGCCTTAATCAAGTTAACTAAGTTTGGTTTATAATATTGTGGCTTCACTTCTTGGCATATAGAACAATTCCTACAAATTTGTTTCACATTCTCCAATGATTGTTATGAATGACCAGTAATTCCTGGCTCAAAGAAACTAATTTCCAATCATAGTCCAAAACAGTAGAGTGTCATATAGTGCTATCCACAATATTCTCGATTAAACAGATGTTATTCAAAATGGCCACTCTCTCTCCCTGATCATCAAATGCGCATGCCCTTTATGTTAAGGGAAATCAGCTGAAATCATAGCACAATTTGCATAACATATGGTTCTTCTCCTGCGTGAATACATTGGTGAGTCATTAATTTACCTTTTCTAAGGAATATTTTATCATAGATATCACACAATATGATTTTTCTCCTAATGAACACATTTGTGTGCAGTTAAGTTAGTGATACAGTAGTTTCTCTCCTATATGAATACATTTATGTTTAGTTAAGCTATTATTCTGAGAGAATGATTTACCACAGCTATCACAATGGTCTGTATTTTTTTTATCTTTCTCATTCTTTATATCATCAGGAAAATCAATAGTCTGTGTTAAATAAATAAATATATATAAAAATAAATAAATAAATATATATATAAATGAATAAATATATATATAAATATAAATATATATATAAATAAATATATAAATAATATATATACATAAATAAATAAATATATATATATATATATAAATAAATAAATATATATATATAAATATATATATATATATAATCATAAATATATAGGGATTAGCAGTATCCTGCTTCTCCAACATACTGAGAATTCAGAAATAGCAGCCAAAGAACTACTGATTCCAAAACTACAAATTTTTCTGAATTCAGAAATAGCAGCCAAAGTAGTTTTGGAATCAGTAGT
>NC_068984.1:104290939-104291186 GCF_001194135.2 Octopus bimaculoides | reverse complement strand
AAATATATATAAATAAATAAATAAATAAATAAATATATATGAATAAATAAATATATATATAAATAAATATATATACATAAAAATAAATAAATATATATATATAAAAATAAATATATATAAATAAATAAATATATATATATACATAAATAAACATATATATAAATAAATAAAGAAAATACATATATAAATAAATAAATATAATCGAGGTAGTTAGAGTATGTGACAGAGTACTTAAGATTAGACTAGT
>NC_068984.1:104246493-104290839 GCF_001194135.2 Octopus bimaculoides | reverse complement strand
AAATAAATAAATAAAAATGTATAAATAAATAAATATAAATAAATATATATCTATACAAATAAATATATATACATTTATAAATAAATATATATATATATAAATAAATATATATGTATATGAATAAATAAATAAATATATATATATATATATGCATATATATGTACATGTATGTATATATGTTCATCTACATGTACATATAGATACATAACTGGGTACATGACGTGGCAAAAGAACAAGGACAAAATGGTAAACAAGGTGCAACAAACAAGCAGGCCACATAGAAACATCCCCTTCGTCAGCTGCCACCATTAAAACTCTGGCGTTTCGAAGAATTAAGGCAGTACGCATCGTTAAAATGGTTCTTCCCATTATAACTGAGTAACTCGGTTATAATGTCTTACGTTTAAGCTGGTTCCCATACATTTCCCTGAGAAGTTTACATTTTTAACATCACCGATTCCTATGGATTGCATAAATTGTAATTCTTCGAAACATATGTCGGAATAAAAGTATGCAGTTATAACATGCGTTTACTCCATTCTTTAAATTTATATATAAATATATATATGAATAAATAAATATATATATAAATAAATATAATTATATATAAATAAATATGTAATTAAATATATATATGTTGTTGTACTTGGGGATCGTCATATCGCCAGTTTAGCCAATAAAAACACACACACTGTATATTTGGTGTTAATTTGCTTCAGCTTTATATTACATTAATCGTATTTCAGCCAGAGTTCTTTTGTCGCACTTCAGTGACCTCATCAGTGGTCCTTTGCTTTCTTCTTTCTTTTGTGTGTCTCACCTTGTTAACTATCAGCCATTTTGTATTTTGTATTCCTATTGTATGTGTCTACGCATGCGTATCCGTCAATGTGTCTTTGTAAGTGCATGTGTGTATGGGGAATGTCTGTATTATCTATATCCTCTGTTAATACATGTTCGTTTGTTTTTGTTTTTATTTATTTATTTGTTCATGTGTTTTTTAATTTAATTTTGTTAACGTATGTAGTATTTAATTCCATTAGTTTATCTATGTATTGTATTGTATTATATTTTGTTCATATTGTTATTGGTTTATGGTGAATGTATTGTCGTGTGTTAGTGTTCCATTCCAGTTTCCTATTCAGGCTAGGTTTATCTTCTATTATGTGTGTAGCTTCTGTAATTTGTCTAAGTGCCGCGTCTCTGCTATGTGTGGATAAGATTTTAATTTCTATGTTGTTGAGTGAGCCTCCATGTTCTTGCTCAGCATGCTGGTACAGAACTGATGAGCTCTTCCCTTCCTTAAGTTCCCTCCAATGTTCATTTGCCCGCTCCCCTATGCTCCTTCGCCTTTCCCAAGAAAGAGACAGTTGGATAATTGAACCATGGACAGAATCTCGCATCTTAGCTGTTGTTCTGCCTCACCATGCCATTAACCCACTGGTTTACTGGGTCTCCCACTTCTAGGTTCAGTGTATATATATATATATATATATATATACACACACACACACATATATTCCATCTCCATCAAACTTTCTACAGTGAGTATCCTCCATTATATTTAGCAAATGCCAATAACACATGTTGTTCATTTGCATCCTTTCCAAGCTGTTTAAAAATCATCAACCTTCTGAAACAGAAGTAATGTCTTGCAATGCTCCATATATAAACTAAGCTTATTTGATGTGAATAGTACACAAACTTTGGTCCATTCCTTACAAATTTTTGTTGAAGGAATGTTCTTGCCCTTGATATTACAGGCTGCTTTGTTAAACATGATAACTCCAGCTATCTTGAGTTTGTTCATGTATTGAAGACAATATACACTAAAAATATTTTATATACTCCACATATTAAATGCAGTTGTACTTTCTATATTTTTGAATAAAGTTCAATTCCGTTAGTTTTTTTTTAACATATAAACATTTTGTTGATTTTATTTATTTCACATTTGCTTGGAATACAGAATCCAATGAAAAAGAAAAGCAATAAACTGGTAGATTCCCTGTTGCAGAACAAATGAGCAAATTAGGGATTCAACATGAAAAAAAAAAAAACATTAAGTGATCAATACTAACAAGAAAATCAAATTATTAAACTAAATTTTAAATTTTTAACCCAAAAAATTAAAACATTGACAACTATTTTTGTGGGGTTTTTTTTTTTTTAAACTTGATATAAATAGCACATTTAACTTTTTACAACACACCTGACCAGCAGGATAAATGTTTAGTTTCTTTTTGTTTAAGGATTAAAGGCAAATATTTTTCACATTAAAAAAAAATTATATTCATATGAATAATATAGTTGTTCAAATTTTAGAAATGTTTCGTAAAATATATATATGTATAAAAAAAAATTAAAAAAACAAAGAGATGAAAATGTTATTACATTGATATTTAAAATCAGGTTGGCAACAATTACAGCAAAAGGATACAACAAATTTCTAGTGACATTTCAGTTTTAAAAAAGTATCATTTCTAAAAATAACTTGGTATTTGGAAAGAAGAAACCAACTGCTTTAATAGCTGGAATGATAGTGAAGTGGACATAGAATGATGATTGCTCTTAACAAGAAGTAGTCTTGAAGCACTTTAAACAACCATTTTCATATACTGAAAGATAAGTTTCAGTAATCTTTTCAAAAAGTCAATAAGGAAAATTACTGACTTCAAAAACATATCTACTTAAGAGTAAATAAAATGATTTACAAAATTCCAGACTGCTAAAATTGTTTTAATCTGCAAAAATTTTTTTAAAGAAGTAAACTATAATTGTTTCTATTTTAAGTATTTAATCCAAGCATTGTATTTCTTCTTTTTTTTCTAGTAATTTATCAACTGAAACACTTTTTAAAATATGGTTAAAAGTACTTACACTGTAATGAAATATGAAAATGGTTTCAAATATTCCTTAATATTCAATAGTCTTGAAATAGCAGTCAAATTTCCCTCAATTCACACCCTACTCTCATGGTAAAAAATATTCTAAGTTAGCTTTCTCTGTACTCTTATAATTTTTTACTATTCTAATATACTTTGTCACTACAACACAGTGAGGCACCAAAAATTATTCCATGGCAACAAATTCTCTCTCTCTCAAATTCTTTACAGCAATTCAGCTAACCATAATAACTCAAGTCTATACATCATTGCAACTAACATTTTGCAGAAGTTTTTGACTGAATTCAACATTATTTTTTCTTATCTCTCTAAGTTTAAATGATAAATTTCATCATACAAAATCTCTTAAAACATTTTCACTTCAAATTGATTTTAGATTTTGCAATTCTTACATGGCAGATTGTCTTTTAAGTCTTCAGTTGCATTAGGAACAGACAGACAATAAAGAAAATAATCAAGGTCTCAATTTAGAGTTCACACAGTTTTATCTATTTAGCTATCTATCTATAAATTGATAGATGATATATATCCTTCAGAACTTTCTCCTAACAGACAATAATCATTGTTGCGCCTCTTCTTTCATTTTCATATCAATTAAACTCCTGTTTTATAGACTTTTCACTTGGTCTATCAGCCCTATCTATACTTCAGTCACCATCCCCTTATATCTATTTTCACCATATTCACCAATCTTTTCTACCATTCCATTAATGTATTCACTGAGCCACATTACAAATCCAGTAATTCATATTCAGCAGAACTATGATAGAATAATAATAATAAAAAAACTGCCAAGACAACTAAATTAAGATCACTCGAAGCATTTTGCAATTAAAATATCAAAACATCGAGCATCTGAAGTAAGATCATCAGACCAAACAAGAGTAGTTTATCATCTTAAATTTAAATTTTCCTCCAAAAGTAACAGACTGTCCTTAAAATCACAGCAAATTTTTAACCAGAAGTCTTGAAGCAATTATCAAAATCTTTGCTGTCATAGGAAAATATTCTCATTGAATGAGAAATAACATGGAATATAAAAGGCATTAGAATAAAATATAAAAATTAAAAAGTTTACATAGCTCACATGATAGATATTAAAATGAGATTTTATATATATATATATATATATATCAGCTGTGGAATAAATAAAAAATATACTGTACTCTCATTTTTTTTTTCAAATTTGGATTCATATTTTTTGTTCCCTCTTCCCCCATCCCACAAAAAAATTATTTATAAAATTATATTTTTAGTAATATTGCTTCATATTTCATAAATTCAAAATGATTATGTCTGACACAAAACATTTCATTGCTATCTTCTAACACAGATAAAAAGCAACTTGAAGTGGTCATAATAACTCTGCTGTCAAACTGGCCATCTTTATATTAAATTTAAACTAATTTCCCCAAAGAAAGTTTTTGTGCAAGGAAATTTAAGTCAAATAATATTAAGGACTTTTTTTTTTAATTACATCAACTCACAAGTACATCAGAGTAAATTAATCACATAACAAGGAAAAAGTGAGAGCCAGCTCACACATTTTAAACCAAAGCAAAGGCATATTGTTTATAGCTATTATTACTCAATGAGGATCCTCATTGCACTGAACATATTTAATAAATGTTTAGACCAAGTTTAATAAATACAACAATCTACAGCTAGCTACTGTCACACTTTGGTTAAAGCATTAACAATAGCTAGAGATACAACACAAAGATTTTTTTTTTTATCAAGATAGATATTTTCACTTCCATGATCAAGAAAAACAAAACATAGTTTTACAATTTAACTTAGGATTCATTTTGCATACTTATACAACTGATACATCTGGTTGTGTACCATTTTAATAAGACCCATCTGTACCAACAACAATTGTAGAACATGAAAAAATTATGTATTTTTACTCAAATTTAAATGAAAATACCAGTTAAAATTTTTAAAGCTGCTTAAATGATTTTAAGATCAAAACTCTAACAAATACCTTCATTTTAAAAACATTAAAAAGGAAAGTTGCTGAATCTCTTTTTCAAAAAAAAAAAAAAAAAAAAGAACAATAGAGGAACTGATACTTTAGAAATGATGAAGCCATCTGTTCAAGCTTATAAGAAACCATCATGAACAGTAATAAAACAAAACTGGTGAAGAAAACAAAAAAACTCTTCATGAAGTTCTGGTGTTTGTATCATATTGATGTGAATGACAGCCATATTCTGAGTGTCTAGTCCTCTGATAGGCTCCTGTGTCAGCATCAACACAATTCACAGGATCGGCAGCGCCATTTTGATCTTGAGGAACATAAGAAACAAGTTCAACTTCACGGCTAGTTATTTCATTCATGTGAGATGGGGAGTTGTCATTACTGTAAACCCCTTTCAAACGAGACATTCTTTTATAGTCGTAGAGAGATGCTCGACCAAACAGTTCATTCTCTCGATGTGTAGCAGCAGCAGCAGCGGAATCAACAACATCGGAATCTGGCGTCAATATACAAGGTTCTTCCCTGTAGTGATTATCTGTAATCTCAATTTTATCTTCATCCAACAAATTACGTGAAAACTTCAAGGTTCCTTTCAAAATATCTCGTACCTAGACACAAAAGGAAGACATTGTATGTAAATAAAAGCAAAGTATACACAACATTTAATGTTAAAGAAAATATAGTGGTGGCATTTTCTTTTAGACATTGGTGAAGTTATTTGGAATTGCACAATTAAAGCAAGCAATCGTGAGTCATTTCTTTGGTAGAACTAAGTTAGGGATCGTGTAAGCATTGTGAGTTACATACAAAATATTCACACACACACAGGCATGGTTATGCATTGACAAGTTCACTTCTAAACTACATGTTTTTTGGTTCAGCCTTAATGCACAGCACCTTGGGCAGGTGATTACTACAGCTGCAAACCAATGAAAGCCTCTCAAATGGATTTGGTAGAGGTAAACTGAAAAGGAAGCCTGTTATGTGTGTGTATGCACAGGCAGATGTGTTTGTCCATTTGTTTACATATGCATCTGTTTATTCAAAGGTCACACCATCCATGAGGTGGTGTTGTTGTTGGCACTTCTCTTGTCAATAAATCATCTGCTCACTTCATGCTTTTGAAGCTGGATTAAATAAGAGATCTCTTACTTGAAAAACAGGTAAAGGTTAGAATCAAGGAGGCAGCTGTAAAACAATGCCTCAAACTCATGCCAGCATAAGAGAACAAACATAAAACAATGGACACACAACAACACAGAAGTGTGAAGTTTTTGATGGATGTTCACTTTTCCAAAGATTTCCCCACACAGGAAATTGACAATCCAAAGTCATTATTTTACAAAAGACTCACTGATAATTATTACATGTAATAGATATTAATGTGAAGGAGTATTACCTGTTTTACTCCAGCAATTGATAACAATACTTCATCCTCTCCTACAGAAAGTGTTTGTGCATGTAATATGTCTTGTAAATTTTCTGAAAAATAACAAAAAAAATAATAATAAATCATCTAAAAATATTACTTTTACTAATTTAATGTTTTGTTGTTATTTTTTAAGTAAAACATAACATAAATATTGTTAAACTGTTCTTGTTTATCATATACTAATGTCAAATTGTACCACAAAATTATATGTTTTGTTCAGCAAAAAGCAATGTTGAATTCTATTTATGACAAATTTTATTAAATCACTGCACAAGTCATTATTCAATCTGATGTAAATTTTAAAATTAACTATATAAAGATTATAAAAGTATTTTCTATAAGCTACTTACCAATGTGAATATCTAGTTTACTAGCACAATATTTGCACATTGCTTCAAACTCATTCAGTTTACCTTGAACATAAGCCATCTTGGTACTGATATCTTGCTCCTGAATAAATAGATAAGATATTTTGTTAATAAGATCAATATATATTCAGAATGATTAAGAGTTTGTCTCATTTTAAATTCTGCAGCAATTTAAAAAGGAAAGAAAAAAAACCAATATCTTAAAATTAAAATTAATCATTTTCTCTGGTACAGTATCAAAAGAAAATGGAAGATAATGACATAATAGCAAATTATTGTAACAATGAGGGATATTTTAGTAACAGTAACAAATTAAATTGTGAAAATATTGGGTCATCCCATAATGAGTTTTTTTCAATTGCATGAACTAAAAGTTGGAGAATGACAGGATAAACTACCTGCATCAACTTGCAATAAAAGCAGGTAGTAATTTTACCTAGTACTTATTCTTAGTGCAAGTTTTGAAGAGTGTAGTTTAATTTTAACAGTTATTTTTTCAAAGCTGTAATGGATGTGACAAAGTAGCATATTTGGCATATTTTGCTTTATGAGTTCAATAAAGGCAACAACACAATGGAAAGTGCAAGGAATATTAATGCAATATATAGGATTGGACAATAAACGAAAGCCAGTGTTAATGATGGTCCCTGAAATTCTGAGCCAGAAACTACAGCCTAGAAAACAAGCCTCGTCCTGGAAGATCTGTAGAGCTTGATGAGAACATCCTGGTGGAACAAAATCCCATCATAACTGTTGAGGAACTAGCAGAGAAACTTGGTCATTCAACCATTCATCAACATCTGCATCCCATCAGAAAAGTCAGCAAATTGGGACAATGGGTTCCTCACACACTCTCCCAAGTCTAATCACGTACAGAGAATGAATGTATACTCCTCTTTGCTGTCACGTCTCAGGAATGAACCTTTTTTTGGACCAAATAGTAACTGGTAATGAGAAATGGGTTCTCTATAAAAATGTCGAGTGCCAAATAAAGTGGGCAGGGAAAGGAGAAACACCAGCACCTCAGGCTAAAGGAGGTGTAAGGTGTTATCTGTTTGGTGGGATATGAAAGGTTTAGTCCACTTTGAACTTTTAAACCCAAACCAAACAATAACAAAGGAGATCTACTCCAAACGGTTTAAGTCAGCGTTAGAAGAAAAACGACCATCTTTGATTTCAAGACGAAAGGTGTTCTTCCATCAGGATAATGTTTGGCCACATTAAGCGAGGATGACATTCCAAAAGCTGGAGCAGTTTGAAAGGGAAATGATGCCCCACCAACTATATTTGCTGGACACTGCCTCATCTGATTATCATTTATTCTGCAGTCTTCAAAATCATTTGGACAGAAAAGATATGAATTCTGTAGATGAGGTCAGAAAAGTACTGGAAGAGTATTTTTTGTCAAAGTCAAGTGAATTTTGGAAGAGAGGCTTTGCAAGTCTACCAGATAGATGGAAGAGCATTGTAGAAAATGAAGGAAAGTATATTTTAGATTAGATTAAAAAAGAACTTTATCTTAATTTTGAAAAATAAAAGTATGATATTACTACAATATTAATAACTTCTAAATCCCCGCCATCTTCTATACTTCATGCAATATTACCCCTTGGTGAACAGTGAAAATTTTATTCAGGTACTGAGAATAAAGTGGGGTAATATGAGGTGCTCAATGCATCTCTACAGTTTTCAAGTCTTTCTTGTGTTCAAATATTAACTTAAAATTTTTTTTTTACTGAAATATTAAGATAGGCTGCTTGATGGCCACAATCACATTAACTACAGCAATGTCAACCATAATAATAAATTTTGAAATGTGAATAAATAAACAGCGAAAAGTTTTTAGGCTTAAACATTCATACATACATACATAGACCACCTAATATTTATAGTACTCACTTATAGTAGGGTGGTGCTGTGGTAAGCAGTCA
Organism: Octopus bimaculoides; assembly: GCF_001194135.2. NCBI lineage: Eukaryota > Metazoa > Mollusca > Cephalopoda > Octopoda > Octopodidae > Octopus > Octopus bimaculoides. The sequence continues at coordinate 104,282,218 of NC_068984.1, read as the reverse complement.
GACTAGTACCCAGAACTAAATTATGTATACATAAACGGGGAGGGGACCATTGGATCTTAGCAAAAGGGCACTGAAAAGATGTTAGTTAAAGAAAAAGAGCAAGAGTTTAAAAAGTCTGAGAAGCACTGGCTAAATAGTCTTTCCAACAGAATTTGGTAATCTTTCAGATATATTTTTGAAAATGTGTCGTTCATACATACCATGAAAATAAAAACAACGATAAATTTAGATCGTAATGGCTTGCCATACCAGACATCTTTATTGGGAACTCTTTTACTTGTTTCAGTCATTTGACTGCGGCCATGCTGGAGCACCGCCTTTAGTTGAGCAAATCGACCCCAGGCCTAGTACTTATTCTATCGGCTTCTTGTTGCCGAACCGCTAAGTTACGGGGACGTAAACACACCAGCATCGGTTGTCAAGTGACGGTGGGGGGTCAAACAGACACACACATATATATATATATATATATATATATATGATGGGCTTCTTTCAGTTTCCGTCTACCAAATCCACTCACAAAGCTTTGGTCAGCCTGAGGCTATATTAGAAGACACTTGCCCAAGGTGCCTTGCAGTGGGACTGAACCTGGAACCATGTGGTTGGAAAGCAAGCTACTTATCACACAGCCACTCCTGAACCTTTATCCATCCAACACAGACACTAAAATGAATAACTGCTTTGATAAACCCTCATGGATCTGAATTATTTTTATGTCATTTGCTTCTCAGTGACTGTTCAAAAGCCATTTTTCTCAAACTTGCTCCAAACTGTTGAGTAATAAAAACAGCAGAAAATAGAAATGAATAAAAAAAAAAAATTAGAAATATTACATGTCTTGTGGCTCTCTTTGATTTCATTCGTCCCTTTGAAGGCAAGGAAGCATAACGTGTTGGACTACTAGTATGACTATCATCTGGACTATAACCAGCAGGAGTAGAAGCCACAGAACGAGGCATTAAGCTTGATGCTGAAGGGGTTGATCGCAGCATTGTATCCTCTACTTTGGACAGGCTTGCAGTTGATCCTCTCTTCTCTTGACAAGGAGGGGTAACTGAAATGAAGAAGTCATTACAACAACTTATAACAATATATATTTCACAGTAAATCACACTCAGATAGAAGTGGTTAAGATAGTGCTGTGAGAAACAGCCAGGTCAATATGATGAGCTTATACCATTATAAAATTTCATATGAAGTAAGTTTCGTATATGACAGAGGCAGTGGAGCAGTACACACTATAATCAATATTATAAATTTTACAACTATGAACTACATGTTTAGAGAAGAAACAATATATACATATACACTGTTTCAATTAGCCTGATCTGCAATTGTCATGAAGTGTCTTGTTCCTGGATTTGTACATTGCACCAGACTGTACTGGACACAAGAACCTTTACTTCTAAACTCGGGGCTAAAAAAAGATTGCATATTAAGTCTCTGCATCTGAAGTTAGGTCTTAGGCAGGCTTCAGGTTTATGTATTTCTGGAAGGTTATACATATGTATTAGCTTTACTTTGATTCTAGTACATAAAGACTACATCTGTAACATATCATGTATTTGCAGGTCTTAGGAGAAACTGGGAAGTCCCTAAAAGTCAGAATAATTGAACTCCAAAAAGCCTTAAAAAGGAAAAAGTATAAGTCAGGAATGGCTGAATATATGCAACATGAAAAGGAAATCCTATATTGTTGCTATGGAATGAAATTTATGGAGACCATAGTAGAAACTTATAGAGATCAAAGAAGCATTACTTATAATGTTTGCTGCTTCTAGTTTAGGATTTAGGCTACTTGAAAGTGCTAGTATTGAAATGTAAATACCAGAGTACAGAACGGACAATTTCAGACTGACGAGCATTTGTGAGGAGAACAGAATTGCCGTATTGGAAATAAAGCTTTATTCAACTTCTTTGACAGATACAGTAGACAAATAATAATTTTCGCCAACGAGTTGAGAATGAGTTAATGACAACGACATGATGCAGTTTGGTAATGAAAGCTAGCCAAAATAGTTACATATAAAAAATACATACATGAACAGCATGTATATTTTCGTATAAACATGTATACGCAAACAACATAAACATGCATACACACAGTTCTTGCATTCTCACAACATTCTTCCCCACTAGAAAACAGAAGTCCAGAGGTTGAATGGATAGGCACAGAATGTTTCAAATTTCTCTACTTGCGTAGATTATACGCTCTGGTTCTGAAGTAACTGATAAATTCTCTTTTCCGAACATACAGTTCATGAGGTGTTTCTTGTTCCTGCTACTCAACACTGATTAATATTATCAGTCTCTGGAGTGTCTTGGGAAGTATGTTCAATGTTTACTTCATTACTTTCAGGTGATTTCGTAGTTTGTAGTTTCAAAGTACATGTGTTAGGAGTTTCGTCAGTTTGCACAATCTCTTCATGGTTTTGTTGATCGATCAAAGTCTCGGGGATTAGAGCCAGCTGTCTCAGTGAGACACTCGTCTCCCATCCATCAGATAAACATACATGTGCATATTGAGGGTTACAGTCTAAAAGTTCTATTTCATCAACCAGCGGGGTCATACTTGGATGATCTGACATTCCTTTTCAAGTACACAGGTCCGGGAGTCAGAAGCCAGTTGGGCAGTGTTGTTCTCATTGTAGATTTGTGGTTGTAGGAAAATAGGTATTCGTGTGGTGTTTCATTTGTAGCTGTGCAGAGCAGCGATCTGATAGAGTGCAGAGCGTCTGTAAGTACTTGCTCCCAATGACTGATTGGCAAAGCACGGGATTTGAGGGATAGGTTAATGGCTTTCCAAAGCGTACCATTCAGTCTCTCCACCTGACCGTTGCAATGAAGATTGTATGGAGTTGTGCAACTTGTTGCTACTCCTTTCTGTAGTAGGAAAGATCTCAATTCCTCTGACATAAATGCAGGTCCTCTATCACTGTGGATGTATGATGGCATTCCAAAAATAGCAAACAGTTGAGAGAGGCAACAAATGACAGTAGAAGCAGAAGTATCAGCACAGGCAAATGCAAATGGGAAATGTGAGTATTCGTCAACAATAGTTAGCAGGTATTTGTCAAGTGTCACTGATGGTAGAGGACCCTTGAAATCCAGACTGAGTCTCTCAAACAGTTGAGTAGCCTTGAGCAGATGAGATTGGGGAGGCTTGAAAAAATGCTGGTTTTAGTTCAGCACAGACTTTACAATTAGATGTCATCATCTTAACATCTTCCAGTGAAAACGGGAGCCTTTTTCATTTGACAAAATGAAACATTCTCATAACACCTGGATGACAATGTTTCATGTAAGCTTTTCAGATCTACCGATAATGATGCTGCACAATAAGTACGAGACAAACAGTCGGATCCCTTGTTATCTGTCCCAGGTCGGTAAACAGTTTCATAGCTAAAACAGGAGAGTTCTATCTTCCACCTTTGTATTTTGTCATTTTTGACTTTACCCTTTTGATGGGTGTCATAGATGAAGGCAACTGATTTCTGGTCAGTGATAAGTTTGAAATGGTTTCCCAATAGGAAGTGTCTCCATTTCCTTGTTGCTTCCACAATAGCATAAGCTTCCTTCTCAACGGCAGAGTGATGTTGCTCACTGGGAGTTAGAGCCCTTGAGAAGAAAGTTACTGGACGACCTTCTTGGTTTAGAGTTGCAGCAATGGCGATGGCGGAAGCATCTGTTTCAACCACTAATGGAAAGTCAGGCTTCACTGTAGTTATGACGGAGTGCTCAAGTTCCTTCTTCAGGTTTTCAAAGCTTTGTTTGGCTCTCTCAGGAAGGGGAAATCTAGTGGGGGAGAATGTTGTGTGATGAACGAGTGGATGAATTCTGTTGGAAAAATGAAAGATCCAAGGAGAGTAATAAGCAAACATTCCCACAACTTGCTTTTGAGCTTTCATATCTGTTGAGGGTGGAAAATCTACAAGGGGTCTTAATCTTTCTGGATCTGGTTTGATGTTACCCTTAGAAATCTCATACCCCAACAGAGTTATCCAATCAGTAGCAATGATGCTTTTACTTTCATTAAAGGTAAGTCCATACTTCTTAGCAACAGCAAGGAAATTTTCTAAATTCTTGTCATGTTCTGTGCGATTGGTACCACAGATGGTAATATTGTCTATTATAGATAGATGCGAATTTAAGTGGTCTGCAAGAACTTGGACATCATCATAGTGTAACCAGAGTACAAAGATATCATCTTCATATCTTAACCAAGCTGCAGGATTCAGTGTTAGACTTTCTAAGATATTTAATGTACTCATGTAGATGTTTATTAACCAATAACCGGAGGTAAATGATGGCAAATGTTCTCAAACAATAACTGGTACTTCTACACTTGCCAAAACTGAGATCCATACCACCAAGAGAAGCTATTGAAAGGAACTTCTAGGATTTACCAAACATTTGTAACAGAGGCATCAACAAATGACAAATCCAGAAACCAAAATCCTTTATTAACTAGCCTTCTAATCACAGAATCTCTTTTGTAAATAGCATCTGAAATAAAACATACAAAATAAAACATACAAAATAAAACCAACATAAACATGAACGAATCAACGAACATTTTCTTTTCTAATTGCATTTGAAAGCACATGGAATATGGTAGCACTGCAAGAGATAGCAAATTTACCTGGAGATATGTCAGTTTGAAGATTCATTGGCTCACTGGACGATTTGGTCATTTTTTTTGGACTATTTCTTACAGAGAGAGTTCGTGGACGGTTATTGATCTTACGAGTCAAGGAAGAAAAGCCAGTCATCACAGAGCTGCGAGATTTGTTAGCTGAAGCATTGTTGTTGGTAGAAACTGCAGTCAAGTGTTGTTAGTGCAAATAGTTAAAGCAGATCAGGAAAGAAATGTTAATAGGTTTTGTTTTAAGAAAAAAAAGAAAGCTTTGTGTTATTAACAATTTATGCAAAATGGTTGTTAGGATTTGTTATATTTTCAATACAAGCAAATATTGTCTTGGTTCTATAGCATAATGTGAAATCTCTCAAACTTCAGACAAGGCTCCAGTTTCTGTACAGATTACGACAAGTCCCCAATATTAGAATAAGTCTAATTTCTATAAAGACAGACATTTTGTACACCTAGGGTTAGTAGGTTAAACCTTTTGTAACTATTTTAAAATTAAGGTTAAATATATTGAGGAAAATTACAATGTAAGCAGTTAGTGTTAAGAATGAAAATAATTGCTTTTCAAAAAGATTCATGGAAGTCAACTAATTATGAAGCTGCAGACATAGAGATTAAACAACATTTCCAATGTTATTTGAAAATTAGGAATATGAATAAAATAATTACCAACAATATGCTGAAACTGATTCTCCAACAAAATAATCATTACGTGCTGAGTCAGATGAAATAATTAGTTTCAGATAATACTTTAAAATATTTCTTATCTATTTCTGAAATTATTGCCAAAAATATTCATCAAAGACCATTTTCTTAGAATAATCTTACATCATAACCTGATATTGGCATAAAAATATATACTAACAAGTTACATATTTGTGGTATTTCCATAAGATTAAAAAGAAAAACAATACACTAAAGAGACTAATTAGATCTAGAAATGTGTCCTTAATTTTTGTCTTGACCAGTTTCTGTGGAAATATACAATCTTTTGTTAAGGTGGCAAGCTGGCAGAATCGCTAGCAGACTGGGCAAAATGCTTAACAACATCTTGTCCGTTTTTATGTTCTAAGTTCCAATTCCATTAAGGTCAGCTTTGCCTTTCACCCTTTCAGGATCAATAAAATAAGTACCAGCTGAGCACTGGCATTGATGTAATTAACATATCCACCAACCAGAAATTGGTGGCCTTGTACCAAAGTTTGAAATCAATCTCATGTTGTCCTATTCAGACCTTTTTGAGATATGTTTTGAGAACTCTGGTTCTAAGATACAAAATCTTCCAATTTAAAATATTTATATTTAAATTAAAATCTTCTACCATAATTTTATAAAAGATCCATTTATTCACCAAATACACAGCTTAATAATGAAAAACATCACTTCCTGAACCTGTCAAAATTCTTGATTATTTTTAACATGAATAGAAAGTTGTACATTTCATTAGGAATAGGCTCATAAAATGATTTACAATTATTTCTCAATACAGCTTTTTTATTTTTTTTAACAATTGTGTTTGCTATTCTAACAATTTAAACTAGATAACACTATAAAGTACTGACATATGAATTGTAAGATGGTTTACTGTATCACGAAAACTGCATATTTTAAGAAAGTGGCCCATTAATCCACGCAAAGTTAGGGAAAATGTTACTTTAATGAAGAGCACAAATGATGATGCTTTTAGAATAATCAGATTAACCAATAACTGATGGTCAATCAGTAACTTGTTCTTAGTATTGAGGTCCCTAATAGGAAAAGTAGATACTGAAAGAACTTCTTAAATTTACAAAACATGTGCAAGAGAGACATCAACAAATTACTAGGCAGCTTTTTAATTTCACCCAGGAATTAAAAACCTCATCAAGAGCATCTAGTAACACGATAGACACTCATGTCGAAGATGACATAAATATTCAACAAATGATTTGTTTATAGTGATAAAAAATGTGCCGTACATTAGCTCACTCCCTCCATCAAATCGGTGTTGCCTGAACAGGTGCACAGTGTACCACATGTCAGGTGCCAAAGTGATTGCAGAGTAATGTGAGATGAAGTGTTTTTGCTCAAGAACACAATGCACCACCCAGTCTAGGAATTGAAACCATGATTTTGCGATCATGAGTGCTAACTACTAGACAATGTATCCTCACAGATGTGAGGATCTAGCAACATAAGGATGATGACTAGAAAGCAAGTTAGCAGGAGATTAGTTGAAGAACATGCAAGCAGAACAATTAATAAAACAAAACTATAACTTTTTTTTCTTAAAAAACTTTAGGTTATAACATTAATGCCAAGAAAAAAATTAATTTCCAAAACTATAGATTTATTTTTTTAGAATGACAAGTTTCAAGTTTTATCACTTAAAAGTTCCAATCTCCAAGAATGTAACAACTTTTCCATTTGAAGTTGACTGGTTAACTGACTCACGGACTTTGTTGAAAACAGATGAAACTAAAAACTGTAAACAATATTATAATCTAAACAGAATCCATAACCTTTCAATAAATTCATCTTTAAAATCAGATATAGCTAAGCAAATCTAAGATTAAGTATTAACACTTAGTTACTAGTAGTAGCTTTCAATTCAAATAGACATATTTTTATGTAAATATTGACAGTTATCATTAAGAAAATAAAGACAGTTTATGCCAAAAGTCATTTCATTAAAAAAAAACTGCAAAACAAAGTCAATTACTAAATTGTAGTCACTATCTAATTCTATTCAACATTGTATACATATTATTTGTGGATCATAAACAGATTCTCAGATCATTTTGTGGTGATACACATTTCTACAGATTGTGTATTTTCAAGGTACTTAACAAATAAAAGTATAAAAATTCATTGCTAAGTATACATAAACCAATTTTAAAATAAAACATATTTTGAATTAAGTCAATAGAGAAAAGCTGTGTGTGTACATGAAAAAAACTTTTTTTTCTTTTTGCTTGCTTTTTAACACATCACAAAAAGAAACCTGATTATATACAATAGAAAATTTAAAAACAAAAGTTTCATAAACTATGTTTCTTAACATACCTTTATTTCTGCTAGGCTGGGCTTGGTTGACCGTTTGGTAACTGTAAGCTGGTGGTTTAGGATATTGCTGCATAAAATAGTTTTTAAAATAATTTTGACCATTATATCAGATTTAAGCATTTGTTTTTCCATGAAAGACTAAAAGTTAGTGCAGTCTACTGTTACTTAACTGCATGACTTTCAAATAGACCAAACTGATTACCATTAATTTATTATTAATTGAATATGTAAGGTGGCAAGCTGGCAGAATCATTAACATGCTGGATGAAATACTTAATGGTACTTCATCTGCCACTACGTTCTGAGTTCAAATTTCACCGAGGTCAACATTGCCTTTCATCCTTTCAGGATAAATTTAATACCAGTGAAATACTGGGGTCAAAATACAGGATAAAATTAATGCACAAGTGATTGAGTACTCCACAGACATGCATACCATTAACATAGTTCTCGGCAAGACTCAGCCTCACACAAAATGTGATAAGGCTGGATCCTTTGAATTACAGCTACAACTCATTTTGACCAAATGAGTGGACTAGAGCAAGATAAACCTTCAAGTGGTTGGAAGAAAATGAAAAAAGATTCAATATAGGGGCAGGAAAATCATTTTAGTCATTAGGGTCACTATGGATGTTAATCCGGTCCTGACAGCAGCATTTGTGAGTCTCACAGATCTGGAAGTCAAGCCTCCAGATAAACACAGATGCACAGGCTGTTTATTAAATTGAGCATGAGTCGAAGGTGAAGTCACTACATGACAGAATAGCAATTATTTCATCTTAGCTTTCACTGCTTATACTAAACACGACATTCTTGCCTTATGATATGGAACATTTCCTTTTCTTTCACTCTTTTTAAAAGATGGCGCTCCGTCAGTTACGACAACGAGGTTCCTGTTTATCTGATCAAGGGAACAGTCTGCTTGAAAAATTAACTCACAAGTGGATGAGTACTCCACAGACAGGCATACCATTAACATAATTCTCAGGGAAATCCAGCCTCACACAGAATGTGACAAGGCTGGCCCCTTTCAATTACAGCTGAGTGTGTGAATATATAAATGTCCTTTGGACATATTGAGTGCCATCTTTGACTACCTCTACTCATTCATATGCTGGACATGACTAAATCATCACAACTTTCACAACATTCCACTAGACAACCACATAAAATTAGAAAAGACTAAAGTGGGGCTTTTCACTCTAGTCTTGAATTTTGTTTGAAAAGATCAACAGGGTAGATATACCAAAGAGTATTACTATTTCTAGAGAAACATTAAATCTTAGATGTTCATAATCTGGGTTTCACTGATATTGTACAATATAAAAGCAAACCATATAGTTATGCCACACACATACATATATGTAGGTATATATAATTTGGTTATAAATAAAACTGATTCACAAAATTTCTATCAGAACCACTTTCCAATCAGGTCATGCTGAGTAACAACATTCATTTTATATCAAGAATAACAAAACTAGATAAATGTTTTTGGTCTAATAAAAACTTTCATTACTGGTATTTTTTACTGTTTTATATAGTAAGCTTCCCAACCATGTGGTTTCAAGTTCAGACCCATTGAACCTTGGAAAAGTGTATTCTATTATAGTCCCAGACTGACCAAATCTTATAAATGCTAAACAAAAACTGAAGGGAGTCTATTATGTATGCATGTGTTTGCATAGGTGTACCCTTGTCTTGACATTACACGATGCTTGTGAACAATCATCACTATTATAGAAGTGATGTTTTCAATCTTCTGTAAAAAACATGTCAGATCAAAGAGAAATATTATCTTGCTTGAAAACAGGTAGGGGTTGACAACAGAAAAGACATCTGCTTCGATGATTTCCATCTGACATGTGCAAGTATGGAAAAGTGGATGTTAAACAATGACATTCTAAAGAAAATTATGAAAATAAAGGTTTCAAATACTTACATTTGGTTCTCGCAGATAAAGGGCCTTGTCAACAAAATAATGTACATCACCAACAGGAGGGTATCGCATTAAAGTGTTCATACAGTTTGGATAATCACTGGTCAGTACTACAATTATTTAGGAAAATGAACATTTTTTATCATAAGCTATAATAATAAGGAGCAGTATGTATAAATATATCTGTGTGTATGTGTGTGTGCTTTTCCTCCGTTTTCCTTTTCTCTTAGACTTTACTGTCTCCTGTTTCTGAAGAAGAGCTTTGCTTGAAACGTATTGTTTTTTTGGATTAATTATATGTGTGTGTGTGTGTGTGTGTGTGTATGTACACACATATACACACTGGACAGTTGATTACTACATTACTACCATTGGTTTCCTTGTGATTCGACTCTACAGATATTACTTTGTAATCCATTTAAGTTGCTTTTTAAAAATACAAATGAAAATAAAGGAGGTTGTTTTCTCTATTTTTGAATTGCATAATGTTTTCATTGCTTGTTATGTTAGTGTTATAATTTCTGTGTTTATAATGTTGTGCACATGCTTAATCACACACGTAGAAATAACACAGTGGTTGGCATTAGGAAGGGCATCCAGCTGTAGAAACTCTGCCAAATTTAGATTGGAGCCTGGTGTTGCCATCCGGTTTCACCAATCCTCAGTCAAGTCGTCCAACCCATGCTAGCATGGAAAGCGGACGTTAAACGATGATGATGATGATGATGATACAATAATAACACTAATATAACTGGCAATGAAGCATATAGTGCAATTCAAAATTAGTGAAAAAATATGACTTTCGTTTGTGTTTTAAAGTGGCAACATAAATAAATGGAATATAAAATAATAAAGTAATACTTGAAGAGCCAAATCATGGTGAAACAAACATCAGTTACATAATGATTGATTACGCATCTACTAATTAAATACAAATATGAGCACGTATGTGCACACACACACACACACAGTTGCATTCATAAGAATTTTATAAACTTTCAAGAGAACATGAATTCTTTTTTGGAATATCTCAAAGCACACACACAAAGCTATAAATAAATAGCATGTAAATGTTGTGTTGAAAATCCTTTTTGGATGTGAAAAATTGAAGGCTGCTCAAACCGACAGTTGTAAACATGACAGGCATTCTAACATGGTTCAAGTCCCACAAGTAGCCTACAATTTTTTCAATCCAAAAAAGATTTTCAACCCAATATTTACAGGCTATTATTGATACATGCCATTTCATAATTATTCTGATTGAAAGAAGAAGAAATAGACTTACATAGATCACGTACGTATAGCAACATGCTGACAAATACATAATCAACTAGATCAAAGCCAATTCCATCAGAAAAAATGGCATCCCACAGCATTAATAGATCTTGCATTGGAAACTCTCTGCCAAATAGAAGTCTCACCCAGCGACTGAAAGATACAAAATCATGGGATGAAATTGAAACTAAAATCCTTTTAAAATGTGAAACTGTATCAATGAATCGATTTTCAGAAATTGATACAAACCATATGGCTTCTAAGATTAGAATTCTATCTTACAAAAAGAATTATTTGAAGAAAAAAAAAAATGTGCAGTAAAGAATTTCACTCCCCAACCACATGGCTTCAATTTCAGTACCATTGCATGGCACCTTTAACAACTGACTTCCACTAACGCTCCAAATCAATCAAAGTCTTGTGAGTGAATTTGGTATATAGAAACTGAAAGAAGTTTGTCATATATGCAGGAGAGGCCAGGTGTTTGTATGTCCTTATTTGATATTGTGTGCTACTTGTAAATAGGCATTACTGTCCTACAAGTGATGTTTGTTTATAGTCTTCTTCGAAATTGTGTCCAGCCATTGTGCTGGTTATGTTGAAAAGACTAAGGAAAATATTACCCAATTCAAAATAGGTAAGGACTGGCAACAACAAGAGCATTGGGCTATAGAAAATCTGCCTCAACAAATTTTGTTTGACCCCAGACAAGTGTGGAACAGTGGACATTAAAATGATGATAATGAAGATGAGTATTACTAAGTGTGGATTAATTGCTTATCTGTTTTACCTGTTATTATTTCCTAACTTGGTAGATTCCAATTCAAGTAACAGAAACTAATGGAAACTACCTTGTCAAATGAATACATATAAATTCAAAGCCTAACATAGTGAATTTTTCATTCCACTTGTCTTTGAAAGTGCAGGAACTGTGGACAATTTGTTGATAGAGAGTTTAATAAACATCACCCTCAGCACTTTTCATCCAAAATGCAGAATGTAAACATTCACACAGACACATCCAGCAGGTTTTCTTGTTTCCATCAACCAAATTCACCCACAAGATGTTTGTGTGTGTGTGTGTATACACACACACACATACACACCAGATTAATTAAATATTTAATAAATAAATAAATAAAAATAAAAGCTGCTACTTCTATCTTCTAAGAAGATTAGTATACAACAGTTAGCAAATACACTTTGTTACATCTTTCAAAACTCTGTATGAGATCCTGTAACAATTTGTTTCCCTATAAATCAACTATCCCTGTATATCATATATCATCAACATAGCAATTATATATAAAGAGAATGGTTCAAAACTTACATTCCATAAATTTGTGGGACTATTTCCAGTCGTTCAAGATGTAAATGTAACTCCACGTCATATTTTTTTAAGATATAATCTTGAATTCGAGTAAGTTTGGTAATTATGACATTGGAAGGATTCAAATCTTGAGGCCTAGCAAATGGTTGCACATTAAAAATATCTTTACCCTGCAAGGAATCAAAAAAAATTACAAATATTTTCTATTAAACTTTTTCTTCACAAAAAATAGAATGATATTTCAACTTGAAATCTTCCCTCTTATTTTAGATTTCTCAAGAAATACTGTAGTGACAATCAGAGTAACTTATTTTCTTTTCCACCCCACTGCAAACCGTTCTCCTCTCTGCATAATGTCCTTTCTCCTCTTCATGCTGCTCTCAAAACTGAACTAAAGTCTCTATGCAGCATTGTTGATATGCAGATAAAGATCAAAGCATTAAAATATTAGAATTTTCCAGGAAATCCAAAATAAAAGAAAATTTTAAATAATCTTAAAAGTAGTCAATAAATTCAGATAGTGATTAAAGGAATAGAGTGGAAACCTGCAGGTGAAACTAAAAGCTAGAAATGAAGCTACCCATAAAGATAAATGACCATTAACTAAATGAAATGAAAATGAAAAAATAAATTTAACTTACTTTAGGTGTTGGAGCATCTTTGGTTGTATACCAAGGTTCTACTGTTGCCATTACCTGACAGAACATAGCACTAAAGAACAGAAATATTTAAAATAATATTATTAAGGAACAAGAAGTGAATTGATGATTATTTTAGGAATGCAAGGCAGTGGAATTGCATTTCATTCCAATTTGAAATTCCTTTAGAAATTACTTTGCCTTTATCTTTCCATGGTAGATATAATGGAATCCAACAAAAAGCCTTTACCATTTTATTCAGATCAATTGAATAATTTGGATAACAATCACTATCATATTTCTTCTGAATTTGACCACCAGTTCTTGAGACAATATTCTACAAGATCTGACATTTGTCATTGAAAACAAGGTTACACAATGAAATTCACACAGTGGATATGATGAAATGAAGGCCTATGAACTGAAAGTCAACATAACTTATCCATTAAGCTATTTAAACATGTGTACCATTGTAACATGATAAAAAAAAATGATGTTAAAATTAAGGAGTTGTTATTCTTAAATCAACAGAAATGCCAAAATAAGATACAATACTCACTAAGCATCATGTTCTAAAAACATTGGATCCATCAATTCTCGAATCATTTCACTGAAAGAAAATAAAAATATTCAGGTTATTTTAGTTCAAACAAATTTTAACTTTTTATCTTTAAGATTGATACAAATGTATACTCACTGACTGTCATTGACCTTTATTTAATATTCTAAATAAACAAAATATTAGGAAATATCTAATTTAAAACATAAGGCTATTCCAAGATCTCCACATAGCTATGGTGTCACTCCATAAACATATTAGCAATAGGTTTTCACTTATCTCTAATAGTATAGACTAAAGAGAGGAAGAGTTGTTCCCCTGTGTGATTGTGGAAAATGTTCCCAGATGAAATTATTTTTTAAATCTATAAATTCAAATCTTAGAAAAGAAATCAAGTATTAGATCTGAACTCAACCCAATTTAGCATATTAAAAAAAAAAAGTCACCTACCTACACTCTCTCAAAAATGTGTACATGCTTTATAAGTAGCATACACAAAATATAAGTAAACAACTGTTCTTTACATAGCAAACAAAAATTTTAGATAAGAGCATCAAGAATGTAAATGTTTAATTGGAAAATTAATAAACTGTAAAAGATAAATTAAAATTTGTTTGGCTTATTTTTAAAGAGGGATATGTACTCACTACATTAAATAAACATTAAAACTGAAAATAATCCTGAGGAAATTATAGGGGTAAAAATAAAACATTTGTAATTAACTGAATGTAAAAATATAAAAGAAAAGAAAATGTTAAGAAAAATTAATTGTGCAAATGAAAAAGAAAAACTCCACAGGAACAAAGCAAATGTTAGTAGTTGAACAGGAGCAAAACACAAAATTATTTGAACAGGGATGTCAATTCAAATGTTTTGTTTAATTGGAATTAAGCATACGAAGTCTACTTTTAGAAATTTTAAATTCTTTGTTCAGGCATAGCATATGAAATGGTGTAGTATAAGGGTTAGAGATGGAACAAATTTATGTTGGAGTACAGTACCATATTAAGCGGTACAGAGTACAGGTTACAGAGAACAAATTTAGGTACAATATAGTACAATATTTGTTCAAGTCAAACTGAAAAACTACATACTGCTTCCACACTACAACTGAATGTTGGTGTTGGGAAGTAAATCTAATTCTAGAAGGTAACAAGTCTTCGAATGGGTGGAGCCTGGTGCAGCCTTCTGGCTTGCCAGTCCTCAGTCAAATTGTCCAACCCATGCTAGCATGGAAAGCGGACGTTAAAAGATGATGATGATGATGAATATTATTTAGCACTGAATGAGAGAATGTGTTAAATAGTTGTCAACCAAACTGAATAAGACATGTTTAGTAAGCTAGACTTGACAGTTATTCCCTAATGTCCAGGTGGTTAATTTTACACCTTAGGTCAGTTGATGTAAAGCTGATTGAAACAACCAATAAGCCTGTTGGTGCTGGTTGAATTTACTGATTTTTAAGGAACTTCCAGTTTATACCAACAATTGTAAAATAGAAAAAAAATTAGTTCTTTGTTGATTATCAATAATGTTATTGTACTACAGTTATTGCAGCACTAACTGAATAAGAGACAATTCCCGCTGAACATGAGTTTTCTTTCTGAAAGATTTGTTATCAATAGCCAGTAAACTAAAGCTTGAAGAATTATGCATCAATGCCAGAAACACGAGATGCTTGCAACGGGATTTGAACTAACAGCTCATGAGTCCTTATCCATTTACTCACTTTACCTCCATACAATCTATAATAAACCTTTTCATAAAATACAATTAGGATTTGTTGAATTAGAGTTAGTAAAACTGCTGAAAAATGCTGGTTCTGATTTGAATATTAAAATTTGAAAATAAATACTGGTCATTCAACATTTAAACTCCACTTGTAACGTGTACAAAAATACTATAATTATTTGCTGATGACACTCAAAAATATGTACAGCTAAGCTAAGAATCTCTCTTGTTTTTAATCTCCTCATTCATTCAAACTCATCTATTCTCTAAAATAACTCTTTCTTGTTTGTGCTAACCCTACAATGACTAAACTTGTTTCTTGGCTACATGTATACTACATGTATATACTTATTTCGTACTTTTCTCTAAAATAACTCCTTGTTCTTTCTAGCCCTTAAAATGACCTTTCATAAACTGTAAACCTCTATATTAACTCATCAAATAACTTCCAAATTTGTACTCTCCCCCTCTAAAGTAATAATCCCTTCCCTTGTTTCTTGACTACATATATATAGGTATTCTGTAGCATTCACTAAAATTTCTTTCTTTTCTGTCTATATCTCTCTTATCTCTTGTTGCAATGGCTACTCCCTGCTATTTCTCTTTGAAGTTTAGGGCAAAGGCTACCTTCTTCATTTCCAGCTGTCACCTCCACACCTGTCCCCCTACCCCTCTCTCAGACTTTCGTTAGTTTATTCCATGTGCTCGGCGGCTGATGACACTCGAAAATATGCACAGCTAAACTAAGAATCTCTCTTGTTTTTTAATTGCCTCATTCATTCAAACTCATCTATTCTCTAAAATAATTCATTCATTCAAACTCATTTATTCTCTAAAATAATTCTTTCTTGTTTGTTCTAACCCTACAATGACTAACCTTGTTTCTTAGCTACATGTATATACTTATTTCATACTTTTCTATAAAATAACTCCTTGTTTGTACTAGCCCTTAAAATGACCTTTCGTATCAGTGGTTGCACCACCTTTTCCCACTCCCACCACCAACACCAGAATTCTCTTTCTCTTGCACTCTTACCAGAAATCTTTCTCTTACTGGACATTCAGGTGTCCCTTCCCCTCTCTCCTTTCTATCCCCACCATCTCTAGACTAACTAAACCAGATAGTAGCCCATTTTTTATTTATTCATTTATTTACACATTTATATGTGCAGCATCAGTAATGCTTCACCCACTAGGCTCATAACGCTTATATTTACAATGCTCCAAACCTTTTCATATACAATGCTTCCTCACTCCCCCCACCCCCAGTAGAGGTAACAACCTTAACTCTAACATGTTTGAATGACGGCAAGTTAAAAGCAAGAACAACTATTATGATACCTATTACCAAACATTCACAAGAACCTTCTTTTCAGGTACTGAATAACATCTCTCCTCTCTGTTACCTCCCATATCTCTTTCCCAGTTTTCAGAGTTGGCACTCTAAATATAGGTACATTGAAAGGTAGATCTAGCGAGATTGTAGAGATGCTTGAATGGAGACGTGTTGATGTATGTTGCGCACAAGAGGTAAGATGGAGAGGAGTCCTCACAGGCAAAGCACATAGGTATAAACTCTTCTGGAAAGGTAATAGTGATGGAATAGGGAGTGTGGGCATACTTCTTGCAGAGAAATGGGTGGATAAGGTCATAGAAGTAGTGAGGTTGTATGATAGAGTACTTAAACTCAGGCTAGTCTTGCAGAATGGTATAGCTACAATTATCTCTGCCCATGCTCCACAAGCAGGCCTACCAAATGAACAGAAGGATCACTTTTATGATATTCTTCTGTAGGCTACCTCAAAGATGAGTGACAATGACCTCATCTTTGTAGCTGGAGATTTTAATGGGCATATCAGACAGCAATCTGGTATCTTCCATGGTGTACATGGGAGCCATGGAGTTGGTACCAGAAATGAAGAGGGAACTAGGCTCCTGGAGTTCTGCAATGCAAATAACCTATTAATCTGCAATACCAACTTCGGGAAGCCAGCTAGCTACCTGATAACCTATCAATCCGGTGACTTTGCTAGCCAGATCGATTTCATTCTCACCAGACAGCGGGATGCATGGTTGCTCTTAAATACAAGGACCCTCCCTGGTGAAAAATGTAACCCCACCCCCATCATAGACTAATTGGCTTCATTAGCTTACAGTTGTTTCTGCCATAAAGCAATGCACTTAACCAGCTAAATTTAAAATAGGCTTAAGTTTTCAAATAATATTGATCTAGGCACAGGCATGGCTGAGTGATTCCATTTTCAGTCCCATTGTGTGGCATCTTGGACAAAGTGATTGGAAACTGAAAGGTAGGTAGGTGTGTGTGTGTGTGTGTGTGTGTGTCTGTCTCTCTCTCTCTCTCTCCTTGGACAGACAGCAAGTGATTATTATAAATGAATGTTATTCAATATTCTGTGGAAAAATGTCTTGCCATAGGGAAATATTACCTTACTCTGAAACAGGTAAGGATTGGTGACAAGAAACGCATCTGGTTGTAGAAAAACTGCCCTCATAAACTCCAGCTGACCCATACAAGCATGGAAATGTAGATGTTATGATGATGATCTCTCTCCCACCCTACTCCCTTCTTTAACTCCCTATCATGCATAACTATTACAACTCTATTTTCTTGTTATTGCAATCACACACAATTCCTTTTGAAAATTGTACAGTAAAGTGGCAGAAGATGCAACAGATAAAGAGGAATACATTCAATATAATGCACAATATGATCTTATGTGTATAAATGGATCCTTTGTGAGATTACAGAAAGGACAGAGATAATATCAATAAATAATGGACTGGAGCATTTCTAACTGCAGGATGTCTGTTCTGATACAAAGGTTTACTTTGCCAGAACCATCTCATCATGTATCATGGGCAAATAAAAAACATCTTTATTAAATTATTTAACATGTCAGAATGGCACAAGCAGTAGAGCAGCAAACAAAATATCTCATAGTATTTAGTTACATCCCTTTATGTTTTGAGCTTAAATTCTGCCCGGGTTTACTTTGCCTGCCATCCTTCCAAGATTTTTGAAGAAAGTGCCAATTACTAAAAGTACTGGAACCACTGTAATCAACATATCCATAGAATGCAATGCTCCAGCCTGACCACAGTTCAATGATTGAATATTAATGACAGTAATAACTAAGCAATAATTTAAGAAGCCTAAAGATTCAATTTTTATAGTTAGGATTATGTTAAAAAATTATCAACTTGACAAGATGTGATGAATGGTTGAAATGTCAAGATGTATTGTCAACGAAAGCAAATTTAATAAGCAATCCCATCAACCAGTGCAGCTACAAGAGTTAAAATACAAACTAAAAGGTCTGAAACATCATCCTATTGCAACTAATGTGAATACAGTTTGGAGTGTTGTAAAAATAAAGAGAATGAGTAATTGATGATCTCAATAAAAGAGGAAATAATATAACAAAGAAAGAAGATTGAAGATATACCATACAATAAAATAGATATATATATTTTAAAATAAATTATGGGGTTTTGTATATCATCACCACTGATGCTTTAATCCTAATATCTACTTTTACTTTCTCATACTAGCAATAACATGCAGAGAATTTTATTTCAAAAAAGTAAGGAAATTTACTTTTATTTACTTCAATTTTGTTTATCTAGAAAGAAATTTATAAAGAAAGTGCTGAAGCCCAGCCTCAGAACTGCAGTAATGTAAACTGTTTGTGGAAATCAAATAATAGGGAAATAATAAACTTCAACTTCTAAGAGTTTGCACCCACTCATTATTATTATTTTGAAATACTGTGAGGTAGGGAGGGATGAGAATTAGTATTGCAAAGACTGAGACATTGGTTCCCCTCATGAAAGTCTTCCCAGTGCACTCTGCATGTTAATTCAACATCACTGAGACAAGCAGCGAAGTATAAGTACCTCAAGGCTGTATCCTTGAGTGATAAGAAGCAGGAGGCTGAAGTGGATGCTAGAATTGCAGGGGCTGGCATAGTAATGCACCAGTTCCAGCAATCAATCCTCAGAAGAGACAAGGTTGGAAAAGAAAAACCAAACACACTATCTTCATTGGGTAATGACCAAAAGTGTACAATTGCAAATACAAACAGCCAAAATGGAGTTCCTTTGAATGATCTCTGGATTAACATTACTCAACAGGATACATAACTCCGAGATCAGGGAGTTTCTCTGGGTCGAGCTGTTACTTCTCAGCACTGAGAGGTTACAGCTCCAACACAATGGACATGTGATTAGAATGTCAAAGAAAAGACTTGCAAAACCGATTCTTCAAGATGAGCCAACCAGCAGGAGACTTTGTGGTAGACCAAAAACAAGACGGTTGGATAATATCCATAGTCTCAGTTGGTCACTCTTGGGAATCCAGCGGGAAAATCTAAAGATGGTTATTTCTGACAAGAACCTATGAAAGAAGTACCTGAAGACTTTACCCCCATGATCATCCCAGAAATAATAAGTAGAAAAGATGGATGGATTTTAAATGATTTTCATCTAAAAATTTTGTTCAGGTTGCTGAAGTATATTTATGTTTAAAACAAATAGAATGGGCTTATTTTACAATAGACATATAAAAATTGCATGCTTTCTTCTAAAAATATCAAATGAAAGTAACTTGATATTTTCAAAATGAAAATCAGAGAAACAGATAGATGGAGAGAGAAATACTGGCATTTCCAATCTTTTTAAAGATATAATCCTTCCAAAAACATACACAGAACCCTTCAAAATGTGAAAAATTTTAATATCAACATTTAAAAATGTTTCTAAACCTTTTGATACCAACCAGCCTGAGATTGTGTTTTTACCATACAAAACATTCCACCATAATATCATACATGAAACTTTGTTTCCAATCATCAATGTAATATAAAACTGATTGATAATTTACTAAATCTCTTAAAATTCTTGATTATTTCCAAAGTTAAGTAAAATACATGAAGTATATTTGACTAAGAATGTAATGAAAGAGTTAACTTCTCGTGAAAAATTATTTTTCCCATAAGTATTTGATATACAACTTATCTATGACCCCCACTCCAATAACTAATACACAAAAAATTGTTAAACCTCATTTATAATCAGAAAGTTAATTCAATTGTTTGTATGTGGATTCTTCCAAATATCTCAATACAAACAAGTTTAAATGATGTACCCTAGATTTTAGGAAAATTAATGTTTACTTTTATTTATAAATTTATTTTTAAGAATTTGTATTCAATCAAATGCATTATTATTATTTACTAAGTTATTAATATTCAAATATTTAAAAGTAATTTCTAAAGTAAAGGTTTAAAAACAAAAGTTAACCAAAAAATAACTAAATATAAAAAAGCTTATGTGAATATTGTAGTGTTTTTATATATGAAAGATAGTTTGAAGAGTCTACCAGGAAATGGAAGGAAAACAAGGCACTTGTAAAGAAAAAATAGGCATGCAAAGAAAAAAAATAAACCTAAAATTCCTAGTAGTTTTGACATAAACAATAAGATTAAAAAATTCAGAGAAAATTGGTAACTAATTCCAGTGCATTCAGGTAATTCTTCAGAAAAGACATTCATCATAGGAAAACATGTTTTTGTCAAGAAATGTTGTTAAAGTCCAGAACCAGCAAAGCAGCATAAATGAAAGAAAGCAATTAGAATCAAAATGCTAACCTCTCGGTAATTTGTGTAAGGCTGAAAGATGTTAAAACAACGATCACAAAAAAAAAAAAACAAAAAAAAAAATTAAGCAACTGAAGAAAAAAAAAATCAAGCTACAAATTATCAGCAATAAAAAGCAATAAATAAGTTTACATTCTGTCATCCAATACAGTTACCAACTTTCTCAAACATTCTTTACCAACAAAAGAAAAAATATACTTTTAACACTAAGAATCACATAAATCTTGTAACAACTGTTGAGTTATAATTTACAATTAAGAAATTGAAATGTCAAAAACAAAAATCTAAATGAATAGGGTTTTGGTGCCTTAGTCCAAGAAATTCAAAACTCAACATTTTCTCTTTAGTTCCTTTGAGTAAGGTTTATAAACTACTTCTACCCTATTTACAAGACACTGAACTGGAAATTTGAGCAAATAGTTTACAGTGCAATGATTAATGACTATTAAAAAGAAACAAAATTAAATTATGTTTCATCACTAGTAAAGTACCTGTGTTAAGTTTTAGGAAGTGAATGAGAACAATGACTTTATAGAATGAATGTTTAACCCTTTAGCATTCAGGTTTCTGTCAATTGTAATACTTATTCATTCACATTGTTTTGAATTAATCATAGCTTTGAGATTTTGATGATGTAAATATGATTTGAATGACACTGTCAGGTAGGTGTAAGAGGCCAGATTTGACCACTTTGACCACAAAACAGGTAGAACATTTTGGGCCAGAAATGGCCAGTTTAAATGCTAAAGGGTTAGATAAATCAAGCTTTCAAAAGAAAGGCAACATAAAAGAGATTTGAACACAATAGAAGGAGGTAATAATAATGTTAGGATAAAGGAAATCCAACAATATAACATTTGATTTGATTGGAATACTTGACATTTCAAAGTATTCATGAGAAGTTAGTATAATTAGTTAATTACACTGAAAGATTTTACATTAAAGGTTCCAATTATTATAATCAATGTTGTCTGTAAAATATCCAAAACAGGGCAACTATTTCAAATTGCTTAAGTACCCTGGAAAAGACAGGGTAATCCTATTTCAATTTAAGTTAAAGCTATTGGCCACTCCAGCTCAAACTGCAACAATAATAATCCAGAAAGCAAACCCACAAGATGGTCTTATCATATTGTAATTTGAATAAAATAAAACCAATTAAAAGTAACAAAAAAATTACTTACCCAATACTTTCTATTTCACACGCATGGAGGAATGCTTGATGATCACAGTGTAGTACAAATATTAATGGTGCTAAAAGTTCGTGCATACCCTGAAGAAAGCATGTTTGGTAAGTAAGATATTTCTAATCAAGAACATCATTACAATAATTCAGGTAAGTATAATTAACAAACATTTCTAGAATCAAACATGTAATATTAACTGCAATAGATTACATATTAATTTATTCCCATTGCCTTTTTTTTTTTATACCAGATTGATTATATGAAAAAATACTTCAATATAAATTCAGACATTTAAGGCAGCATCTCTTACCTAATCAAAAGTATCATAATATAAAAAAAAGTCACACAGCCTAATAAAACATCAAACATCTTGAGTTTGGAAGACTATAATAGTAACATTTATCTGAAGGACTATTTTTTCTTCTTCAGTTATCCCTCTCCCAGTTCACTCTTCCCGCAAACATACAAAACAAAAACTTGACTAAACCAGTTTGTTATCTTGTATTTGTTCTACTCCTCAATATATGATATAGTGGATCTCATAGTATAGGGTTTCCTCTGAAAAATAGGGATGACAGTGGCCCATTGAAGAAATGAGCCCTGTGAGGTGGAATGGCTGCTGCAGCAAATGCCGCCAGCCATTCTCCATGACTAACCACACCATTTGTTCTAGGGTATGTGGCCCATTACCCTCTCCCCTGCTGCTTTACACCCTAACCTTGTTTTCTTTTCCTTTCTTATCCCTCTTTTTTCCTATTTCTTTGTATTTAAATGTTATAAATAAAGATTGTAAGTATATAATCATTAATTACTGATATATAATTAACATAGGCTAATTATGTTAGCATAATTAGATTAAAGTTAACCTAATTTATAGAATCCAATTTATATATATTACATAAGTTGTTTGCAACAACAAGCAACACAACTGTGCAGCTAAGAAGCTTGCTTCATACCCATATGGCCCTGAGTTCAATCCTACAGTATGGTACCTTGGGCAAGTATGTTCTGTTATAGCTTTGGGTTAACCAATGTCTTGGATGGAAACTGTGTAGAAGCCAACTGAGTGCATCTGTGCATTTTAGTGAAGGATATAAAATTGTGCTTTGTGAACACCGTCCTCTGGGATATTTGTTCTGAATCAAGATACAGGCACTTCCTTGTCATTTTCACCATCAGAAAAGCAGTGAATAAGTGATTGGCACATTGGAAACCCATAACCAATGAGACTAGTATTCCCTAGTTTGAATAAAAACAATTTTTTTAATTCTTTAAAATCCCTTTATCATTACAGTGTTAGCATTTAAAGAATTTTTTTTTTTTTTTGTGAACCACTGTCAAATGAAACAAGACAAATTCAAAAATTGTTTTATAAACAGTAAAATGACAATAGTAAAAATGTAAGTCAAAGTCACTTTTGTACAGAATTCATTAATATAACTTAAAGTGTACCAAATATAATTTTATTTAACACATTAATAACTTATTTCAATAATTTATTTTAATGCTTTTGTCAAAATATTTCTGTTCAAATACACAGCCTATCTATCAATTAATTTATTAAAAAACAAAAAATTTAATAAAATAACTGTCATTATCAAGTTGGAATATAAATTAACATGAAATATGTTGGTAGGTTTTAATTTAGGTTTTAACTTAGATCATAGGAAGATTTTTAACATAGAACTTGGGGTGTTGAGTTTCAGAAAGGTTAGCATCAAAAGTGTTAGGTGTTAAACTAAAAAAAAGAGAGAGAGAGAGAGAGAATAAAGGGAAAGTGAAAAAAAAAAAACCTGCAACAAGGAAAGAAAATAAGAAAGAAGTGAAGCTGAAGAGAAGGGTAGAACAATGCCTAGGGATACTTATGTATGTGCAACTGTGTGACTTCAGTATAATTGGAGGTGGATTCTGGTAGCCTCACCCATTGATACAAGCCTCAGTTCTGATACTAAAACTTCTCATTTTTAAGCATTCCTAGTTAAAGCCTCTCATAATTTTATGTAAAACACATTGTTAACAACTTAATAATGAAAAACATTAGTTTTTCACAAAAATTCCAGAATATATTCAAAACTAATTGAAATATACAACTAATGTATTCCATTAAAAATAATAGTCATTGAATGATTACTTTGTTTTTTTCTCCATCTTCTAACCTGCAATAATTCAAACTAAGAATGCTTATGACATTTTCATTAGAGCACAAAAATTTAGGTTTTATTGGATGTTTTACAAAGAATTGAATTGATGATGATATATTAACATTAATTTGCTGATTTGAGAAGAAACAACAGAAATAATTTCTAATGACATTTGAACTCAGCCAAAACGATCAAAACTAAATATTGTATCAGTTTAAATTGACAAAAGGCCATAAATTTTTGATAAGGGATATACTCCCTCATTTCATTGATTATGCAATTTGACTGGTATATCATATCAATCTCAGAAGGCAGGATGGAATGTCAAAATGAACTTTAGGTGTTTGAAAGTAGAATGTAAAGGGATATAACTTGCAGCACATTTTGTCTGGCACTCTACTGATTCCCCCACCCATTACTCCAATAAAGTATAAGTCATAGATTTTGAAATAGTTGATTAAACCCATTTGATACCAACCTGCCCAAAGCTGCCCCAGGTTCTATAATACAAATTCCTTGTTTTAGAGTCAAAATTTCATGTTAATTTACATTCTAAACACTAGTTTAATGACTAAGTTGTTTCACTAAACAATAAGTGATTCTGTAATAAAATAAATTATTTCACCAAATACATTTCAGTATGTTCACATTAACAAACTTAAAGAAATTTTATTTATTTATTTATTTTCTGAAAAAGTGATAGAAGAAAAGCATCAGGCAAAATATGACACATATACTTACATTCAATAGACAGTTAATTCATTAACACAACAAAGAGGGCATTAATCCCTTATAGATTATTTAATGATATAGGAATTTAAAACATACACTTATAATAATGATAATAATAAATCTGCAACATATCTATGCAAAATGTGAATAAATTTGATAAACAACTCACATGCATCAAAAACAGTGTGACATAACTACAACAATACATGCAGGAAGGAAAAACACTAAATGTCTGACCAGGTCATCAAAAAGTCATGGGATGTTCTGATGAAAACTTCACAAGAGACATATTTGTTGCCTTCAGTTTGTTTTGTTTTGTTTTTTAAATTGTTGTCACACTTTGAAAAACGGATGAAAACTTATTCATCATAAGCCACAAATACATTTTCTAGCAAGAAAACACTATATATACAAACTGTAAGTGTACTTTCATTATAACTATTTCATTGACTACATTAAAACATGTAGATGTATAAACATTAATATACTAAAAACAAGGGAATGACAAAGAATATTTAACATACCCTTTGGTTATATTCAAATATTATATTAAAAGTTTTATATTAGTTGAAATTTAGAGAAACAGGCAGACAAGACCACAAACTTCAAAAATACAAATTTATTTATTTCTCTTTGTCGTATATTATTTAAAGGCTAAACTTTATATGTTAAAACTGAAGAGAGAAACAATACAATAAAGAGATCTAAACACCCACTCCTATTAAATCTTCACTTTAAATTTCAGTTGAATCAGGTTTAGAAATAAACCCAATCTAAATTAAAGACACTGTAAAAACATTACTATGATAAATTTCTTATAGTTTCATTTACAACAAAGGAACTTGAGCAATAGTTTGTAGGTAATCTGAATGATGACAGAATGAAACAAAAGCCATATGACAACATTCTACCCAGCCAATTACTCTACAATGCAAGCAAAGTGTTCATTATAATATTAATTATCTGTTAAAAAAATTAAATTACAATCACTAATCAACAATGATTTGATTTTTAATTAAGTTCAATATGTTTATTTGTATCCCATTATTTTGATATCATTTAAATTTGAGAACATAAAATTGGGTATGGTTTATTAAATACATTTTTGATCCATAAATTTTTGAATTCATGTATTTAATATATTGGCTAAAAATTATCATCACAAAATTTACAAAAAAAAATTTTTTAAGAAAACAGACTAGCAAGGTCAGAAAATTAATTAATTTCATTTAACTACTTTTAAGTATGATTCCAACCAAAACATGCACATGTCCAAATAAGGACCATGCAAGCAAGTTATAAATTATTCTACAGCAAAAATTAAACACATGCTGCTGCTGCTGTCTCTTTAGCTTAAAACTTTTCAAACAAAATCATGTAAACAAAATGTATTCATTTACACACACACACACACACACACACACACACTGTAATGCTAGTTTAAGAATTAAAGATAAAATTATATTATAAACCTCTTTTCAAACAAGAACCTTAAAGAATGAGTTTGGGCTTTTAGATATTATCATGTGACCAACAGTGTACAATGTACAATAGGACATGAAAACAAATTATTGAATACATTTACTCCTAAAATTCTAAAAATATTGAAGCAAAACATTTAGTTAATCATTGTAGCAGTGCTACATTTTGTTTGAAATATAATTTTTACATTTTGTTCTTTAGCCCCAAGTCAACCTCAATCCTACAAACTTAATTATAAATTATTCCATCTATGTCCATCTAGGACTACATTATTCAATACTCAATGGTTTCTTTTAACAGTAAGGGTGTGATCTGAAAAAAATCTGAACACTATTTAGGTATCATTTAAATTAGCAAATGTGAAATGGATATTTTGAGAGGGTTAGGGTTAGAATATTAATCAGCTAAAATTTGTCATCACAAGATTTTAGAAAAGAAACTAAAAAAAAATAGGTAGAATGTTAAATCAGAAGATAAAAATCAAGAATTTTCTTTACCTACTTTTAAAATGTGAGTAAATTCCTGGAGGCTTCAAAGAGGATGCCTTATTAGTTTCTTGTGATTTCATAAAGACAGATGAGTCATATGACTGTATTGTGATGGCCAGCATAGTGGCCCTATCTATTGTGGACACTACATTATTTCTATGCTGTGGATTGGGTCCAAGTCGTTCAAGATTTTCATTAATATTGGCAACACTCAGTTCCCACTACCACCAATCACCTCCTATCCAATTACACAGTATTATTGTACTTACTCTTGCACTTTAAATGCAAGTCATTAGCTCCATACTAAGGAATCAAACCACAAAGTCACTCTCTTTACAATATGTATATGAAATTAACATATGTTTGTACAAGAAACAGCTATATTAGAAATTAATATATGTTTGTACAAGAAACAACTATATTTCATTTTCCACAAAGAAACTGGACAGAGAAAGATTTTGCTAATGATTAGATTAATTAGACACTCTCAGCTATAAATTGTAAATTTAAAGAAGAAGAAAAAGTAAATTTTTAGTGAATAGTCCACCCAACATTCAGTTTTATTTACGTATATTTGTACAATAGGGTTGATGGAGATAATTGACATAATAAACTGTTTTTTTAAAAAAATTATTAGAATGTCTTATAGGCAATTGGTCTTTTAAGGATTAGTAGATTAATCATCTTTGAAAAGAGAATTTGAAGAAAATAATATACGTACCAAACCAAGTCTGGATTCAGCAAAAAGTGAAAAAAACTACAGTATATTAGGGTGCCGTAAGGAAAAGAAATATTTCATACCTCAGTTCCTCAACTCACAGCACTATAACATACTTAAATTTTTTGTTTTTACTGAACAGAATTTTACAAATGCAGACCACCACTAGTCTCATAGCTGAGAATGGTTTAAGTTATTGTGCACACACTTGTGTTAGTTTAACATAGTAACCAACTACAAACACTAGAAAGGGCATTGGGGAAAGGATTAAATGGTTACAATCCATGACGGAACTTACTTCTAAAATCATCATAATCCTCAGAAATAATTGGTGCTTTGCTTAGAGTTTTGTAGTTTTACAGAAAACATGCATGTATGTTAAATGCTATTCTTTCTAATATACAAAAATTTACTTCAGCACACTGTGATAAATTTGTGATGATTATAAAGGCTAAGGAAATTAATTATATCAATAATTTAATTATCATTCTGACCATCACTTAATAAGCTAAGCAATAATGCTTGCAGAAAATAGGAATATGTAGTATAAGAAAAATCACTCCACATTGCCAAATAAATTTATTATAAAATAACAGTACTCCATTTATATATTTCACTTGCTAGTTTAAAGAATTCAGTACAAAATCACATTTAGGATTTTGAAAGGGTTTGTATCTATAAACATACCTATTGCTGTTAAGGGTATTGAAATGGCCCCAATAAAATATTACCCATTAAACGTGGTTTCAAAAACAATTTTTTGGAAAGTTCAGAAATAAAATCAAGAAACAAAGATTAAACAAAATTGTGCCTATTTTTCTAGAAGATGCAGCTCTCTCTCTCTTTTAAACAAACATTTTTTGTACTTGTAACCATTTGTCTCAATATCCAGCGTTAGACAAATTTCAGTGATATTTACAACATAATTAAAGCTACAATATTGTTTACTAAAGAAGATATTTTTGTAGGGTTTTACTGTAAACCATTATTAATAAAACAAAATGACATTATGCTTGGAAAATAAACTGTTCACTGGGTGTCTCAGGTTACTTTGAGTTGCTTTTTTTTTCATTTCATTTTGGGAGAGAGAGAGAGAGAGAGAGCCAAATAGACAAACATAAAAATATCTTTGTTTAATAATGTTTCTTTAGTAAAAATCCAGTTAAGTAGTACAGTGATAAAGAAATGTTACTGAAAGAATGTAACATCACTCGTCCTGTTGTAGGATATCATGAACTCATATAAAGAGGAGTGAAACCAACCTGTCGGTATGACAAATGAGTTTTCATCTGATCATTGCGACAATATAAGAACAACACATTAACCATCAGTTGATGAACCTGGTCTGATTGGAAGAAAGGAATCTCAGGAAAACTAGAAGGAAAAGAAAAGAAAATAAACAAAGCATATCCCTGGACACCAACAAAAACAGAAGCAACAAGAGGCAGTTGTAGAAATTTGACTAAGTCCACAATATTCAAGGCATGCTACAACAAAAACAAAAAAGAAAAAATGACAACAAACAACATGGAAGATTACAACACTAAAAAGAAGAAATATATATTTATTAAAATGGAATCGGTGAGGATTTCAATATCTAGAAACACTGAAAAGCAATTTTCTTTTTCTTTTTTATTTTAATTATTAACAATAGCAAATGATGTGCTTTTCATAGACACTGGAAAAGATTTCAGTTGCATGAAATTATAATCAGTGGTTAAGACATAAATGTGACCAGCAATTAAATCTCAGATTAGAGTTCTGCCAAATGAAGAAATAAATTGAAACAAGAATCACCAAAAAATTTTGAGTTGGAGTTAACAGAAGAAATACCAAAAGACTGCTTAGTATTCTGAAGACTTATTCAACTTTACACTTGAAGATGTTAAAAATGCACTGGATTACTTGCAGATGACATACAAACATATATTGCATCTCAGCATCATGGAAATAGATGTTAAATAGTTACTGATGATAATTATCATGAGGAAGGGTGATGACTACCACAAGTCACTGCTGCTTTTAGTAGTTAGGGAACTATTCCAATTACACAAATATGTAAAATATGCAGTAAAGAAATCCTGAAAGCAAAAAGCTTTGCTCTAATCAATATTCAAACACTAATATACTCACAAGTAATATAATCAGAAATAATAAACTAACATCTTTTGCTGTTAACAAATTTGCAATCATTTAAAGTTTATAAACTTAGTATTATTGGTTTCACTTTTTCAATCTTACAGCTACACTCTCTTTCTCACTGGGGTATTAGCAGGCTATGCAACATAGAGGTCATACACCAATCAAGCAATAGTCATTTAATAAATCAATTATTCTAAATAGACTACTTCTTTGCAATTTATTACAAGAAGCCATAACATTTTAACAGATGAACTACAATATCTAAGTTGTAATTTTAGCAGTCATTATCAGGTATTATTGCTGAGACAAATGGCAACATAGACTAGTCAGATCAAACTCTCATTTTCTTTCCACAGGTACTATTATATAATGTTCTGTCTCTTGACAGAGCCAAAAATCCAAGTTTCTTTAAGACTTAAAGCAGAATTTGTGCAGAACAAACCAGAATCTCATTTGATCAGCAATTGCTATTTTCAATTCTTTATCACATCAAATTACATAATAAATATTGGTTTCAAATTCTGGCAAGAAACCAGCAAGTTTGTGGGGAGGTAAGTCGATTAACTAGTATTCATTAACCCTGAAAAGATGAAAGGCAAAGTAAACCTCAGCAGAGATTACATAATAAATATTAAACAATGAAATCTATTTTTCTCTCAACAGAAAAATAAACCATAAAATGGTCTTTTTTATTATAATCTAATATGAAAATATTTCATAAGAATTACTTTAGTCTGCAAATATTGGTTACAGGGCCTCTCGCTCAGAGTAAAAGGCAGACTGTGTGACACGTGTACGAACAGCCATGCTACATGGCAGTGACACATGTGTACGAACAGCCATGCTACATGGCAGTGAAACATGGGCTGTGATTGCTGAGGACATGCATAAGCTCACAAGGAATGAAGCCAGTATGCTTCAATGGATGTGTAATGTCAGTGTGCATACTCGATAGAGTGTAAGTACCTTGAAAGAAAAGTTGGACCTAAGAAGCATCAGATGTGGTGTGCAAGAGAGACGACTGCGCTGGTATGGTCATGTGGCGAGAATGGATGAGGATAGCTGTGTAAAAAGTGCCACACTCTAGCAGTTGAGGGAACCTGTGGAAGAGGAAGACCTGGAATGAGGTGGTGAAGCATGACCTTTGAACATTAGGCCTCACCGAGACAATGATTAGTGACCGAGACCTTTGGAAATATGCTGTGCATGAGAAGAGTGCAAGCCAAATGAGACCATAACACATGGCCTATGCCAGGGGTGTAACCAGCCCACTTATGCATACCTTTCCTTCATTGGACACTAAACTCTGCTTGCAAAGACCTGTTGAGGCAAGTGAAATCGACATCAAATCAAATTCGCAAATTCAATGACTGGCATCCGTGCCAGTGGAACGTTAAGAGCACCATGATCACTGCCAGAGCAGCTGACTTGCTTCTATGCCGGTGGCACATAAAAAGCACCATTCGACCATGTTCATTACCAGTGTTGCCTTATTGGCACTTGTGCCGGTGGCATGTGAAAAAGCATTTGAGTGAGGTTGTTGCCAGTGCCGCTGGACTGATTCCTGTGTAGGTGGCACGTAAAAAACACAGGATTTTTTTTCTACAAACCTAAGGATTTTCCAGAGAAGAACAAGAATGATTTGGAAAGATCCTCATCAATAGTTGATAACAATGAAGATGCTGATGGGCAGTCAATACAAAATATGCATGGCATATAAAAACAAACAATGGACTAAAATCCAAACAGTATATAAAACGTCCATAGCTTATGTTGGTAGGAAAGAAGCAAAATCTTAGTATGTTCTTTTATTCTTTTGTTGTTTTCAGTTAAGTACATGCTAAGGCAGCAGCTTCAAGGGTTTTTAGTCATTTATAGTGAACTTCATACTTATCTCATAACGAAGAAAGGGTTTACTGGATATAAGGAGATGCAAGGTTATATTTTGACTTTTTTTTACTTGGACACACTGATTTTATTCAACCCACACCCACAAACACATATCTGACAAATTTCTTTATAGTTTCCATCTACCCAGTTTCATTTGCAAGTTTTTACTGACCCTGAGGCTATAACAGAAATCACTTACCCACACAATCTTCCAGTATATTAAAAATTAATTATGTAATTTGTGGTTATAATATTAACATTACAACAAGGCTCTCTTAAATGTTTTTAAAATGACTATGCTTTCATAAGAAAAGCCACAACTTTTAGAGGTTATTTCAAGTAAATAATCCTAAGTCTATTTTTCAACTTATATTCAGTAGGAGTTGAAGATAATTTTGTTTTACATAAAAGCTTTTTAAATATTTAGATATGCAAACAAAAAGAAAACTTTATGCATAGTTATTACAGAAATGCAGACTTTTAATGAATTAACTATGACATGCATAGAACCTCATCAGTTACATTAATTGGAAGTAGTTTGGGTCAGTAATTGAGCAGAAAATAAGTTTCAAAAAAATAATGTTTATGTGGAAATGACTACTTTTAATATTAAATACCATATAAAATGGCTCAAACATGACTAGTAATTATAAAGGGAAAAGTTGCTAATCAGGATTTTTCTCTGGGTGTTAATAATTAACAGATAGCATTATCCAAAATAGTGAAAGAAGTTGACAGCATGTTCTTGTAAAGGTTTAACAACAAAACCTTAGAGCTAAATTATATTTTGAGTAGCAAATTATAATGAGGAAATAAGATTTTCATGGAAATATATGAAATACCTTGAAACAAATTCAGAGGGGATTACTCTGTATAAGTTATTAACTATATACTCTGTATAAGTTATTAACTATATATCATACAATAATTTCTTAAAATTGGAAAAGCAGAAAATATAGACTAAAACTCTAAACAAAGATTTATTTGTCAACATTAGTCACAAATCATGATTTACATTCTACAACTTAAACTACAATAACAAAAATTATTATTATTATAAATGAATTAATATATTTAACTGTCATTAATAAGAATTTAAGGTAAATGACTACACAGTTTGCAAAGATACAATCCCAACAATTTTAGTTTAATATTTAACAAAACTAGTTAACTATAAAATGTAACAGTAATTTATTACTGATATATCTAATAATAATATATAATCTTTACACAAAGTTTATTCAAACTTTGCAATCAAACTTTCACTTTTAATTTGAAGTAGGTTTATCAAATTTTATCACTTTTAAGATATACCTTTTTCTAAATATTTATACTCTAAGTGAAATGTTAAATATTAGACAATGTTCAAGATATTTGAGAGTAAATCTGAAGTAAATTCCCTCGATGTATAACCACCCCATGCTGAAAAGTGATAGGGACATATGCATGCAAAAAACTAAACATTGATAGGAGACATGCTGCTGTACAATGTGCAGCTAGCTACAATGGCAATAGACACAAGAATGGCAGACTTAGCTTTGAGAAGAGAAGAGAAATAAAAATGAAGAAATAGTAACCTGTCTATAGGACAAGTCAACGTTCAGCTTGGCATAAATAAACAGAATATCAACCATCATGTTTCGCACTTGATTAGACTGAAAAAATTCTATTCGAGGATAACTGGAACAGAAGCAAAAAAAATGACATAAGTCAATGATGTAATGAAGAGGCTAGAGCACCATAGAAAGGATTCATATTTTTAAATCCTCACTCAACAAGATGGTTGATAAAACTGAAATATATATATATCACTGCTCGAAAACAAAATTTCTTTCATTTCAAAAGAAACCATAAAATTTTTTTTTTTTTTTTAATCAAAGGTCTACCAAATTAGATTTGTTTTCCTTCAAAACTCAAGGAAGAGTTGGTTAAACGTATGCAGAGTGTTTTGGATATATTGAGATGCACAGTGGTTGAGGTGTTTATTAGATTACTTGGCTACATGACCCATGAGTGCAAACATCATCATTCCCACTACTACAACTACTACAGCAGCTATTATTTTGTGTCCCTAAGTTTGGAAGTTCCCCTCTCAACTTAGCAAGAAGAACTTCTAAATAATTTTATAACTCAAAAGAGCAAGTCACTAAAATTTCATAATAGGTTGCATTTCACATTAAAGAATGCATATATCACTTACTCAACAATGTTGTTCAAAATATTTTATGCAAGTAAAATAGAACATCATTCCTATTACAAATCAGAATTTAGTATGAGTAGTGAGAAAGTATTAAAAACTGTTTCTTTTTAAATAGTAGCCTGTAGACTCCAGAGTATAAACTATTAAATTTTCTTCATAATACCTTTATATTTTAGGTGTATAAATTTCTCTCAATTGAAATATTCTCAACTTACATATTTTCAATTTACAGAGCCTTTGTCCTGACAAATGATCTAAAATTAAGTGTAGCATTTTGAGTTACTTTTGGTTTTATTTCCCCCACTTCATACATCTAAAATAAAATATACTACGTCACACTTGAAATGAAGGTAACATACACTTGTTACACACTAATTGAATTTAATGTTCTCTCGAATTTAAGAGACTCAAATTATGGAGCATGTCTTACACAAATAAATGTAGTTTGAAAATTAAGTTGTAATAATTAAAAGCTAAATCAAATTTTGAAGCTAACAATCCAAGTGCAGGAATTGATGTATCAAAGTTATATAACTGACTATCCTAAGGAAATAATGACACGGACTAACTCTAAAAATTGGTCTATCTTGAAAACAAACATTTGAAGTAGACAAGATCAAAACCATCCAACAACCATAATTTTCAATAAAAACACAGCACATTTAAAAGGAAAAATGTAAAAGCGATTCAAGGAAATAATTTGCATGAAGATTTTTTCTTCACTGTTGAATGTATATTATTAGGTTAGATGCACCAAGAAATATTGGTATGCATCAAAAATCACAATTGTATGAAACTATGAGAATGGTGACAAATGAGTGAAGATATAAATGTTTACGAGTTTGGGGAGCTAGTACTGAGTCTGACCAAAAGTTGTAAAAACCAAAATGGTAACTAAAACAAAAAAATAATAAAAATATAAAGACAATTTGCTAATCTAAAACCAAAAGAAAACTGCTCTAGAATTATTAAAATTAGTCTGACTTCAAAGAGGACAGTTTAACAAACTTCCCTAAAAGTAACGAATGAACATTATAGAAGATCAGTATGATTAAGTTACACTATGAAGAAAAATAGTCGATAAACAAAAAGTATTATCAGAGATGTTCTTCAATATATAATTTCATTACTGTACATTATTGCTCAATAATGAAAAAGCTTTTCTTAGAATTCAGTTAAAATATACAATGGAATTAAAAATCAAAACTTTAAAAACAAAAAAAAAAAATACAAAACAAAGCATTTAAAGCACACTATAAAATGATGAAATGGATGTCTTTATTGACAATATAAGCTTTAAGCTTAAATCAATAAGCATGTTCCAGAATATAATATAAGTATAATAAGCATGTTCCAGAATATAAAATTAAAAAGATTATACTGAATTATTTGAGAACAAAAACAAAACTTACCTTGTGCCTAACTTCATTCTTCGAAAATTACTTGATAATCATCAAATAAATAGATAAAATTTAACTTTCTCTCAGATATTTCTTAATCTATCATTTTAACAGTTCAAAGAAATTCGAAAAGTATTTATTTTATGTTCACTACCTGCTTTGTTTGGAATTCAAAAACTACCGATCATCACATGAATGAGCCAAAATATTCATTTTCATTAATAGCAGAAGTGCACTATATACAGACAATCTTCTTTGATT
Source organism: Octopus bimaculoides (assembly GCF_001194135.2). Classification (NCBI taxonomy): domain Eukaryota; kingdom Metazoa; phylum Mollusca; class Cephalopoda; order Octopoda; family Octopodidae; genus Octopus; species Octopus bimaculoides. Next base: position 104,246,734 of record NC_068984.1, on the reverse strand, counting down.
CAATAAGGAATAAAGGAAGGAGTACTGAACTGTACAGAATTAAAAGACAAGTTTTTCTTCATTAATAGTCTTTGAGACAAACAAATATTTTCTTTCTTGAAAGGTTAAAAAATTATTAATAATTGATGATGATAATAGATCTAATTAAAAGTGAAAATAATTTTACTAAAATAATGAGTATGAAATGAGTAAGATCTTTCCTTTGAGATCAGATAGATTTTAAAGACACAGTAGAAAAGTT
>NC_068984.1:104227795-104246111 GCF_001194135.2 Octopus bimaculoides | reverse complement strand
AATATATATATATATATATATATATATATATATATATATATAAAGCTAAGGCTGAATCTATACTGATAGTGGGCTAAAAGCAAAACTACTTTACTTGTATGTTAAAACTACATCAATTAGCCAGCAGCAACCAGCTTAGAAAATATTTTAAATAAGTGACAATGTTTCAAGGAATATCAGCTTTTCAGTTTTATCAACACAATGAAAAGATAAAAATTACTGAACTGCTAAGTGTGCATAGATTCATTTTTACATGTCTTGCTGTATAAGACAGTGGTGCAGAGTTTTTGTTTCCAGAAACGTTTGGCTATCCAGATACAGAATCCTCACTTTGATGAAATACTTCTATTAGTAAGCACAAATTAGTAAGCATAGGGTAAACCAAATGCTACAGTTGTATTCGCCTTCTCTTCAAATAGGACATTGACTAAAGCAACAAACATTGTGTTGTTCATGGTCACTGGACAACAAACACCTTACCAAATACTTGTCAAAACACTCCTTGTCCAGGAACTGCAACCATGACTATAACAAGGCCTTATAACCTTAATTTTGGTGCCATTGTTTTGTGAGAAGATCAGATCTCTCCAAGCAGTTTCTCTAGTAAGCCTGATATGGATTTAGTTCTTGCTACTTTCTCTATTTGCAAACCAGCTGTGTGCCTATACGCAGCACATCAGCTTTACAAAATCTGGCTTACAACTTCTATTAGACAGTGTCAGTCCAAAATCTCTCCATATGGCTCTCACTTGCACAGCCCCATTAAGCTGAGAATAACGAAACTGCAGGCTCCCATACATCAAACACCCACATTATAACATCAAATTGCCTTTTTGCATACAATGCAGACCCCAACAAAACATTACGGCTTAGAAAATATGAAACTTTTTCTTTTTTTTAATATATGCAGCACATTACCAAATTGTTTAACTTTATTCTTATTAATTATTTTGGTAGACATAAATATCTTATCTCTCCATCACACACAAACACACACATTCTTATTTCCTGTTAAAATCCCAACAATAATTTCAGTGTTTTGAGTATTTCATTCTGGGAAATGGATCTAGACAGCCTCTCTTCATGGTGCATGATTGGGCAAAGTTGTATGGCAGACAAACAGCTATCCAGACAAAGGCAAGGACCAACCCAGTTTGGCTCCAATGTTATCACTAGTATTACCATCAGGATATGAACTAGAACAAATAACATGAGGCATTCCATCTCACACTAGCATCATCCTCATTATTATTTAATATCCATCTTCCATGCTAGCATGGATAGGATAGTTTGACAGAGTCTGATAAGCTGAAGGACTACCTCATGTTCCAACGTCTATTTTGGCATGGTTTCTACAGCTTTCTAACTCCAACTACTTTACAGAGGACACTGGGTGCTTTTTCATGGCACCAGCTCTTAAGATCATTGCTTCATAATTTCATGGCACCAGTTCTTAAGATCATTGCTTCATAATAAGACCCTAAAGTGGTCCCTATAAATGAGGAAGAACAGAAGGGAGAGTGAGCAATGATTCTAAGCAGAGGGATGATAACCCTGACAAAAGGCAAGGCTAACCTCAGCAGGGTCTGAACCAACAAGTTCTATCCAATGTTCTAACAATACTGCCTGTACATTAATATTAAGCATCCACTGTAGCTGAACAATCCTTAACAGGAGCACACAAAAAAAAAAAAATCAGTTTATTTACACCGTAAAGCAACCAAAATCGAAATTATCTCTCTTAATAGAATGTTAAATATCTTACGTTCGGATAACATCTTGCTTGATGGTAAGCCGCAATTCATTGTCTTGAAAAAACCGATTCCAGGGACTCTAAAATAGTGAAAGGTCAGAAATGATTAAGTAATGCCATATTTTTCAAATAAAAATTGATAAATCGTTTTCTTTATTTCATCTAATATTAAAACTGAACACTGATTTCAAAATATTCAGGTCTTTTATAAATACAAACAAATTAAATTCAAAACTCTAATTTTTCTGGGAGTAGAATATTGTTTTTGCTTTCTTTAAAGAAAGTGGAATATTCCTCAAAACATTTTCCATGTTAACCAATTATCATGCTTATTTACCTTAAATTATGCACCCTCAGCTCATCTTAATACTATATTTACCTCATTTTCAATACATTGCATTCCATAAAACATTTGTCATTATATTCATTGTCACAGTCACAAAATACAAAACAAAATTCGATTTTCTTAGATTTTTGTTGCTCCTATACGTTATCCCTAAACAGTTACTTCACCTCTTTAAATGCTACCCACTAGAGTATATTGCTATTATATCTAAAATAGTGTACCACTATTGCTCACTAGCATCTTGGAAAAGATAGAATAACATTTGAAATGGTGCTGATAGAAACAATAGTAAAAATGACAGTGACAAGCGTAAAAGTGGTATGTATATATATATATATATATATATATATATATATATAATATGAAGATACACAATACAAATTCAGAAGAACAAAAACCATTAGAATAGCAGTATAAGAGACTGAAAGTAGGTGCATCCAGGATGTAGATTAAATCTTTGTAAACATATACTTGACTTTAGATAAACAGTGATGCAATTAACAAAGTTCAAGTGTCTGATAAGAACACTTACATAAGTTAAATTGGTAGCAAGCTTCTCTCAATTTACTTGTTTGCTATATCAATTGACTACTATTTAAGATAGCTACCATGTTGATAAAGACAATCTGGTCTTTGCTGGAAATAAATGACCTCATGCAAATATGACTTTCTTTTGGATAAACCTTTTACAGTGATATTATAATATCAAGTTTTTAATAAGCATATTACACTGTCCTAATATTACATTAGCGGTGTCATAGTAAAAATAACTATATTCTATAAAGGTTAAGCAGCCATTCAGCAATGATGTATATAAATAAATTTCATGATGTACATACAATTACTACCCCATAGATCATAATGTCTGCTATACTAAATGGCTGAATTCAAATTAACAAAAGATTGGAGATGGAAAACATGGAAGTTATTATTTTTTTAATTTCATTTTTGTAGGAATACTGCATTTATATGCTTTCCACTGTTAAGTAAGATTTGGAACCTACTTCATTTGTCACACAAATTGGAGAAGAGAAACAGTATAGCACATTAGGATTTCAATGTTGGCTTTACTGTCATTATATCTTTATATACATTATGCATCTGTGATTAACAACATTGATATTTTTTTTAATATCTTTAATTTAGAAGTCCAGTAAAACAATGTTCGCATCTCAGTCATCAATAGCATCACTGTTTTAATGTCCATTTTTAAATGTTTGTATGGATCAGGTGAAATTCATTGAGGTAAGTTGTCTATATCCAGGTATTCTTCCTGTCACCATCCCTCACTTGTTCCCGAGTAAGGTAATATTTTTTCTCTGGCTGGACAGGTTTTTGAAAATTGGAAATGAAAGACACCGTTTATATGATGATGACACTCATTTACAACTACCAGGCAATGTCAAGACAAAGAGACAACCACACACACACACACACACACACACATATATATACAGTGGGCTTCTTTCAGTTTCTATCTACCAAATCCACTCACAAGGCTTTGGTTAGCCTGGAGCTACAATAGGTGACACTTGCCAAAGGTGCCACACAATGGGGTTGAACCCAAAACCCAGTGGTTGAAAAGCAAACTTCTCAACCACACAGCCATGCCTGTGAGTACAAAAATTAAAACTGAAAAGAAAGATAAAACAAAGATTATTAACTTTCAGTAGCTACAAATACCAAAGCACATTAATTTTTAGTCTTATATGAATGTTTATGTGATATACAATACATACATTTTGATGCTTACAATACAAGAAACTTACTTCTTCAGCCTGAGACAGCGGATTGTTCAAAGACAGGTCATGGGCAGAGTCAACAGCTTTGCGTGGATTTATTATGAGCTTCAAGAAAGAAAAAATTAATGTTTTCTTTACATTATACCTTAGATTAAAACAAAATCAGGAAAACATTAGCATTTAGTGATTATCAAACTAATTTTACATGCAATTCTCTAAATCATCACTAATTAGTTAAGACTACAATGCAGCATCCTCCAATGTATTTTGATCCAAGACTGTATTTCGCCAAGTTTCAAGTAAATCAATTCATCACCAACAAAGAACCAGTTAAGTATGTTTGTTATGACATTAGTGTAAGAGTAGTTCTCTTGTTAGCTTCAGAGTCTTCTTCATTCTGTGCAAACATTAATATCAGGCCATGTGAGTTTATGGTATACACCTGCATTCTATATTGGTGGTTCAGAGAAAAATTAAAGTGACTATATAGATATGCCTACTTGAAATATACCGAGTTTATATCTCATTCACTAGTACATGACAGTCACAAGGTTTTTAGGGTATCTCAACTTCAGAACCAGTTTTACACAATTTCAACAGGTAAGTAAACTTAAATTTCAACTGAAATGTCAAATGTAATCTACATATATTTTGGTTCAACTAATCTATATAAAGATGAAATATAATACATACACCCCATTATATATAAATAAGACCAACACAATATGACTTCGCAAGACATCTTGCTTTTCACTGGCATGTATACATTAACTGTGGAGGCGCAATGGCCCAGTGGTTAGGGCAGCAGACTCGCTGTCATAGGATCGCAGTTTCGATTCCCAGACTGAACGTTGCGATTGTTTATTGAGCGAAAACACTTAAAGCTCCATGAGGCTCCGGCAGGGGATGGTGGCGAACCCTGCTGTACTCTTCCACCACAACTTTCTCTCACTCTTACTTCCTGTTTCTGTTGTACCTGTAATTCAAAGGGCCAGCCTTGTCACACCGTGTCACGCTGAATATCCCCGAGAACTACGTTAAGGGTACACGTGTCTGTGGAGTGCTCAGCCACTTGCACGTTAATTTCATGAGCAGGCTGTTCCGTTGATCGGATCAACTGGAACCCTCGACGTCGTAAGCGACGGAGTGCCAGTAATAATACATTAACTACAGTACACGGTTATTTTAATTTAATGCTGTTTCAATTGCATACACTGAATTTTTTTTTAATCTTTTAGCCGAGGGAAGGCAGGGCTCATGCATGACCCTTTACAGGTCTCTGAGACAAGTTGGAAAGACAGACAAAGATCTGCTCAAACCTAACGTTGAATCCAACAACTTGCAACAGAGAGAACTCTGCTAATTCCACTCAACATGTCTGGTGGTGGCATTAACCAGATGATGGATTAAATCTCTCACCCAGTTAGACCTTGGTAGGATTTAAACTTAGAAATCAAAGAACTGGAAAAAATACCACAGGGCAGCCAGTCTGATATTCTTATAGTTCTACCAATCCACTCCACTAGATTGGTACTTTTTTATTAATACAGAAGTGAAAGGTAAATACTTTAAGCATAAAAAAAACCCCCACAATTTTTCAGTGATTCAGTATAGTTAATATTTGTAGAAGGACATTTATTAATGGAAAACTTTAACACAGTTTGCATGTATGGAACATGGAATAACAAAGATAAACGAGAAACAAAGACTGGGAATTATTGGAATATATGTTATGAATATAGACTTAAAAAAGATAAGCAGAGAATTACAGAATTCAAATAAAATAAGTGACAAGTGTAAATCTGTAGATTTTTGTCCATTAGGAGAGTGTAGAACATTGAAAACTTACATTATTCTTTAAATCATCATATTTTTGCCGCCATTCTCTAGTTTTTATCAGCCAGTTTGATTTGTCTTCAAGCAAAACTTCTAAATAGAGCTAGATTAAAGAAAAATATTAAAATGAATAGAGTAAAATTCCTTGGGTGAAATTTCCAAGCACAAAATAAAATTTTTATATATATGTGTGTGTGTGTGTGTGTGTGTGTGTGTGTGTGTGTGTGTGTGTGTGTAAGAAAATCAATGAATCTGATTGTAAGTATGTGTATATATAAACGGATTCATTGATTCTTCTTAGATAACAAGATGAAAAAAAATGCAAGTATAAAAGATGGCTGACCTTGCCTAATTAACAAGATAAATTTAATTGTTATTACTAACAGTGAATAAAAGTAAAATAACAAAGGTAAAGAGAAATAAATTCACACAAACATTTCAGATACAAAAAGATTTTTAAAATAAGCATTTCAGTACAAAATGTATGACACCTTTAACCCTTTAGCATTTAAATCGGCCATATACAACCAAAATATTCTACCCATTTTCTCATTTTATGCTCAATCCAGCCAGATCCAGCGTCTCACACCTACCCTACAATGTCATTCTAAAATTAATTACATCTTCAAAATCTGGAAACTATGGGATAATACATCATTAATTTGAAACAATATGAATAAATAAGCATTACATTGAATGCTGAAGGGTAAAGGTAAAATTAAAGAAAGTTAATTTCTGGTAAAAACAATTACTTATGGACCATAGATCACATTAATTTTATTGTTAGTCATTAGGAAATGTTTACAACACTGAAATTTGTTTAATTTCTATTGTAAAGTTTAATTATCTGTTTTTATTTTGAGTATGTCAAGTTCAAAAGAGATGTAACTGTTATCTTGTGACAAAATTCATTGAAGATATCCAAAACTCTGGCAGATTTTCTTTTAACTGTTTACTTTCCATTTTGTGGAATTGTCTTTTGTTAGTAATTAAAAATGGCAGGAAGTAATTAAATACCATTTACACACAAATTCTGGGTATTCAATATTAATAATTATGTCACGGCATTTATTTGCTTAAGCATCAATTTTATTAACATTGCTCTATCTTTTTATTTTCATTTTCTTTTTTTTTTTTTAATCAAAAACTGAAAAGAGTCAAATTTACAGCTACAGCAACCACTGTCACCTTTTTTATATAAATATATTTTGTTTACATTTCAGGAGTATAAACATGTATACTGTGTTTTTATTTGTAGTAGACTACATATAGCGTTTACATTTCAGCTGTCATCATCATCATATAATGTCTGCCTTCCATTCTGGCATGAGTTAGAGGACTTGACAAGATCAAATGAGCAGAAGATTGAGCTGAGCTCCAGTCTCTATTTTGATATGTTTTCTACAGCTGGATGCCCTCTTCTAACACCAACTACTTTTACAAAGTGTATTGGATGGGTTTTTTTTTTTCATGATAATGGCACTTATGAGTGGGTGAGTATAAATATATTGTTTATATTTATAGTGTCTAAAAAAGACAGAGCGTAATCACCTCACCACCACTGGTGCCACAAAAAAAGTAACACAGTAAAGTGGCTAGCCTAAAGATGAGAATTCAACTATAGAAACCATACCAAAGCAGACATTGGTGCACAATGCAGTCCTCTGACCCTTCAGATCTTAAATCTTACAACCCATGCCAACATGGACATTAAAAGATGATGCCACACACACACACACACACACACACACACATGTAGATAAGCTTCTATGCAACTTCTATCTGCTAATTTTGCTTGCAAGGCATATATATAAATTTTTATTTTCAGATTATGAAATACATACCTTCCAACAAATACTGCGAAATCTGCTACTTCGTAAATTTCCACGTAAGCCATGGTTCCGCAAAGCCTTCAAAAAGTTAGGTTTCCCGAACAATCGTTCCCACTCAGTGCTGAAAAAATGTTTTTAAATAAAAAAAGAATTAGTTTCTCTTATTGTTATTATTTAGTGATGAGCAATATTTACAACTACAGGCATGGCTGCATGGTTGAGAAGTTTGCTTCCCGAACACATGATCTCAGATTCAACCCTACTGCATAGTGTCTTAAGCAAGTGCCCTCTATTATGGCCCTGGGCTAACCAAAGCCCCTTGTGAGTGGATTTGGTAGACAGAAACTGAAAGAAGCGTGTGTGTGTGTGTGTGTGTGTGTGTGTGTCCGTCGTAGTCCTGACATTGCACAGTAGTCGTAAATGAGCCTTACCAATCTTTCATGAAAACATGCCTAACCAGAAGGAAATATTACACTACTTGGAATCAGGTGTGAGTTGGTGACAGGCAGGGTATCTGTCTATCTCAACAAATTCCATCTGGCCCATTCAAACATGGAAAAGTGAACAATAAAACAATGAAGATGATGATTGACTTTGGACATATCCCAGATCATTCTTCACAATTGTACTGCACGAGTCAATACTTATATTTATTGCTGCAAAAACACAAGACCTGTCCCTCCCAGTCGAGTATCCTTCAATTTGTTTACATATGTACATACAGGTATGGCTGTGTGGTTAAGAAGTTCACTCTCTAACCATGTGGTTCGAGGTTCAGTCCCCAAGGCTGACCAAAACTTTGAGCAGATTTGGTAGACAAAAACAGAAACAAACATTACTCTTTCTCTGTGTGTGTGCGTGTGTGTGTGTGTGTGTGTGTGTGTGCATGTTGTAGCTATACAAATCTGCCATACATAAAGTCACAAGCGAAGAGCAAAGTCATTTCTTCAGCCAACAAATCATCCCCTCATTCAGATCATGCCTTCAAAAAAGTATGCAATGAGAAACCCTTCCTTGAAAACATATGGGTTGGTGACAGGAAGGGTATTTGGCTGCAATATAATGCCTTGCTATCATATTTGTCCAATCCATGCTAGCATGAAAAAACATACATGAAAACAAAACTACTTTCTATTTTATTGTAACTTTATATTAGTCGCAACTTGGCTTCTTGAAATTAATTTGACACATCTTGAACATTCCCAGTTTATAAATACTTTGAAACCAAGTTTCAATAGACTTTTTGGTTTAATATCAAACAACACACATTTTTATTATTTAGCAAGCAGAAGTTGGTGAGCTGAGAACCTCAGAGCATCAGAAGAAATGCAGTTTTTGTACTGACTTTATATATTTCAAGTTCAAATCCCACCAAGGTAAATGTTTACCTTTCAGTACCAGGGGTCAATGGTGTCAACTAGCCCCCATTCCTCAAAATCACTAGCTTTCTGCCTAACTCATCATCATTTAACTACTTTCTATTTTATTGTAACTTTATAATTACATCATCATTTAACGTCCACTTACCGTGCTGGCATGGATTGGACAAATTGACTGAGGACTGGCAAGCCAGGAGGCTGTACCAGGCTGCAATCTGACCTGGCAAGGTTTCTACAGATGGATGCCCTTCCAAACACCAACCACTCTGAAAGTGTAATGGGTGCTTTTTATGTGCACCAGCATGGGGGCCAGTCAGGCAGCACTGGCAACAACCATGCTTGAATGGTGCTTTTTACATGTGACTGACACAGGAGTCAGTCAGGCGGCACTGGCATCAACCATGTTCGAATGGTGCTTTTTATGTGACTGGCATGGGAGCCAATCAGGCGGCACTTGCATCAACCACGCTCAAATGGTGCTTTTTACACGACAAGCACAAGAGACAATCAGGTGGCATTGGCATCAACCATGCTCAGATGGTACTTACATGCCACCAGCCCTAGCATCGGCCACACTCAAAGGTGCTTTTTACATGCTACCAGTCAGGCATCCCGACGATTGAAGGGTACTTTTAAATGGGCCAGTTATGTGACACTGGCATCGGCCACAGCTATGATCTTCGCCCAGGCGATTCTTAATCTAGCAACTATGCTCTCAGAGTGTCCGCCCGCCACTGCTGACTTGGACACCTAGGTAACAGAAGCTATCTAATACTTCTAGTTTTTCCCCTGGCATATGATGGAATCTGTTTTCTGTACATCTTCGGTGTTTATTGCCCCTGTGCATCTGCCACACACAAAAACTATCTTCCCAGTTAACCTTCCTTTGATATTGCTGCACCTCTTATGTTTTTATTGCTTACATCGGGTACATCTTATGGAGTTTCTACCTATGCCTTTTCTACAGATCGAGCTAGGCCATCTGTCTGAAGGGATTTGTGATTTATCTGCTTTCCTACTTGCTAAGACTTTGGTTTTTACAAGATTGACTCTAAGGCCCTTCAATTCTAGACCTTGCTTCCACACCTGAAACTTCTCTTATTATTTAGTTAGCAGAGAGTTAGTGTCATGATCTTTACAAGTTGTTTTCCTATATCAATTAATGCTGTCAATTCTCAGGCTTTAGGGTAAACATGGTCAGAGAGAAATTCCTAGTGAAATCAAGACAGTAATAATAACAATGGCTGACAAGAAGAAGGTCAATATATCATGTGGGCAAAGCAGAACTGGTGCACAGCTTGACAGTTTTAAGAAACCACTATAATGTCAGCAGAAGAGACAAAGAATTTTGGGGTTACAAGCTACAATGACTAACTCAAAAATATTATCTCTCATGCTGGAAAGGGAATGTTTGCTAATCAGCCAGTAACCTTATATATAATCTAGGAGGTTTATGTGGTACCATGTATACTAGTGGTACTCGACCATTTTTTGCTTATGGACCCCTTTGAGTCCTATTTTATTCAGGTGCACCCTCATAGCCATTCAATGTTTGAAAGAAACATTGTATATTTATACTTAAATATTAAGATTGTATTTAAAAAATTGAAATATTTTGTATACTGTAGAAATATAACCAATTTATTGCTCACAAATTTTAACAAAATTGTATATGGGTCCCCAAGGGTCATACGGACTTTCAGTGGAGAACCACTGATCTATACCTTTTTTATATATATAAATAATCTAGGATGTTTATATGGTCACACTTAACATTAGTAGAGAATTGGTAAATTATCAAGAGTGAAGCATTTTCTAACTGAATCTTTAGAATATAGTTTTGCAATATTATAGGTATGCGATTGCTGTGAAAAAGTCTTCAGAGACTGTTGGGCATTGAGTTGTAGCATTTTGATATTTTTAACTGTTTTATTAATGTATAAGGAGAGTGTGGTGCTAGAGTATTTCATGACATGTAATGACTATGTTTTTGTGTTGTTGTTAGACACTAGGTCATCATATCACTGTTGGAGGATGTTTTCTCTGCTACTATTCATGGAAGCTGTGCAAATCTGGTTTGAGGTATCTAGGTTGCACATAGTTGACCTCCATTTGTGAAAATGGTTAAGAATAAGTACAAAGCTGTATCATTAGTCTAGGGTGTATTTACAAGTAAAAGCAACAGTGAAAAGTCATTAACAAACAGAATGAAGAATAACCAAATCCTGTTGCATGTCAAAGTTGACAGAATTACAGTGCAACAGAGGGATATGATTTTTAAAAAACCTTCAATCCAAGAAGATATATTGCTAGAAGATTCAAATGCCAGACATATCAAAGAGAGAGACCAATTCTAAATCGACATGGCTCTACAGAAAGTATACTGATAATCACTGAAAAGGAAGATCCTGAAAGAGATAAAGGAGTTTGTTGTATACATCTATTTCTGCTGGGATTCTATTAATAGCTTATCATGTAATGTGTGAGTTGTCCCTCTTAGCTAAATGTCCACTTGTGGACATTTGTTAAATTAAGTCAAGTGCAAGAATCTAATCATTACTTTTTATTACCATTTATTCAATGAATCAAATATGAACAAAGATTTGTATCCCAGAAGACCCAACACAATTCCTTTTCAATTGGCCTTGTCTCTTACGAATTCAAACATTGATTACACATTGATTTTCTTACCAGTATTCCAGACCTCAAAAGACATCATGCCTTCATAAGCTTCATATCACAAGAAGTATTTGAATCTTTAGCATATTGTGACATTTAAAAGAACACAAATTACCATAAAGGATATCAACATTAAACCAATGAATGAGGTTTTTGCAAGACATCACTCATAACTCACAAGCAACAAGCTATAGAACACCTGAAATAATGTCTTCAAGCCTTAAAACTCCTGGCTAAAGAATGCAACTTCAAGGCAGTGAATAATTTAATAATGACTGCCTTTAATTTCAAAATAATTTTGACAAGTCTAAAGCTTAGACTACTAGAAATTAGAAACAGCCATATCACAGCCAGAGCACCACAGTACTACATATAGGTTTAACATTTTCTATTGATATGGAAAAGAGAATGTCAGTACTAATATTTTGTCTCAAATATAATGTTCTGTTCAACTAGAGTATAAATTTTTTCAATGTATTCACAAAGAACCATGTTACTCAGACACGAGAAGATTGCTTTATTATGAAATGGCGGAAGAAAAAAATCTTTGATTTTCTACAAAGGATGTTTGTAAAATCTGTTATGGCTGAGAATATGCTCTGAACTATAAAACCTTAATTTTACAATCTTATGGACTAACATGCTGTAAGAGCTACTCAGTCTATGGAAGACCTAAACAGTCAATATCACAAAAAATTTCTTTTAATGGCAGTTGATGAATAGTGATGTTCCCCTCTTAATTTCCTTGGTGCTGATATTACCAATGTCCCAAAGAGCCATTCTCTCAAGTTGGAACTACCAACACTATCCAGAGTAACAAAAAAGCCCAAATCATATCTATGGAAATATGACATTTTCTAACACAACAAGGAGAATTATCCATTACGATATGAAAAACCAGTCAGAGAATATGGAAGATGGTACTGTTCCAAAATCTCATTAGGAAGATGGTCTTTTTGGAATACTTCATTCAATTCACTCTCTTAACTACTATAAGACTCCTCTAGGTTTATTTTTACTTTTTATATAAGACACCATTTTCTAAATGGTATCCTTCTACCTACTTGGCTAATTTCTTCTGGTCCAGGCTATAAGAGAAATATATAAAAGTGACTCTAATGCAGAAGCCAAACAACTGGAAAATAATGATATGTTTGCCTGTGTCTGAAAAGTTACTGAGTCGTAAATACTGTCTCTCTTCATAATTTGTCATAGTGCCCAACATCAACTTACAGAATCAAACTTATTAATTGCTGACAGAGTTCAAGAACACTCCTGGCCCTTATTTTTTTCCCACAACAATACTATTACTTAAGAGGGGAAACTAATCAATAGCCATAGTCAAAAAATTATTCCACCAAGACTTGCCAGAAAATGAAGTCCTTCAACTATCAAACAACTTGTAGGACTTAATTTGAAGCATCAGTATTATTTTACAATATAGACAAATTTGATTTTAGATTAGAGTTATAGTAATATATTATTACTAAATTTAAATCTTAATAGTTCATTAGGAATTTTATTTCTTTACAAAAGAGGGAATGTTTTAATTCTACATTTCGACAAAAGATGTTCTAGCACATCCTGGATGTTGAGATACAATGCTATTGATTAACAGTTCTCTTCCAGCTTGGTTATGAGTTCTATTTTGAGATTGGAAATGAGATATTGTTTTGCATTCTCAGAGTACGGGGTACAGTGGGACATAGTGAAGAGTATGGTGATGTTAGGATCCAACAAGGTGCAGAATGAGTGTTTAATGAAAGGAATACTGTTAAGAGCAATTATACTGCATACACTTAGTAACTGTAGGTTCATGGTGGTAAGGTCAAGCAATAAAATTCAATAAGAATTTTGCTCTGTGAATTACCAACAGCTTTATCTGCAAAAGAGCTACTTACAAAGTCGTCTCAATTAATGAGTAATAGGAGGAGGCTTCTGGAAAATTAGTAAAAAATTCCTTAACGAGAGATCTAGCTGAAATTTGAGAAGCTTGCGAGTTTTCACACCATGCAATCAATGAAAACATCACTTGATCTTCTGAGAGCCATCTTGCAGCATATGGATAACTTACTCCAAGTATTGAAACCATATCCCTCACCTGTATTGGTGCAACATTGCTATGAGTGGCTCACTTAGTGATTTAGGGGTGGTAAACTTTGGCTGTGAGAAGTGTCGGAATGTATATCTAAGTGAATGGTATCAGTCACCTATACTTTTTATCAAGGGGAGACAGTAACAAAATGGCAGAATTCCAACCAGTTAGCAGGTTTGAAATCCCTAACAGTTTGAACAGAGGCTGGAATTGTTGTGCAGCAGAATAATGGAATGGGTTCCCTTAATTAAGCAGTGATTAAATGATCTGAAGGAGCAGAAAATGTGTACACAGAGGAAAGGCTATGTTTGGAGATTAGAAAATGGTAAAAGATCTTTGAAGAATGTTTGGTGATAAAGTATGTTCAACACAGATACAATTGATGATAATGACCAATGGGGATTCTTTCATCCATCAAGGGGATCCTTTGCTTTGCAATCTACAAGATGACTCCATTAAAGCTGGTGCCACAAAAAGCACCCAGTACATTCTGTAAATGGCTGGTAAATAAAATCAAGCAAAAAGCAATGTAAGACTTCAGAAGACTCTTTAGTCCTGCTGACAATAAGGCAACCTCTATAGTGCTAGTGCAACAAAAAATGCACCCAGTATACTCTGTAAAGATATTGATGTTAGGAAGAGCATTCAATAGTAGAAACTAAGATATTAGAGAAAGTCATAGTACTCTGACCTGTCAGAGTAGTTTGACCCATGTCGAGCTGGCATGGGTTGAATGTCAAACCATCCGACCCATTACAACTTAGGAAATGACTAGATGGTAGGTGGTAATGATAATGATTGTCTCAGTTGAGGATACTAGTAAGTGAAGAGACCAACTGGTACAAACAGTTGAGGATAGAAAATGGAGTAAGCCTCTACAATGTGGCAGAATGAGAGAATTTATTTTAGGCCAAGAGGATTAGCACATACTGAACTCATCAAGGATAATTTCAAAAGAAAAAAAATTAGTAGATATATTCTCAATACAGGATGAAAGGTAGTCAAACAGCTGGTGATTGGAGAAATAGAGATTTCATGAATTTCTAAGACTGGGGCAGTGAGTACTTGAATCAGCCTAATGAAATGGATGGAAAATAAAGATAGAGATTCTACACAGACAAAAGTTAGAATATGAAGTATAGTCTGGACAGTAGAAATGTTTTGGAGACAAGGATAAGAATTCAAAATTGGTAAAAGACAATGAATTTTTTAAAAGGAAAAGCAATATCAATATGAATTTAAAACAGAAAAAAAATATGAAAAGGATAAATATATTTTCACCTGTAGGAGTGGGTAAAACTACCTCCAAGTGGTTGGGCATTATCAATAAAGTCCAGTTTTGCTAAATCTTGGTTGTCCATTATGTTGCTATGGATACGCTGGTTAATTCTATTGTTGTTATAACCATTACTTGAACTATCCACTCCAACTAAAAATAAAATAAAACAATAAATAAGCAAGCATTAGTTGAGTGCCAACAGATGAAAGCTAAATTTATTAAAATTAGTGTTTGTATGTGTACACATAAACACACATCATTACCTCAATTAACAGAATTAATGTCCCACACTTATTTCATAAGTAGGAAATTTGTTACCAGAGAATAGTAACACATAATTCTTATGCAAATAAATACTTTCAATTATTGAAGCAAATAAGCTCACATATATTTCAAATACACTAAACACATATACACATATATTTCAAATACACTAAACCTAAAATGACATATTTAGACAATATCCTTCCAACAAAATTATAATTTAATGAAGAAAATATACTTTCTTTTATTTATGCAACAAATAAAAATACAAAACAATAAAGAATATGCTACTACTGGTTCTGATAAATTTTTATTTTTATAAAAAAACAAGGTATTGAAGGTTGAATGCTTTGCATTCTTCCTATATAACAATACTTCCTTACAACAATTCAGTGCTACAAATACAAATCCTTTTATTTTTCATTTAAAACAAATCATATTCTAAAAGACACTCTTAAACACAAGTTATTTCACAAAGACTTTTAGATAAAATCTGTTGTTAAAAGAAGTTGTGGAGGAGTTTCTTCTTTAGTATCTGAGCTAGAACTTGCAGGCCTATAAACCTTTCAAGGTCTTCATAGGTGTAAGTATTGTTATCAGCATGCACTAAATCCTGAATGTTACCTGCATCAACTTCTTCAAATCCCACTTCCTATGCCATTTACACAAAGTTATTGTTGATTGACACTTTTATCTTCTATCCTATGGTCTACATTCAGACACAATTTTGTCCAGACCCCAATAAAATATGTAGGTTTAACTTCTTCCTAAGCATCTTTAATATCTTTCATTGCTTGCATGATGCTATAATTTCACCAGATTTCTGAATTAATATTTGCTTTCTTAAATTACTTCAGTTCAAAACTTGAAAAAATTGCTGCACAAGTGAAAAAATCAGAAACCCTCTAGAATGTAAAAATAAACTACCCAATTTCTTTCTTTTGTGCATAATAATAAAACAAGATGCCTTGTAAGGAACTTCAAATTTTGGGGAACAGCCAAGCAACAAGAGTGGTTCATACTTTTTCTGTGCAATTTTGGCTGTGAAATTCTGCAATATTAAGCTACATTTTAACAATGTCTCAATTCAAAGAAACATAAAACTAGATATTGATGTGTGTCTTCACACTTGCACATGCATATATATATATATATATGTACCTTCTATCTTTCCTTTCTTCTTTTACTTGTTATATATGTATGTATGTGTATATATCAATGACAGGCTTCTTTCAGTTTCTGTCACAAGACTTCAGTTGGTTTGGGGCTATAGTAGAAGACACTTGCCCAAGGTGATATGCTTGGGAAGTAAGCTTCTTACCACACAGCCATACCTGCATACACACACACAAGAGTTACGGAATGGAGTAGGTAAGATCCGGGCTACATATGTTTCATAGGAGGCGGAACCTCAGAAATGGTAAAAATCCAAGCAAGGTGTATACTGCTGGCTACTCTTCAGGCCAAGGATATATTAATTTTTACTACTTCTGAGGTTCCACCAACTATGAAACATATGTAGCCTGGATCTTCCCTCCTCCATTCTGTAACTCTTATATTCTTATTCACACATCAGGCAACCCTAGTCGCCTACCGTGGAATATAGAAAGAACTTCTCTTTCTGCTTATCATTCTTCAATATGAAAAAAAATCCACAACCACTATTGTCCTCGAAAGTTGTTTTCTATATTTACTACGAATTGCTTGAAGCTAGCTTTCTTCCTACACCTTGATCCCTGGATCTTACATTTATATATATATATATATATATATATATATACTTAATTTATGTTGTGGTACAAAAACACAAAAGTACTCAATGGAACTTTGTGCACAGCAGTGGTTCCCAAACTTTTGGGGACTGCCACTCCC
Organism: Octopus bimaculoides; assembly: GCF_001194135.2. Classification (NCBI taxonomy): domain Eukaryota; kingdom Metazoa; phylum Mollusca; class Cephalopoda; order Octopoda; family Octopodidae; genus Octopus; species Octopus bimaculoides. The sequence goes on along the minus strand of NC_068984.1, from coordinate 104,229,034 downwards.
TTGGCACCCGGACCACATTCCTAGTCCACCCCCTCCCCACTCAACACCACAAAGACGAATTTCTGCATCAAATTCAAAACAACTGCATTTCACAAATAAAACTTAAATTAATTAACCAATCATTTTGTTGTTTTTACATCCACTGCCCCCCTTTTGGCCACCCCATTTTTTTCCAGCGGGCCCCTGGATCTTTCTACTTCCCTCAGAGGGGCAGTACCACCCACTTTTGGAACCACAAGGGATTACATAACCTAAACTGCAATTTCATTCAGTCAGTTGACCTCACTTAGCAATTTTGAATGTGACAAAATGACTGTAGGCAATGTAAGTGGAACAGATCTTAGTTGCTTTCTATCATGCATCAAGGAGGGGACCTTCTTTGAAATTATCAAGGAGGAATTTAGTGGGAGTGTCAGTTAGTCAAAATTAGTTCATCTATTTTTTTTTTTTAAGACTGAAGTAGAATGTGAGGCAGAAGTACGAGGACTTTTATTCCTTCTTAAATTTTTTATCTAATACTCCTATAAGATGCTGGTTGGCTCTACTTAGTCTAGTGGTATCGAAATCTGCTTTGCTTTCAAATAAATTTTTTTCATATAGTGATGATAGAACTGTTGTGATGAAGCAGGCAACTTTTGAAAGAATGTCTTCTAAGTCCTATATAACATGTATTTATGGTAGAGACATCAGCCCAAAATACAATGCTTTTCTCTAAGTATTTACCTTTTAAGAGCAACGGTCTACATCTAGACAATTACATGTTGGCTTTCTTAACCTCTATAGCTGATGTGCTTTTAAAATGTGGCTCTTGATGATATTTAAACATAATTTTCATACAGATATAGCTCATCTTAATCTGTTTTTGTTAAACAGCTTGTGGAATTCGATGGTCATTTGAGACATGTTTCTTTACGCAGTTTTTAAGAGTGATTACAAGATAGTGCAAGTACTTTCTCCTTTCTTAATACTAGCTACATCTTCATAACACTCTACAGCTCTGTTGAAATCTTGAACCAATCAAGTCTGTGCATATCCATGCTAAAGACATTAAAAAATCTTTCAATTTCATAAAGAAGTTAAAAAGCCTACTAGCCTAAGTCACTTTGTAACTTCTGCCAATCAAAATATATGTATTCCTGTTTGTACTACCAAACCTATACACATCTGATCATAGAGAGAGAGAGAGAGATAGAGAGAGAGATAGAGAGAGAGAGAGAGATAGAGAGAGAGAGAGTGTGT
>NC_068984.1:104226707-104227509 GCF_001194135.2 Octopus bimaculoides | reverse complement strand
TTTAGAGGACGATAAATATATATAAACAAATATATATATATATAATCATCATCATCGTCGTCGTCGTCGTTTAACGTCCGCTTTCCACGCTAGCATGGGTTGGACTATTTGACTGAGGACGAGCAAACCAGATGGCTACAGCAGACTCCAATCTGATTTGGCAGAGTTTCTACAGCTGTATGCCCTTCCTAACGCCAACCACTCCAAGAGTGTAGTGGGTGCTGTTACGTGCCATCGGCACGAAGGCCAGTCAGGCGGTACTGGCAATGGCCACACTCAAAACGGTGTATTCTATGTGCCACCTGCACAGGAGCCAGTCCGGCGGCACTGGCAACGACCTCGCTCAAATGTCTTTTCAAGTGCCACCGGCACAAGTGCCAGAAAGGCGATGCTGGTAACGATTAAGCTCAAATGGTGCTATTTACATACCACCGGCACGGAAGCCAGACAGCTGCTCTCACGCTCAGACGGTGCTCTTAGTGCTCCACTGGTACAGGTGCCATCACGATTTCACTTTCACTTGCCCCAACAGGTCTTCGCAAGCAGAGTTTAGTGTCCAATGAAGGAGACGTTGGCATGGGTGCCAGTCGTCGAATTTAGTTCGATTTCGATTTCACTTGCCTCAACAGGTCTTCGCAAGCAGAGTTTAGTGTCCAATGAAGGAAAGGTACGCGTAAGTGGGCTGGCTGCTCTTCCTAACGCCAACCACTCCAAGAGTGTAGTAGGTGCTTTTACGTGCCACCGGCACGAAGGCCAGTCAGGCGGTACTGGCAACGGCCACACTCAAAACGGTGTATTTTAA
>NC_068984.1:104200470-104226332 GCF_001194135.2 Octopus bimaculoides | reverse complement strand
GCTCAAATGGTGCTATTTACATACCACCGGCACGGAAGCCAGACAGCTGCTCTCACGCTCAGACGGTGCTCTTAGTGCTCCACTGGTACAGGTGCCATCACGATTTCACTTTCACTTGCCCCAACAGGTCTTCGCAAGCAGAGTTTAGTGTCCAATGAAGGAGACGTTGGCATGGGTGCCAGTCGTCGAATTTAGTTCGATTTCGATTTCACTTGCCTCAACAGGTCTTCGCAAGCAGAGTTTAGTGTCCAATGAAGGAAAGGTACGCGTAAGTGGGCTGGCTGCTCTTCCTAACGCCAACCACTCCAAGAGTGTAGTAGGTGCTTTTACGTGCCACCGGCACGAAGGCCAGTCAGGCGGTACTGGCAACGGCCACACTCAAAACGGTGTATTTTAAGTGCCACCTGCACAGGAGCCAGTCCGGTGGCACTGGCAACAACCTCGCAGAGGCCTTGGATTATGGTCTCACTTGGCTTGCCGAGTCTTCTCACATACAGCATATTTCCAAAGGTCTCGGTCACAAGTCATTACCTCGGTGAGGTCTAATGTTCGAAGGTCGTGCTTCACCACCTCATCCCAGGTCTTCCTGGGTCTACCTCTTCCACAGGTTCCCTCAACCGCTAGGGTGTGGCACATTTTCACACAGCTATCCTCATCCATTCTCACCACATGACCATACCAGCACAATTGTCTCTCTTGCACACAACTGATGCTTCTTAGGTTCAACTTTTCTCTCAAGGTACTTACACTCTGTCGAGTATGCACACTGACATTACACATTCATCGGAGCATACTGGCTTCATTCCTTGTGAGCTTACACATATCCTCAGCAGCCACACCCCATGTTTCACTGCCATGGAGCATGACTGTTCGTACACATGTGTCATACAGTCTGCCTTTTACCCTGAGTGAGAGGCCCCTTGTCACCAGCAGAGGTAAGAGCTCTCTGAACTTTGCCCAGGCTATTCTTATTCTAGCAGCTACACATTCAGTGCACCCTCACCCACTACTAACTTGGTCAACTAGATAGCGGAAGCTATCAACTACATCTAGTTTTTCTCCCTGGAATGTGGCAGAAGTTGTTTTCTGCACATTTTCAGTGTTTATATACATATATATAATCAGTATGACAATGTATGTTGTTAAACACTGTGAAGTTGCAGTACTTCATCCAAAGTAGATTCCTTTAAAGTCATGCACGAAGAAAGGGATGAGTGTGTGACACTAAAGTGCAAAAATAATTGCCTAGCTTTGAGAAATATTGTGCTTTTAAACACAATGTGTCTTTAAAGGGGTTTACCCTGGATGAAGTACTACAGCCTCACAGTGTTTAACACATATACATTAAATATATCATATTGATAATTATTTACGCTGCTTCTAATATATATACAGTCCAACCCATGCCAGCTTACACACACAAACAAGAGTCAAGCTAGATGAGATGCAATTTGTTTTTCTGCCAGGCAAAAACACATAAGTACAACAGATCCCTTCTTCTATTTGAGGCAACTAAAAAAATACTTGGCTAAAAGTAACCCACTATACTTAGTATTCATTGACCTGGAGAAGCCTCCAACAGAGTCCATCGCTCAGTAATCTAATGGTCACTGAGGATGCTAAGGATAGATGAATGACTCGTGAAAGCCATACAAGTCATGTACAAAGGTGCTGGCAATAAGGTGATAATGAACAAATTTAGCAACAAACAATGTGCAGGTAAGAGTTCATTAAGGTTCCATTGTCAGTTCCCTCCTATTCATCATAGTCTTTCATGCCTTAACAAAGGATTTTAAACTGGTTGCCTTTGAGTACTGCTATATATTGATAACCTCACCTCTTATAGTTGAATCTCTAGCAGAACTAGAAAAGAAATTCCAGATGTGGAAGTTACAGATGGAATTAAAAGGCCTCAAAGTTAAATTAGAAAAAAAAAAAAGTTTCAGTAATTAGGGAACCTGACAGATCTCTACTTCCATCAAGGAAGTGACTTTACTTGATATTAGCAGAAATTGTATATATGTTGTACCCAATGCAAACTATGGACACAAGAAATGCAATGGAATTACAGTTAACAGATAAACTAGAGTTTGTATGTGGCAGATGAGCAGGAACAATAAAACACTAAGAGGGCATGATAAATAGATTTTCTCAAATGCCCAAGATTCTTAGAAGTAGTAAATAGCTTCTCTAACCTAAATGATCTAATTAGCAATGGAGAAGGATGCTCTGAAAGTATAGTTGCTAGAATAAGAATAGGATGGAGAAAGTTTAGACCACTATTACCTCTATTGGTAACAAACAGTTTTCCTTTTGGAAAGAAAGGCATATTGTATGATTCCAGTGTATGAACTGCAATACTACATGGTAATGAGACGTAGACCCTAAATGCAGAAGACATGCAAAGACTAGAAAGAGAAGCTAGCATGCATGTTGGATATGCAACATCAGTGTGCATGAATAACAAAGTACAGATGTGTTGAGAAAAATTGGAAGATTGGGCATGATAGGCATCAGATGTAGTGTGCAAGAGAGAAGACTGCACTGGTACAGGCATGAGAAGTATATGGATGAAGAGAGCTATATAAAGATGTGCCAGTCACTTTAGGTGGATGGAACTTGTAAACAAGTGAGACCCACAAAGACATGGAATGAAGTTGTGATGGCTGATCTCAGAAGTTTGAATTTCACAAAGGAGATGATAAAGGAGAACTGGCAATATGCAGTATTTCAGAAAACCAGCCCATCACAGTATAACTGAGGTTCAGGAAGTATAATGTTTATATATACAATTGGGACCCACACCTAATTTCCTCATCAAACCTTCCCCTACCCTTTCATCTCACTATCATTTGCCTAACTGCAGTATTCCACAGCTGTTATTAAATGAGGACAGAACTATCTATTCTATCATCTTTCCTGTAATACCAATTATCTTTTTCAATACCAGGAACCAACTGACTTAGCATCCATCCTTTATGGTTAATATTATCCTTCCAACATTCATTACATTCACTCCTATATCCTTACCAATCTCTAATCCTCATCTACTCCCTCCTACCTTCCATCCAACTCATATTTCTCATTGAGCACCTTGATGCTTCTTCATCATTCAATATATTTTCACCCCTACCCCATCTCCAATCATGCCTCACTCTCCATACACTCTTGCTACCCCTACCTACTCACTCTTCCCATTCTCCTCTCCCCAGAGCCCACCCTGACATGCCACCACCATCTTTATTTCTCTTTTCAAATACACACTGACTACTCCCACCCACTTCTGTATAATGTGAGCAGTCATATATCTCCACTACAGTAAGAAACATGTTCCAAAAGGGTAGGCTTCCTTCATACTTCAACTTCACATCACCTAGCATAAAGCTGCTTCCCCCTCTATTGTAGCCCTACTCAATTAGATTTTAGTCTTGCAAGCTTCATGGCAACTTCACTTGTGCTGGAGCCATGAAAAAAGCACTCAATACACACCATAAAGTGGCTGCCATTAGGAAAGGTATCCAGTTATAGATACCATGTTAAAGTCGACATTGGAACATGATGCAGTCCTCTGACCAGATGAATCCTGTCAAACTATCCAATCAATGCCAGCATGGGAGAAAGACAGATATATATATAAGTACGCACCCATACACATTATGCTACTGCTGAACTTCCAGGTCAGATTATATTCGCACATATTTAAGTTTTCTTGTTTCTTGGAATAAATTCACTAAACAAATATGTGTGTATGTATGTGTCCATCAGCATAATCAAAATATTTGAAAATCTGACACACTTAAGGGTGATATAATTTCATTTCTTAAATTAGACATACAGTTTCAAAATTTTGAAGGACATAGAAATAACAGTTGACAGTATTAATGCCTTTTCAAAGGCCATTATATGTGAAGTGAAATGGCTTCAAAAAACAGCTGAAACTATACTATACTCCCAGCATGCTGGGAAGTTACCTCTTGTTTTTTCAGTACTAAATTGAAAATCCTATGCACAATATTTGCTAATATATAGAATGGTGGGTCAAATAGGTATAAATATATGTATATTGAGACACGTAAAAATATATAAAACAAAAATGCTTTCATTGTGAAAAAGACAAAATATATTTTTCTTTACCTGTCTTACCTCCAAATTGCTCTATTGTGTTTAGAATATCCTCCTTTGAAGGAGAAAACTTAGTTTTGTTTCGGCCTCCAACACGAAAACGCTGTATCATACTTTCAGCAATATCCATTCTAAAAGAATAAAATTTAAGGACAAAATTACACAAAAGTGTTACTGATACATATGTAGCTCAATATAAAAATAAAATATATCCTCTTGAAATCTTTGCATCGCTTAACAAGAATAAACACAGGAGTGGAGGAGACAATGTAATCAACTATACCTTATAAGAAACAGTTCCCTAACATGGTCATCATCCATACATCTCACTTCTGGCAAAAAAAAACTCAACTTAGTCTGAGCTAACAAAGAAGTCTCTACATCAGTGGTTCTGAAAGTGGGCAGTATTGCCCCCCTGGGGGTGGTGGAAAGTTCTAAGGGGGCATTGAAGAAAAGTGGAGTGATGATGGGTTAGCGATTCATGTAAAAGTTAGGGCTATAATGGGGTGACAATTCATGTAAAAACAACAAAATAATGGGTTCATTAGGTTAAGTTTTATTTGTGAAATACAGTTGCTTTGAATTTGCTTTAGAAAGAGGTCTATGTTTGTAATGGTTAGTTGGGGTGGAGGCAATAGAAATGTGGCCTGGGTGTCAAGGGGGCGGCAGTCCCAAAAAGTTTGAGAACCACTGCTCTACATGGTTACGAGACCTGCTAGAAATAGTAACCAAGTCTCTTTCAAATCAAAATAAGAACACCTTAGTGTAGTCTTATATAACCTTAAAAGGAAGGAAACATATCTGGGATACCTGAATTTTTGCTAATGGTTGACTTGTGGATAAATAACAACTAAATTTAGATTTAATATTCTATTACAATTCACTTGTTTTTTTCTGAGGAGCCCAAATTTAGGGTCTGAAGGAAGCTGGGCTCTTCCTATCAAATTGATTTGGAGGATTCTTTCATCATCAAGTTAGCTAAGCCACTTAATATTTCCATGCCTTGAAAAATTGTAAAATCTCAACTTGCACATTATAAGTATCACCATCTTTCTTAATTAGGCCTGATAATCCAAAGTGAGAAAATGAATACTATAGAGTGACCCCTGAAACTGCAAACCAGGTTTAATCCCTAGTTCATTTACAGTTTCTTACCATAGCATTCTACAAAGGCAAAACTAAAAACTAGTTTTAATTCTTTCTACCTCTCTCACTCTCTTTCATTAAACCAATAGCTGAATGTATTTTGTAATTTTAACCATAGAAAACATGAAAAAAAGTTACATAAAGACATGAAGGTGACCACACTGGCCCAAGTCAGATTTTCATTGAAACATATATACAAAACATAAAAAAATTAATTTACACAGTTCAAGCACAAATCTGTTTCATCTCTGGCTTTCATATGCAAAAATGTGATATTTTTGACAGCTAATTCTACTCTTTCTTTTTTCTTGAAGGACAAAGTCCAAAAAATCATAAGTTACTAGTTTTTTCTCTTTTATAAACTGAAATTCTTTCTTAGGTTCTTCTTTCTCACCAAGGAGTTCTTCAGCCAACATTTTAAGAAATTTTCATCTAGATTGGAATTTTTGCATCTAGATCGACATGGAGAAGCTGGTTCAGCAAGATTCAATGTGTCAGAAGACCATATCTTGCTCCAATATCCAATTTTCAACATTGTTTATACAGCTGGATGCCCATTCTAATACCAAGCACTTTACAGAGTGTAATGGGTACATTTTATCATAACACCAATAATATAAAGATTGCCTTCCCTTGGCAAGACTAAAAAACCCTACATTGTTACTACTTCAATTGATTGCCAATCACTTACAAAGTGTGCCAAGTGCATTTTATGGCCTCACCACTGTTGGGGTTACCTTGCAAAGTGAAAGGTAGTTCCTACGGTGGATAAAGAAAATTTATTGTGAGAAGATGGCAATGGAGAGAATAACAGAGGCAGCAGTGTTAGAATGGAGGTAATCAAGAGAGAGGAGAGGGAAAGGTTCATGTCAGACTAGTATGAAGGTGAGGATGGGATCAAAATAGTAATGGTGCTATAGGGCTATAATGGGGTGGCAATTCATGTAAAAACAACAAAATAATGGGTTCATTAGGGTTTTATTTGTGAAATACAGTTGCTTTGAATTTGCTTTAGAAAGAGGTCTATGTTTGTAATGGTGGGTTGAATAGGTGGACCTAGTGGTGGGATTGGTCAATTAGTAAGCAAGCCCACATAGGTTGGACACTTTGTCACACTCCAAGACAGTTCTTATTGGAGTTACACAGGTTTACTATTGAAAAAGCGTGGTGGAGGAGAGAGTTACAAAGACAGAGTCAGGAAAGGGGGTAATAGGAGGCAAAATAGTGTTAGGGAGTTAGTGAGAAAGAATCAGAGTGATAAGGGTTGTGAGGAGGAGAGGACTGAAGAGGAGATACAGTTATATATGGGAGGGTGGAGTGATGTTGCAGGAGAGATATGATAAGGACAGAGTATATTCTCAAGGTAACATGTCCAAAACATTATAGTGACAAGAGAATCAAGGAAGGTGGGTAAAGACTGCCAAAGTGTAAACTCTCCCCACTCAAGTATGATTCAGAAGGAAAGGAGAAGTACTAAGATATAGGTGATAGAGGTATAGAGAAAGGAGATATTTAATATGCACAAATTCAGTACACTTCTGTCAGATATAGGTAACTTAGTACAGTGAGTAGAACAGATGAGAGAGTACAGATTAGCAGAATAGACATGGAGAGGTGTGAGAAAACAGAATGGACAACAAGCAGGGGTTGATGCATGACTGGTTGCTTTCTGTTTTTGTCTGCCAAATCTACTCAAGGTTTCGGTTAACCAAAGACTATAGTAGAAGACAAATGTCTTTTGCTATAATCCCACTGTGTAGCCCAAGTTGCTACAAAGTAAGACTGAACCCCAAACCAAAAGACTGATTGAGAAGCAAACTTCTAATCCTAAACTTCTTAAACACAGCCATGCCAATTTTATATTAACTTTGAATGCTGGAAATAAAAAAAAATGTTAGTGCAGGCTCATTATCAACTGTGACCAGATTAACAGAGTTAATTTATATTTTATTCAACATAGTTGAACAAAAGTAATTTAATAAGTAAAAGCTGTTTACTGAAAAGTGAATTAAATCACTGACATTTCATTTTAAAACCAATTATTTTAGGCTATCTCATTTTTTATATAATCCAGCAAGAAAAGGATGAATAAGAGCTTATTTCATGACACCCTGAGGAGGATATACTATATTAAAAACTTAGAATCTGCAGCTTACTTAAGCCATAGGTTATTAGCTCATCAAATACTGTTTTCACAAAAGGATTAATCCAAGAGCTTTTTTGAAGTTGTTGTAGTCAATTATACTTGGAGTTCCCTGACTGAAAGCACTGAAAAAGATAGTTTACATATGGTGGTAATTGTTTTGGTTAAGCACTGATCAGTTCAAACTTAAAGCATGAATATAACCTACACAGTAGCTAAGTGCAAGAAATTTTCTAAATGTCTCAATATTCTTATATAGATTGGTGCTATTCTCTGAAACAATATTTTTATCTGGTTTTCTTGAACCATAATAACTCAACAATAACATCAGACAGGACCTGGTGGCTTGTGAGCAATAACCTATTTTTAAATATGAAGCAATATTTTTCAAAATGCCTGAAGTAAGCTTTCTGTGGAATAATTTGTTAAGATCAGCAAATCCTGCTCAAAAGATTTTTTTTTTTTAATTCAGCCAACATGAAATTAGCAAACATTTCAAAATTCTTAGATTATCAAATATCTTAAAATACATTGTAATTTAATATGCGGTCTGATCAATATATATCCAAACTGTTGCCATAGTAACAAAGCTAAAGCACGCTGAGTGAAGCCGCTTGGCACAGATTGACCTTGAACTCTGCTGTGTATGCGCACTAAGTTTCAACGTTCTAGCTCACTTCTGCTGTTTACAGCAATGTTTGGAAGGAACGTGTGTAGCATGTGATCATCACATTGACCATGACAGAGAAAACTGAACAGAGAATCTGCATCAAATTTTGCCAAAAGCTTGGTGATACCTGCTCAGAGGCCTACGCAAAGTTGCAGAAAGTGTGTGGAGAGAAGTGTATGAGCCGTACACAAGTGTACGAGTGGTTCAGACATTTCCAAGAGAGCTGAAAAAATGTTGATAGTGACAAACATTCTAGGAAACCCGCAACCAGTAGAACTGAGAAAAAGATCGCAGATGTGCATGCAGCTGTGAGGGGAAATCATTGAATCACCATCCATGTGTTATCAGAGGATGTGCAGACTAGTTAGGGTTCACTTCAGTCCATTATCACTGAAGATTTGGGTATAAAACGTGTCTGCCAAGTTTGTGCCAAAACTGCTGTCAGCTGATGAAAAAGACACTCGAGTTTCAGTTGCACAAAATCTCCTTGATTGTGTTGAGAATTATGAAAACTTTTTGAAAACAGTAGTAACAGATGATGAATTGTGGGTCTATGGTTATGACCCGAAACAAAGGCTCAGTCTTCACAGTGGAATACCCCCAACCTCTCCAAGACCAAAGAAAACACGAACAAGTAAGACATTGTTAACTGTTTTCTTCGACAAGGGGATTGCTCATCATAAGTATGCTCCACCTGGTCAGACAGCTAGCAAGGAATACTACCATCATCTTTTGCAACATTTGCAGGATGCTATTTGTCAGCAAAGACCACAATTGCATGCATCCAGTGAGTGGCAATTGCATCATGACAACACACCTGCCCTTTGAGCAACAGTTTTTGGCTAGGCACAGCATTCTTCAGGTCTGACAGCCACCGTATTCTCCAGATCTCGCTCCTTACAACTTTTTCCTCTTTCCAAAACTTGAATTCCACTTGAAAGGAAGATTTCAGAACATCAAGGAAATCAACATGAATGTGACAAGGCAGCTGCTGATTATCCCAGAAAATGAGTTTCAGGAATGCTTCCATCAATGGAAGCAGTGTTGGATTAAGTGTGTGGCTTCTGAAGGGGACTACTTTGAAGGAGATTAAATGCCAAATTGGTACGTGTTGTAGTTCTGTTTTTATAGCACCAGTTTAGATATTTATTGATCAGACCTCATATACATTTTAAACTATATTGTTACATTAGCAAATATTTTAAAATATATTGTAACCTAGCAAATATTTCACAATATATTGTAAATTAGCAAATCTGCTTAACAAGCATACTATACTTAGGCATATTTGCTGACCTTTTGTCTTTCTATTGTATGAATGGACAGACAGGACAAAATTGCTATGGCTATATGTATGGGTGAAGTATGCAACAAAACTAGTCACTACAGTTCTATATTTAAGGGATGAGGAATTATGTACATTATTTACATTTGACGGATATTTGTCCTCATCTTGTTTGTAGTGTAATGGTTAAGAGCGCGGGCTACTAACCCCAAGATTGCGAGTTCAATACCATGCAGTGCCTTGAATAAATAATATTAATAATAATAATAACATCAGCAAAAAAAATACCTTATAAGATCCCAGGATAGGGTTCAAAATCCTACCAGAACACCTGATGAAGGTGTAATTCAGCCGAAACATTGTGTTAACAACAAACAAAATGAGGGCAAATATCCATCAAATGTAAATAAAACTAGTCACTGTTCCAAAATAGAATAATGCCAAGGAAATCACATCTGTCATCTATACACAAAATCCAAGAACTCTTTCTAAAATCGATGGGTTAAATGTGGCAAATGCCATGTTTCTCTCTGCCTTCAATGTAACACTAACTTTCCAATGATCCCAGGTTAAAAAAGGGGACACCATAAAATTCTATGATGAATGGACTCTGGGAGATGGTCCAGCAACCAAATTGGTCCTTTCGATGCCAGACCCCTACCGTTAATGTTGAACAAAAGCAAGAACAAAATCTGATCAACATGGAAGTTGTGGTAATTTGACAATCAATTTCTGATCTAAGCCAAGAAATAACAAAAATTCATATAAAACCTCACAATGAGGGATCATTTTGGAATACCTAACTTAGAAATCTGTCCACAGCTCTTGTTGAATCTAAATGCATCGAGAAAGCTATTGAATCTGCTGCACATGAATTCCCATGAGTGTATACAAAGAAATAAACAATCTTCAGGCATTTTCCAGTAACTCATCCAAAAACTGCATTCCTCCAAAAGATGTTCTCCACTTTGATCAACTAGGTTCTAAACTCAATCTAATCAAGTTGATGAAGACCAGCTATCAAGCATCTACCATACTCTGAACATCTTGTTTCCCTGAACATGGACATATTAAATCTCTGACATCTGGCAACTGACTTGGTAGACACCCACAAGATTATCCACTATCTTTCAACAACAACCTTGGGCACCTCTTGAATTCCATAGGTCTAACACTTATGGACATACTTAGAAAACAATACTGTACCCATGATTTCAGAAACAGCTTTTCATGCTCAGAATTGCTGAAATATGGAATAACCTACATGCAACAGCTGTTGGCTGTTGAGGTACTACATCCTTCAAAACTTCCATTCTTCCTGAAATTTGCCTATAGTACACCTGATACCCATCCACTTTTTTTAAAGACTCATTCACTGTTCACTTCCTGTGCATTATTCTATATACTGTTCATGCACTTTTGGCTACTTTTTCTGCTGAGTTGTAGTGCACCTGACCACTGTATACAATAATTTGTAAATTAGCAAATGTTTTTAAATATATTGTAAATTAATAAACATCTTAAATTATATCGTTAAATTAGCAAATATTTTAAAATATATTGTAAATTGGAAAATATTTTAAATATTTTGTAATATTTTGTAAATATTTTAAATATATTGTAAATTGAAAAATATTAAAAAGTATATTGTAAATTGGAAAATCTTTAAAAATATATTGTAAATTAGCAAACATTCTATGATATATTGTAAACAATGTGTTTAACTTTGTCTGAATTGTGAGATATTGAAAAATGTGGGTAATTGTTAATTTTAAGTAATCTGAGAATAAATAAGAACTATTCAAACCAATATAGTGTTGGTGTCATTAAAAACCATGCACTCAGTACACTCTATAAAGTGGTTAGCAGTAGGAAGGGGATCCAGTCAAAGAAACCCTGTGAAATCAGATATTGAAGCATGATGCAGTCTTCCAATCTGTCAGATCCTGTCAAACTATCAAATTCATGCCAGCTTGGAAGATGAATGTTAAAAACTGAATCTGATGACGTATATTGTTTTTAAGATACACTTTTACATGCTTGAATGGGTCAGTATGAATTCATAGAGGCAGATTTTCTGTAGCTGGATGCCCATCCTTGTTCCCAAGCAAGGTAATATTTTCCCATGGCAAGACAAATTTTCTTGGAAGATTGGAAATGAATAACACACTTGTATGATGGCAACACTCATTTACAACTATCATGTGATGTCAAAACAAACACACACACATATATATATAGGTTTCTTCAGTTTCTGTCAACCAAACGCTTACCCAAGGTGCCATGCAATGGGACTGAACTTGAAACCACATGATTGGAAGTAAACTTCTCAACCACACAGCCATGCCGGTGCATATATCTGTATATATTCACACAGTAGTAAAACAAGTAAACAACAGGTCTTTCTTTTTTTTTTAAATGACTTAAGCAATGTATATAGCCCAGATATAAATAAAATTCAAGAAATTGAGCCATTTATACAATTTATTCTTCTGAAATATTTACAAAACAAATCTGCACAAGAGTGAATCGTAACCTTCTACAAAATCAATACCTGAAACAGTCAATTTTCAAACCTTAATATCAAGATTATTCAGGTGTCCTAATTAATAAAACTCTCCTCTCACACTCCTATGAACTTATCTATTCACACCTTCCCATACTCATGCAATGTTCTCTCATATATTCATCTTGTACCTTGAGAATACATACACTCTGACATCTCATAACCAACAAGTTTATCTTCTTTCCAGCTATTCCCACCACTCTTTTATTATGCAAGATAGCCATGCAGCTCTTCTACTGTACTGCCTGTTCCTCTATCATACTTTAGCCTCTCAACATGTGACATAAAACCACCTCCAACTCTTCTACAACCCCACTCAAATGAAGGGAGGCTTTTTTTTTTTGTCTTGCAAGTTATTTGCCAACTTCAATAGTGCCAGTGTAACAAAACAAAAATGCATCCAATACACTGTCAAGTGGTCAGCATTAGATAAGGCATCCAGCCATAGAAACCATGCCAAAGCAGGCAGTGGAGCTCAAAGCAGTATCCCAGCTCATCAGATCCTGTCAAATTGTTCGACCTACACAAGCATGGAAGACAGATGTTAAATGATGATGGTAATGATTTCAGAAGAGAAAGTAAGCCATATTTGGCTGAGCATATAGGTAAAGGCAATACAGGTGACAATTGTTAGTTCAAAAATTCATAAGCTTTTTTTTTTTAAATCTTGGTTGAAATAAGATTCCCTAAGGTGCTCTTATCTGACTAATCCATACTGGTGTTAATCACAACTCTGGTCCAGCTAAACTCTGAACAAATGCTAGCAATATATATATTTTATAGAATATTTTAAAATTCAAATAATGATAATTTTTATAAGATACAGAAATAAATTTATTTCTCAAACGCGTGATAATGCTATACATAGTGTGATCAGGATAAATTATCCATATAATGCAGAAAAATATGTTGCCGGCCAGCCATGAGTATATATATATATATATATATATATATATATAATTGAGCCAGGGATAAACTAAAACATTGTCTCAGGCCAGATCTAGCCTGCAGGCCAAATATTTGAGACCCATAAACTAAATGAAAGACAATAAACATAAATGCTAGCAGTAAAACTGAAGTCATGCTCCATACACTTGCTGTTGGTCCAATAACTTAAACACTTCAATAATAACAGTGACGTGAAGATGCACCTTAACAATGAAAAATGGGGCGCTATGGATTAACTAAAATACAAGTAATTCGGAAAGAGACAAAGAATAACTAAGAAGAGGTCAGTCAGGCAACAAGCAGCATGATGAAGTAAGATTATAACATAAGCTTATAGTCTTTAGTGAGGGAAATGAAAGATGGAGTGTCAGATATATCTAGCAAGCAATAGATGTGATTTGACAATATTCAATGCTATAGGGATAAGCAGAAGAGCATGTTTAACCCTTTAGCATTGAGATTATTGTCAAATGTAATGTTTATTTCTTCACATTATTTTGAATTATGTATTATCTTGTAGCTTTCAGATTTCAATGATGTGACTGTTTATGCTTAGGAGGACAATATAGGGTAGGTATGAAAGGCTGGATCTGGCCAGTTTGAACAAAAACAGGAAGAATATTTGGGCCAGATATGGCCAGTTTAAATACTAAAAGGTTAACCATTTAACTTTCAAATTACTGTCAAATGTAAGGCTTATTTATTCACATTGTTTTAAATTAATCATGCATTTTCTTATAGCTTCAATATTTTAATATGATTGTTTGTTTTTAGGATGACAATGTAGGGTAGGTGTGAGAAGCTGGATAATTCTGGCTTAAACACAACACAGGCAAAATATTAGGGCCAGATATGGCCAGTTTGAATGTAACATTTAAACCAACCATAGCTGGCCTCAATATTCTACCCGTTTTATGCTCAATTCAAACAGATCTGGCCTCTAGCACCCACCCTACAATGTAATTCTAAAAATAATCCCATCAAAACTTTGAAGCTACAAGATAATGCGTGAATAATTTAAAACAATGTAAATACATTTAACAGAATAACCTGAAAGTTAAAGGGTTAAAATGAAAGAATGAGGATGTAATTTGAAAGAAATGACACACTTGAATTTAATAGCAATGACAACATAAAGAGACATGTAAATGACAGACTAATTAACAAAGGAAATTAATGAAATATTTGTTTTTTTAGGCTACATCAAGCATCTGAATAAAAAACACAAGCCAGTTGAACCTATAAGAGAGTTCCTATGCAGTCACACAACCTACTAGAAATAACAACCAAATTGCCAACTCACTCTAACCTTGAAAAATAACTAATATGTATAAACTGTTTTTGAATTTTAAAAAATGAAAAAGAAAATTATGACTAGAATAATCTTAAGCAGTTCTGATTAGTTCTACTCAATCAGAGCTGGGCTGTGGCTATCAACAACAAAAGACAGTTAAATAATGGAGATCAATATCTTGAAAGTAAATCAATTGAAGACATCATAACAGAGGGGAAAAAAGTGCAAATTTCTTCAGAGATAGTTGATGAAATATGAAGTAGTTCAGGATGGGTTTATACTACAAGATTTATTTAGCTAACAAAACTGTGTTGGATGTCATAACATTCCCACCACCACCATGACTAATGTAAAAGTACTGTTAAGGTAAAGGAGATACGCTACAGAGAAGAAATTACAAGCCTCCCAATGAGCTAATGAACTTAACAAGGAAGGTGGTACAAAGAGCAATAAAAATGCCAGGACAAGAAAAGGTTAGTGACAATGAAATTCAATTATAAATTGTACGAAGACATAGTACTATAGGCAAGAAAATTGCTCAAAGTGTATTGATACATAAACACTAAGGTTACAATTCCAATTAGTAAATAGAGCATTTGATTTCTGGTGGTGTAAGATATAATAAACTTTTCATTGGTAATCTTGAATCTGTTGACCTTGAGAGAATACAAGTTCAAGGTTCTCTTACTAGCACTTTTCTACTTCTTTTAGTTAAATCAATCACAAGTTCAAGACTGAATGCCTATTGTAGAATATATTAAAGAACAACAGAAGGAATTTGAAAGAGTTAAAATATCTTAAGAGTAAAATAACTAAGACTTTGGTCTACCATTCAAAAATTTATATGCATGCACTAGTTACAGACCAAAACTCAACATTTCTTTATCTATCAACATAATGAACCCTGCTAAAACACTCAAGTACTAGGTAGTGGTGTTAAACAAGACAATAATTAAGTCTAACACTCAAAAGTATATAAACTACAGGTTTAAGTAATCATTTACTGACCAAGGCTCATCATCTCTTTATCAAAAGACTGAAGCAAGATACACATGATCCAGAAAGGTAGTTTTATGCCATCACTTCATCTTCATATTGCAGTTAAGTATTCCTCAACAAACTTTTTCTTTTATTTTTCCTTGTTTCAGTCATTAGACTGCAGCAATGCTGGAGCACTGCATTGAAGAGTTTTCAGTCAAATGAATCAATCCCAGTACATTTTTTAAACCTGGTATTCATTATACTGGTCTCTCTTACTGAACCAAGTTACAGGGACATAAACAAACCAACACTGGTTGTCAAGTGGTGGTGGGAGACAAACACACACACACATATATATATAAATATATAAGATGGGCTTCTTTCAGTTTTCATCTACCCAATCCACTTGCAAGGCTTTGGTCAACCTCAGACTATAGAAGATACTTGCCCAAGGTGTCATGCAGTACGACTGAACTCAGAACCATGTGGTTGGGAAGCAAGCTCCTTACCACACAGCCACTAACATTTTTAAAATAGGATTTTTTTTTTTACCTTCAAAATGTAAGTCTAATGACAACATGTTCTGCAATATGAATGTGATGATCATATCAAGAAATCAATATTTTAGTATCTACTTTTCCAAACTGATATAGAGATTTTTATGGTGAGATGCCCTTCCTAATGCTAAACTACACCTGTTTCTAAGCAAGGAAATAATTCTCTAGTTTATTGAACAAACAGCCTGAACATGGTTATGGGGAGGACAAGAAACAAACATCATTTGAATGAGCCTTTTGTTTACAGAAAGTGTGAAATATGTCATTACATGTCAAAAAGCATGAACATGGTTTCATAGTAAACTGCAAGCAAATGACACCATCTCTACATGAACAGAGATTTTTTTAAAGTCATTTAACTCAATCCCTTGTCTCTACTTAAGAATTGACAAAAACTTAATAAAAGCAAACAGCAGCCACATAAAAAGAGAATTACTGATAAAATGACAAAAAATACACCAAGTATTTTACATATCCATACATCTTGATAAATTATGAAATTGTTTTAATATATGATTATTATCTTGCCATGGCATGAAGATAATATGTGTACTTCATGATAGATGTTCTGGTTCTGAGTAAGATTATCTTGGACTTTAAACCAAGCAAAGAAACATTGTTTAATGTGCAGCAGCCAATTCAGAATTATATGAACATTACAAGTTCACATTATTATTATCATCATTATTTGATGTAGAAAGTGGATAATGCAGTTGTTAAGTTATCAATATATTAATTCAGCAACTTGGCCTAGATTCCTACTTCATCCTATTACCAAAAAAAAAAGCTTAATGTTACAACTTACTACAGTTTTTTTTAATATTTTTATGTATTCCTAGAAATCTGTATTGTGAAGTACAGTTCTTTGATGGAACTGTTGTTTAGAAATGACTTTTTGTTCTTTTTAGTTTACTCACTGGACTGTGACCATGCATCGCCTGATATGGATGATAGTGAATTAGAAGCAGACAACATATTGGGTCACTGTTGTGGTTATGTTCATAATCAAGATGTTTAGCTCTGAAATGACCCACTTCACCTAGCTGTAAGTACTACAGAGTACAATAACTGGCTGTTCTGAGCAATTGCAGCACTGCAAACTGATAATTTGCAAATTCAACTCCTCCTGTAGGTCTTAACATAATAGGAAAGCACTCCAGTGAAATCTTCCTAAAAATCACCAGATAAAGATCAGTTCTTCACCAATACCTCATAATCAAAAGGGTTACAGATCTCTCATAATGCAATATAAATTTAAAAAAGGTATATATTGTAGTAACTCAGTCCTCTCCAAACCCTGTCTCTCTCTCTTGGCATCTGGACCACTGCCACCATCTTCAACTAGATCGGTGGTTCCCAACCTGTGGTCTGCAAAGGTAGTACTAGGGGTCCATGAACTAAATTCAAAATTTCACATATATATTAGGTTGGTACATAATTATTGTGGCTTTTTTTCAATAAATTTTATTCAACAAAAACAATAATAACATTTAACAAAAACATCTTTAAATGATTATTCCGGAGCATATTCACTATCTACTTCAATTTCTGCTTGGCATTTTGTTTAAAATTTTTGTTGAATAAAATTTATTGAAAAAAAGCCGCAATAATTATGCACCAACCTAATATATATATATATACACACACACATATGGATAAGCATGTTAAGAGGGGTCCAAGGGAAAACTCTTCAAATTGGTAGTGAAAAGGTTGGGAACCACTGGACTAGATGTTCTACTCGCCACTATCGCAAATAACAACCCTGACTTCACAAATCTGAGACGTTCATCTCTCTCGCAATCTACCATATCATCTGGTTTGGAGAAGTCTTAAATGAGGACCAGTGTTACATAGTAAGTTGTATTCTTGCTACATAACTGAACCATTTTAATCTCTTCCTTCTAATTACATCGTTAATGTTGTATATCCTATGGAGAACTTTCCTAATGCAAATACTTGTAAGCCAGATTTTTCTTAGATTTTTTTTTTTTTTAACTTATTACTTTCCATGACAGTATACTACATACAAATATTCTATATTTGTATACATTTACTTTAACTAAGAAACGAAAAGGAATATAGTTTCTCCCTTTAGTTTAGTATGGCTGTAAATTCTTTTTCAGTGACAACCAAGATGAGCAAACAATGGACCTGTGGAACATTCCTAGTGATTTACCCAACTTATGCACTTGAACAAAGCTGACCTTACAAAAACAATAAGGATTCTACATAACCAGAGCTACCGCAGCACCTATCTAGCTACTGAGAATTTTAAGTGAAGCAATGTTCTTAATCTTATATTGAACAAGACTTTTTTTTTTTAGAATAAGAATCATCTTCCAAAATTGCCTACTTACAAGCTTCCCCTCAGCGCAAACCATTTGGATTGTTAATGCTCCAATGATGTGTTGACGTAAACCTTTCCGATCTGGTGTACGTAAGAAATCATTCATCTTTCCCACACTTCTACATTAAGATTCTATTTGTTGTCACTTCTATACACAGTCTCTACAAAGATGCCACCACTTCACAACTTTGATATCTTGCACAGCTTCCATTAGAAGAATATGAAAACCTACAAGTGGGAACTAGACAAACTAATCTTTCGAAAAGCATTGACACCTCAAAAAACATTTTTTAATCGAAGCCCTGACACTGTTTCAACTGTCATATTTCCTTCAAAAACCCAGAAAATATTTTCTTCCTAAACATCTGCTCTACCTTTGTTCAAATCAAACGATGTAGATCATTTTAAATTATCTATCTGTATTATTTGATTCGAACTGTGCGCACACGCACACAATTTTAGACTGAATTCTGAAAAAAAAAAATGTCCCTCTGACAGAAGGGTAAATTATCAGCACTGCTACACTATCTCAATAAAACGAACATTAATTCTGTTGTCGTCCTCTGGCGAATCCTACAAAGGTTGCCGATTCAACATCTCTTTCGCATACGTCGATGGCCATTTCAAATCTTACAAGTGCTTTACTCAATTATGATGCAACTTTTGTTCTATGCTAGAAGCAGTTGCACGCTGTATTCGATGTTGTCACATATCCATATGCAACATTACTCAAAGATGGGTGCACTGAAATTATAATACAGCAACAACGTGGAGCATGGAACTGAGTGAAAGCTAATACGAATATGAATTTAGAACATTGCTTTAGCTTCAATGGATCTTTTTTTGTAAAAGCATAGACTTAAATCATTTTATTTTAGAATTAAATTATATTTGTTGTTTGCACGAAGCGGAACGATGCATTTAGACGATTTATAAATTATTTAAAGTCATGACCAATAATAAGAAGAAAAGTAAAAACAGAAACTGCTGCAAATAAAAATGAAAGAAAACGTATAACGTGTGACAATATAGGTGCTTCATACAAAATGAATGGTAAAAAATGCTAATTGGAAATTCACTCCGAAACGGACAAGAACTTTCAAATGAATTTTCCTATTTTACAGTAAAAATAAAAATAAATAATTGACAAAATTATGTACATTTGGTGCACTGCTTAAGAAAATAACCGTGCTACAGAAATGTAACGTTGTCTTCAACAGCGTGCAATGAACAAGGTAGCTTTTACCGATCTTTACAACACTCACTAAAGTGGTCGCTAGCCCTGCAAGAAATAGCAGCCAAATCTTTCAAACCACGCCCTAGCTCAACATTGTAGTCGTAGACATCCTAGAAATATCGTACCTCAGGAGAAAGAAAAACGGAATGGTCACGGTCGGAACGCCTTTGAACATAGGTCAGTTCCATTAGGGTTTATCTAGAGTTAAACAACAGACCGATAATTCCAAAACAGTTCATAGCAGCAACACGCAGTCCATACTGACAAATTATTTCTCACCATATACGACGTAATAGAAATTCTTCCACTCTTTATAACGGAACTTTTTTAATGATTCTACCAAACTATCGATAGTTAAACTTCCTAAATCATTATTTCATTGCAGTGGTTGTTATTTCTTCTACATTCAATTTGACATAGAAACATTTTTTAATGTAATTTGCTGCATGAAATATTTTAACAAACATTAAAGGATTAATAGACGTCGTCACATTTTTTTTTTTTTTGTCTATAAAATATCAATATTAAAATAAATCAATCTCAGCAACTATATAAATATACATTAAAACGAAAGTTATTTACCGTCAGCTAACATTTTAAGGATGATCCACGGAAAATAGTAAATTTTAGCGAATCGGAAGGGGAAAAAATCCATGTTTTTTGTTACTTTTTTAATCAAAATGAAGAGAATAAATGGATATTTAGACAAGAGAAATTGAATGTTTGTCAATATTGCTCAGCGCACTCGTTTAATAAACGACAGCTACGAGAGTGCGACAAAAATATAAAATATTTTAACACTATAAATATTTAACTATTTCAGGTGGTTTTAAGAGATGTTGCACCTCGGCTGGTGATAAAAACACATCCTTCAGAATGTTCCGTGTATTGTCAAAATTAGGGAAACCTGTTTGAATTCAATGAATGACAATTAAATTAACAGGGGTTTACACTTAGAATTATGCATTCGCTTTTAGGTTTTTAACATAAGAAACCAGTTAATTAGTTGATCATCGACCGATAAAATGGGTTGGAAAGATAGAATCCACTGAATTCTCGAACCTGTGGAGTTTTAATTAAATTTTTCAGAAGACAGAGGAAATAATATGTAAAAAAAAAAAAAATTATAAAAACAATTTTATGCAACCGAAATAAACTAAGCCTGAACAGCAGCAGAATAGAGACATGTTTAAAATTAGTGAAATGAATAATTAAGAAATGAAAATCCGACGAAACTAAATTGTGAATTTATTTTTGCAGGTCACATATTTGCAATATAAACGACACCAGCTATAAACAATTACCTATTTTAAATCAATTAAATATTAATCATTATTATCATTAACATTCTGATATAAATTAATGTTTGTGCTGCTAAATTTCTATGAAATAAATGACTGTTTGTGTTGTTAAAAGCCTAATATAAATGAAAGAATCGTTGAGAAACAGTGTCGGTTTTGGGAGAAAAATTGTTATAATGGATCGATTGAAGCTATCTTCATGTAAACGCGGTAGTTTTTACAACGAATGACAGTCTATAACGGAGGGTAGGTTGACATTATTATTAATTTTACACAGTTCAGAAAATAATACATACCTAAAGTGTTACTGAGATGATTACATTTGGTGCTTATCCCAAGAAATGTCTAATTAATTGGAACATAATCAAAATGGTGCAAAACGACGACTGGTCACATGAATGGTCATGTGACCGCTCATGGCAGCGGCCTGGCTGTGGGACATAGCAGTTGGGACAACGATGTTGTCGTCTACTAGGACATCTGTCCTTAATGCATCTAAAATACAACCTCAAATATTATTAATTGACTGATATTTAAATAAATATTTAATGGTTTCCTTGTCGTAGACACTTGGCCATTTTTTGCTAAGAAGTGGGTGGAGTCGATCGAACTGACTTGCTATTTCTTTTATCGCCCTCTAAGAGGGCAAAGTTAAAAATCGATCTTGGCGGGATTTTAAATATAGAAAAACGTCAAAAGACAAAGAAATAAAAAGTGTATATTATCTTATCTGACTAATTCACTTTCTTTTTATAATTATTTCATTTTCGGGAAACGGAAAACTGAAAGTGTGACGTAGGTGTAGTTGTCAACAGACAGCTGCAGAACTGCACCGAAATGTATTCAAGCAACAAAGCTGCAACTTGCTAGCTCCTTCAAAACAAAACAAAAAACACAATTAATTAAAATAGCTAACATGTTGGAAACAACAACTAAGTCTCTCTCAAAACACACTATATAGTCTTAAATAAGAAAAGAACACATTAGATCATGTAGACCTGAATACCCCAAAAAGACAGGAATGTCATTGCCTCTTTTTGTATTTGTCTAACCAGGACTGGTCTGAGATTCATAATTAAAATAGCCAATGAGGAAGCCTCTACACCAGAGGAGGAGGATTTTCTTAGCACCAGGTACAAGATGCATGGGCAGAAGAAATTATGGTATCTTTAATATTATATATTCATAGACACAAAATTTATTTCAAATGACTGTTTAGATTGCAGGACAGAATATTTATTTTTATTTTTATTTTACATATCAGGTTTCAAGAGATTTCATCAATGAGCTGTTTTAAATTTAAATACAGATTTTATGTTGTTGCTCAACTTCTACTGACAGAAGCAAAATCTCCATTAAATTTCTAACAAACACAATCATTGATTCATTGTACTTCCAGTAACAACAGTGACAAAGAAGTGCAACTGAGTGTACAACAAATCAAGAAACTTCATTCAATCCATTCTAGTACTCAACAGTCTTTAAAAGGAAGAGATATTCAGAATAATGTAGGTCCAGAGGACAAAAACAGTCAAAATTGGAATGCCTTTCACTATGTCAATTTAATCAGGAACAACAACAGTGATCTCAGTCTCAGTTTCTCCTATGATCTTGAGCACATTGGGCAGCAAGTTGACACCACTAGTTTCTGTTGGTTGTGGATTTTCTCTATTTCCAGCCATGTGATATTGGCCTCTCTCATGTCACTTATGAATGTTCTGCACCATGCAGTTTTTAGTCTTCCTTCCTTTCGTTCCTTTCCCCTCCATCGGTGTCCATTTGAAATCTGATTTAGAAAGGCATTGTTCTGGTAACCAAAATATCTACTAGTTTTAATCTTCGTTCTGTGATGATTTTGTTAAGTGGCCTTATGTTGATTCTCTTTAGAGTGTTTTTATTGATTATGTAGGCTTGCCACTATGTTCTCAGAATCCTTCTGAAGCATCTTTGGTGGAATACATCCAGCTTTCTGTAGATTTTCATGGCACACTTCCATGTCTCATGAAACTATGCTATTAAGGAGTGGATCTTTGTAAGAGGACCAGATAGTGTACATCATCTGAAATATAGCCGTGATTTTGCCAATTCTGTGGTTGATGTAAGTCTCAATATTGCCATTGTTTTTATTGATGCTATCCAGATAGGTGAAACTGTGTACTGTCCCGATATTTTGCTGATTGATTTTGTTATTAAGCAGTCATCATTTGTAAAGTTCATTGTTTTGGTCTTCACACTGATTCCCAAACCAATCTTTCCAGTATTCTGTTCTAGTCTGATGTAAATCATTGTGGGGTTTTTTTTATATCATCTTCAGCAAGCAGGACAATATCATCAGCAAACTCTAAATCTTTCAGTTGCATCAATTGTTTCCATAGCATTAAAATATTATCCACCAATGGTAATCTACCCCAAAAAGACAGGAATGTCATTGCCTCCTTTTTATATTTGTCTAACCAGGACTGATCTGAGATTCATAATTAAAATACCCAATGAGGAAGCCTCTACACCAGAGGAGGAGGATTTTCTTAGCACCAGGTACAAGATGCATGTTTGGTTGGAGCGGATGCTTAAGTTTGTTCAAAAGTTTTGTAGCGTGGTCTTTCCTCTTGTCCTTGATGACTTGGGATAAAAATTGTAAATTAAAAGTTGTATAAATAATTTTTATTTCTATGGTTCATATCTCCTCAGTCAATATTTTTTACAAAGCCTTGTGAGTGGATTTGGTAGATGGAAAGTGAAAGAAGCTCATTGTAACATATGTAGGTAGGGTAGAATCTCAGTTGTTTTTTCCTGAAGCACATCTGCTTATTCCATTATTACAATCCAATATGTAGTTGTTGTTGTTGTACAAATGCAAGTTACATATTAAAGTTGAAAATTCTAGTGCCTTCACACAATCCTCAGGCTAAGAATTGCATGAAGACACCAGACATGTTAGAAAATGATGTCTGAGATTTTTCCATCACATGAAACTATTAGTAGCACATAAGAATACATACTGTATTTTACTGAACTGCTAAGTTACAGGGTCATAAACACACTAACACTGGCTGTCAAGTGGTGATGGAGAGACAAACACAAACACACACACACACAAGGTATGGCAAATATATTGTTGTCTAAATTACACAAAAATGAAAATAACACTGACATCTCATTTTAACAGATATATTTATCAAAATTACATAAAAATATCTTGAAATACTAAAGAATAAATTTATTCAATAAATTCGCCACTGGCTTCAACCACGACCTCCAGATGACTTTGGAATCTCCTGCAATGCCTCTGGGTAGTCTCCTAGTTTAATTGGTGAATGCTGCCATAATCCTTGTCTTCAGTTCATCTTTGATGATACAAGGAGTTTTGTTGGTCTCTCACTCAACTGTGTCCCACACATAATAAGCAAGGTGGTTGTAATCTGGAGAGTTAGGTGGCCAGATGTTAGGGGTGATGTGGTTGCAAAAATTTACCAAAGCATGTTTGGTGGGAGCAGATGCTTAAGTTTGTAGTACCTGTATTTCAAAGGGCCGGCCTTGTCATGCTGAGAACTACGTTGGGGGTATGCGTGTCTGTGGATTGCTCAGTCACTTGCACATTAATTTCATGAGCAGGCCATTCACACAAACAACCTCAGTTGTCAAGCAATGGTAGAGGGACAAACATAGACCCCAAAACACACACACATAATATATATATAAATATATATATATGACAGGCTTATTACAATTTCCATCAACCAAATCCACTCACAAGGATTTGGTTGGCTCGAAGCTATTGTAGAAGATACTTGCCCAAGATGCTATGCAGTGGGACTGAACCTAGAACCGTGCAGTTGGGAAGTAAACTTCTTACCACACATCCATGCTACTTGTGTGTGTATATATATATATAAAATCAAAATAATAGGGTAAAAAATTTGATATTAATTAATATCAATTTAATACCTGGAAACCAGCACATTAAAAGAATCAGAAGATTCAGAAAAAATTTCCTGAGATCTCAAAAGGATTATAGTATGTGTATATAAAAGAGACCACTTCACTGAATTTTTCTTTGAGAACTTTTCTGTGATCTTCTTCTAGCACATTAGCAGTCCACTTAGTGGTCTCTTTTATATATACATACATACATATATATATATATAAGGAGCAAAGTCTTTTCCAGCTGGTTAACAACACATGATTTGTGCCCAATATATTCTAAGAGAGTGAATCACTCCCCTCTAGCTTGGCAAGACCAGTAGGCCATGGTTTCTGGGTTTTTACCTTTCATTGGTATGGGACACCTGCCTGCTAGAGATGGCAGTCACTCGCCCCTACTCACAATATATAAAAAGAGAAGTGACAGACAGCTGCTGATCTTGCAAGGAGCAAAATAGCTAATTCTAAAACCTCTAAATGAGACATAAGTAGTAACAATACTAGATGGTAACATTTTTATGCCATTATAACATGGCTGTTCTATAAAGAACTATGTTGCTACATTTTAACCCCAGGAAAATATCTTTTCTAGCTGGTTAACTATAAACGATTTGTGTCCGATAGGGGCAAGTGACTGCCATCTCTAGCAGGCAGGTGTCCACTACCAATGAAGGGTAAAGGCCCAGAAACCATGGTTTACTGGTCTTGCCAAGCTGGAAGGGAGTCATTCGCTCCCTTACTCACAATATATCGGACACAAATCGCGTGTCATTAACCAGCTGGAAAGGACATTTTCCTGGGTTTAAAATGTAACATAGTTCTTATAGAACAGCCATGTTATAGTGGCAAAAAACATGTTACCATGTATATATGTGTGTATGTATGGACTTATCTATGGGCGTGTGTATGAGTACCTGCATATGTATACATGTGTGCATGCATGTGTATATGTATATATATATTTTTATTTGTTTCAGCCATGCAGCAAGTCATGCTGGAACACAAATTCATAGATTTGTTTATATCCTTCTGAACGTGTACATGTGTATGATTTTGTATCATCATCATCATCGTTTAACGTCCGCTTTCCATGCTAGCATGGGTTGGACGATTTGACTGAGGACTGGTGAAACCGGATGGCAACACCAAGCTCCAATCTAATTTGGCAGAGTTCCTACAGCTGGATGCCCTTCCTAACGCCAACCACTCAGAGAGTGTAGTGGGTGCTTTTACGTGTCACCCGTACGAAAACGGCCACGCTCGAAATGGTGTCCTTTATGTGCCACCCGCACAAGAGCCAGTCCAGGGGCCCTGGCAACGATCTCACTTGGCTTGCCGGGTCTT
>NC_068984.1:104154304-104198756 GCF_001194135.2 Octopus bimaculoides | reverse complement strand
CAAGCGTACCATCATCCATGCGAACACATTTCTCTCCTACAACATCACTATTCTCTCTCCTACACTGTCTTGCAACACGAAATACCTCGAGTCTTTGTTCCTCACGGCGCAGAACATTGGCAAATCTTTTCTTATCTGCTTCCCCTCTGGCTAAATAAACCTGTCGCCTAGCTTCCCTTCTGGCAGATTGGTACAATTCCCTGCTACCACCATTCTTCCAAGCCTGTTTCTTTTGTCTAATAGCCCCGTCTACCTCCTTGTTCCACCACCACGTTACTCTGGGTCGAGAGGGGACTTTACACCAGCCACAGATCTGGTCTGTGGCTCTCAACAGGTTGTCCCACAGAAATCTCCAATTGTCTTCCACGTTGTATGATGCTATATCCCCATGCATGTAACTCTATTTTCTTTTTTTTTTTCTGTAATATGTGTTTTGCACTTCTTTCTTTCACCCCACTATCTATGCTGCTCCTGATCACTAACTAAATATGAATATTTCTTCCAAATGTAAAATTTGTATCATTTAATTTCTGTCTGAAGAATTCCTAATATGAACTTTCTTACATGCCTATTTAACGTGAAAAACTCTGTAATTCCTATTAGCAATTCTTTATTATTCTAAATAGATTAAGTCTTCCAAATAAACCACTAGTAACCTTTTTGCAACTTAAAATGTTCGTTTTACCTTGTAATTGTTTGTTCAGCAAATTTAGCTTCTCAGATATATCTAAAAGGTAGAATATGTCATATTTAGCAGCTTGGATTTCTTTTCCAAGTTGCTTACCATTCAGAAACATTATAACACTGTCCCAAAGATCAATGAAGTGATGTAGGTAATTAATTACTTTTAGAGATTGTTACTGGATGCTTGAACTTCAAAGTACAAAATAATCAATTCATACAAAACTTTCCAATGCCAACTTGATACTTTATTCTTCAATGATAAATCACTGTTGAAGTGTCAAATGAATCTTTGTTTTCTTTCTCTGTCATGAGTGTATTTAAGGCATAGAAAATACATGACTGACCAAATCTACCCAAAGTAAGGGAGACAACCCCACCAGAATTTAAATCAAAATTGAAACTTGAGGACGTTTTGGTTCTTTAGAGTGACACCAAGAAAACAGTCTAATACTGCAAGCTCTTAAAACGATTAGAGGAAATATAAAGGTTATAGCAAATAAGTACTGAGTGATATGTTAACCAAAAAAAATAACCAAGGTAAAATACCGAGGGACGTCTGCTGTATGGTAAGCAAATAGTAAAGTAGGCACTAACAATATATAAGAGAATTTTACTAAAAAGTTGTAAAAACAAAACATTACTATCTTAATGACCAGTTTGAGGTTGTCATTTTTGGCTTACTACGTTCAGTATATTAGCAATCACATTTCCATTTTCCTTGCAGCAGGAGCATGTTGATAGCTTTCCTAAGTCAGTTTGACCACCACAGGTTTAAAGACAACTTTTAATGAGTCGTTCGAATTTCATCGAGGCAGACTTTCTACAGCTGGATACCCTTCCTACTTCCAAGCTAGGTAATATTTCCCTATACCCAGACATAGTTTGCAAAACTATGTCAGGTGTTTACAATCATTACTCATTATCAAGACAAGACACAGGTTTCTTTTCAGATTCCATCAAAATCATGCAAACGTGCTCGTGAAACAAACTTCTCAACCATGCAGCTGCATCTTACTTCTCATCCCTTTCTGTTGAAGAGCTTAGGCTTGAAACAATGACTTTTCCATTTTTCTCAAGCATCAAACTAATACACTTACTTGTTCCATTTCGTTTTCTGTACATTTGAACCATATATAACTAACAACATATAGATTCAAGTAATAGAGTAGTACTCATATTTCAAACTATTTGTCATTTATGTGACATATATATATATGGATAGATAGATAGAGAGAGAGAGAGAGGGCACAGGTACACAACTAGCTGCCGTATGGAATGTCTGATTGATTGCTATGAAAAAAATGTCGATAAAACTATTTGGTGACACCTGGCAGATAAAACATTTGGTAAAAGATAAACATTTTTCAAATATTCTTTTGAATTCAATGCATGTCTGGAACTCCCAACTTCATTTAAATTTTAGTAATAAACTAAGAACCTTGTAATAGTGTCTTTAAGTTAAATGCTGCACTAGGAAAAAAAATCTATTTCAAAGAGAAAAATAGTTCTTAAGCACATTTTCATAAATGGTTTAAGCTGAAGTTGTCAATGCGTTGAAGCAAAATGAGTAAGGAATTTAATCTGCAAACATGTTCAATGTCTATGGAGAGTTAGAAACTAAATAATACAACTGTCACAACTCACCCATAAAGAGTATTCTTTTATATTTTATGTTTGTCATTATTTCAAGAATTTTAGTCAAATGAATCAAACTCAGTATTTTTCTAAGCTTGATACTTGTTCTATTGGTTTCTATTGTCAAACCACTAAGTTGTGAGAACAAATACTGGTTGTCAAGCAGTGATGAAAGACAAACTTCTTTCAGGTTTCATCTACCAGAGACAAATCTTCATAAGAAATACATAGAAATGTTTTAGGGTTTCAAATTTCACAGGATTGTTTTTTCAAACTTTGTTTCATATAAAAGTGTGGAACTCAACTAATATCATATCCCACCCTACCACTTTTTCAAGCCCTAAATCATCATGTCACATTAGATTTATTCCTTCTACTCAAATTCACTACTATAAGAGCCATGTTTTTATCCATCGCATGCTATTCTCTGATCAAGATGGTTTTCATGTTATTTGTAGCTACAAAATTTCCTCATTTACAAAACAAGAAAAAACAAGGTTTGTATAATCTTTTAGCCAAGTTTTTCCTTTTTTTTTTTTTCATCTTTGTGCAATGAAAGGAAAAGATAAGGATGGAGAGACAGAAGGAAGGAAAAATTAAAATTTTACTATCTTGTCATCAGCAATGCAAGTTATTTCTATCAAGAAATGACTATTATTCATGTCAAACTTCGCTTTTGCCACCTGGACATCAATGTCTTGAAACTGACAAGAGCAAAGTTTGAAGGAAATTGAACTCTAATGTAATAACTGTCCTAGATGAAGACTAGAAATCAAAAGTAAAAGAAAAACTGAAATGGTTACAAGAGAATCCAAAAATGGACCTCCAGTTTTAGCCCTTTTGAGGTCAACCCTTTGGTTTTATAAAAATTCTGAGTTTTAAAAAAACCTTTTGTTAAAATTTCATGCTAATTTATATTCCAAAACACCAAATTAATAGTGACAAAGTCGTTTTATTAAATTCAGTATTTTCAAAATTAACATAAGCAGTATATTTCAACACAGATATGCTAACAAAAGGGCTAAGCCAGGCATGGGCACACTACTAAAATTATTGATAATTCTTTGTTGTGTTATTCTGAAAATTCTTCAGGCTGCAGGTTGCCCATAACTGGGTTAAGTAATAGCTCAATTGCAAACCCCCTGCTTTAGATCTAATCCCTTTTGTAAATCGATTTTTTTTAAAAAGCCTAATGAAAGCAGTAAATGGATAATAGAAATATTGTTCACTTGTAAAAAAAAAAAAAAAAAAATTGTGAGGAAATGAAAATGTTTTGAAATCTGTTGAATTGTCAAAGAAAATAAAATTTAATTCATGTCGGTTGGAGATATTTGCTTATTTGTAATGAAAACGTTTCTTGTCAATAAAATTAACAATTACTGAAGAATTGGTTTCAACTAACTCAATTTTACTGACAACTGGCTCCAACAATAAAAGTTATGTAGCAAATAAAGAAAATATACTTCCATTATGGTACAAAGAGGACACTTTAGTATTCTCTTAAGGTTTAATTAAATATGTATGATGGCTATCTAAATTTAAATCAAAATGCATGCCCAGGATATAATTGAAACTAGTTTCTTACAGTACTTTTGGATAGGGCTTCCATCACTGAAGTGAAGCCATAAATTGCTGTGTGATGATTAGTTTGTTCTATATGAAATTAGACAGCTGTCAGCCTGTTCCCATTCTACCTACTCATTTGTATCACAAATTTTCTACTCAATGAAATAACTCTTTAAATAGAAACCTCTACTACTACTACTACACTAAGCTATTTTATACAATCTGCTACCAGTGATGTCACTATTCAGGGTCTGTCCATGTAATCGTCCACAAAATCACAAACTTCTCTTGACTGGCTGCTTTATTTTCTAACTACCAAGTGAATTATTTGCCCTAAATGTGATAGCATTGGGGTAAAAAAAAAAAAAAAAAAATCCGCAGGCACTTTCTGGTAGGAGAGGTGAAAGGATTACTAACAAATGGTATGAGAAGACAAAAAAGAACTCCCCTCATCAACAGCATCTCAATTTCCAATTGCTTTATCTGCTCTTATAGATACATACTATCAATAGAGATGAATATAAATGTTTACATAACGAAAGAAACAAAGACAGAATCCCAACTGTCACTACAGGCTTCAAATGTGTCCCTTTCATCCAGGATTGATAAAATATGAGTTTATTTCACTTCTACCACTTGAGAATTTGTTTCTTCAAAACTATTTTAAGATATGTAAAAATGTCTTGTGCAAAATCATCTAGATCATTTCAACTGACAGTACGAACACTTTCAACAAATGGAAATCTGACAAAGCAGCTGCTCAGTGAGCATGTATGTGTTTATATAGGAAAACTATGGCAATGCTAAAGAAAATCTGCCAAACAAGTTGAAAAGGACTCAGCATTTTGAATTGTAATAACTTGATAGTTTTAAAACAGTCTAACAATGTATTATGAGTTGTCAAACTGCTTAAACTGAAATAAACATCTAAAATCTCAAATTGTTTTGAATTTGGCGAGGGGGATGAGAAAAGAAAATTTCAAATTCATGCATTTTTTAAATTTTGAAGATAATACATGGCTTTACAACAGAACAGGGGTCCCCAACCACCAGGCTGTGCAGAAAGAAAACAAAAAATTTTTATAGACTATCACAGTCTCCAAGGTGTTTTAGCATTATATATTATGCACTTTTGTTTTATAACGCACATTAATCCCCAGTCTGTGGGAAAATTGTCTTGCATGAAACTGGTCTGTGATGCAAAAAGGGTTGGGGACTGCTGACAGAAAAAAAAAGAAGAGGGGATCTTCAAGACATACCAATTATTTCAATCATATAACACCATTTCCAAACAGTTTCATATACACAAACATTTATTGGTACATTGGAAACTTTAGTCTAAAAGTTGCTTCTTGATCCTCAATATTTTTGTTTTAACTCATGTTTCTTAAGATGCTTATGGAATTAATGACAACCTTGCAAAAAAACAACAGACTTGCTCAGAGAAGAAAAGTTTACCATTTAAAACAGTAGTCAGAACAAATGAATGCAAGCACTGCAAAAATATTTCAGCAATAGTTATGCAGGCATAACATGATGAAATTCATATTGTTATCAGAGAGGAAAACCTCCAATCCAGATATCTGACCCTGACAGAAGATTTGAAATTTTATCTAAATGAAATATATATCATCAAATTTTGTTAAGTGAATTCACTCATTCCAATCAAAATTGAGAAAGCGACTAAACGAAATTTAATTCAATGTTAACATCTTGCTCTAAATTTACTAAAAAAAATTTTCCAAATACATTTAAGTGCTTGAGACTAAAACTAGCAACTTACCAGAAAAGCTAAAATCCCATGTCATGCTATTAGCAATCCTAATGTTAGTTTTCAAAACAAATGCCCATTAGTAACAAGAAATACAATTATTTTTATAGACCACAACAAAAAAGTAATTTTAATTCAAAAACACCAACTGATTATGGCTACCTTATTAGATACACAATACAATGTTTCTAGTGATCTTCCTATACAATAAATAAATGACACTATATTAGACATGTATTAAAACTGCTAAGGATAGCTATTTTCAGCAAGCAACTTATATTTAGATAATGTACAATTTCTATAATAAAAAAATTCAAATACTTTCTTCTAATATACTAAAATAACAAGGATTATTTTAACAGAGAAATGAATTTGCTATTACATGCAATATGTTAACAGGCTAACAAGGCATCAGATTCATAAATCCCACTTTGACTGAAGAGACTTGGTTTACACACCCAGGCAGTGGGGGTGGGCATAAAAACCAGCACGAAGAAACAAGACTATTTAATAACCAATGAACTGGAAATATTAAAAAATTTTTAAAAGGTGGGTGGATGAGAGGGGAGACAGTAACTCAATTTTCATTCAACAATCTTTGTCAATTACCCAAAAAAGCAAAGAAAAACAATGTTGCAAGCATGTTGAAATGGTTTTATTTGTGGGTGTCAAAATGTTGGCATCACAAAAAAAAATGGTCTAAAGTTGAAGACTCCATTCATTTGGCAACAGCTGATATGATGGGGGGGGGGGGGAAACAAAAGCAGACAAGTAAGATAAATTGGTAATATGGGTCTTATATTCCACCAGGATATTAAAACCAAATTAAGAAAAAAATATATAATCATATACACTTAATCCTTATGAAATCTAGGAAACAAGACTGAATAAATACACACACAAGTACAAAGTCTACAGCAATGAAATGAAAATAATAATGCAGAAACAGATTCCAAGAGACCAAACAACTTCTAAACTATTTCTGAAATAATAAATTACCTTGAGACAACATAGGCTAATCATTAATTATCCTTCCCAAAATACCACCTGTCTAATTATATATAAAAAGCAAATTATAAGTGTGAATAATAGTTCCTGGGTTCAAACTCCAGTAATATTCAGATGCCTGTGAAACCATACCTTATTCATCCCCAACTAAAATACAAGAAACAAGATTTTAAAATGTGATGAGCTTGCATGCCAATGCTTCCCTTTTTCCATGAACTTGTGTTTGTATAGAGCTGTGGAGTAGAATGTTGACCAACATAAGTGTATACATTTAAAAACCGCTTTTATTTTAACAGTAAGAAAATAATGCTTGGGTAATGTTAATTATTTTACACTTGTAAACTCTGACATTTATTTTTTTTTTTTGTTTTTTGTTTCCAGTTGAAAAAAAAAGTTACAACTAGCAATCGCCACTGGTGATAAGGGCATAGTATCCAACGATCCAATATTTCTACGAAGAAAATATGCAATTCTGCTAGTGATTGTTCAAGTGAAATGACAGAATTTCCTTTTCATCTCTTATAGATTGGATAAAAGAAAGAAATTGACAGATAAGTTAATTTTAACAGATGATCAGAGTAAACCAACAAGAACTGTTCTGCACACTGAAGACATTTTTGTTTTAAAAAAACCAATATGCTGATAGTTATTCAACTGGTTTTATTTGTCATCTGGGTTTTATTTAACTGGGAGTGGAAAATTTTTTTTTAAATAAAGAGTGGAGGGGGATAAAAAGAAATGTAAACCTAATATCTGTCAAGTGTGAAAAAGATTATGTAGCTTCATAAGCTTTTCTTTCTTCAGTTTAGAATAAAATGGGGTTTTCTTTTTTTTTTTCCCCCTATCTTTTAGTAAGATGCAAGTCTTGCTGAAATGTTCACATAAACTTGCATATGAAATAGGAATTATCTTGGTTTCACAAGTTGATACAAGACACATACAGCCAGTTGCTTTGACGACCATTTGGACATGCAAAACGATACAACTTCACCATATACACCTTGTAATCTATTTTTCTTTCCAGTCAGAATTGCATACTTCCATGAAGCACCAGAAACTATTTTAACTCAGCGTCGTGCACCACCACCACCACCTCCAGTTCCTGGACCACCACGTCCACCAGCACTACCAAGACCACCTAGTCGGTTGTCTTGTCTGTTTCCACCACCAGATGAAGGCCGGATGCCAGCACGGCCACCACTCATGTTGCCACCCATGATGCTACCTCGTGCAGTGCCACTTCCAAGAGCACCACGACCACCTCTTCCACTCATTGGTCTTCCACCTTCTGGACCACTTCCGCCAGCACCACGAGGTTTCTTTTCTTCCACATTCAGCCTATGCTCACCATTGTATTTGATGGGCTGTACAAAGAAAATGAGGAAAAAGAAACTCAAGCTTGGTCAAAACACATAAGTTTAAAGCTGTTAAATGTGCACACAAAATTGTTGATTGTGTGTATGTCTGTGTGCCCAGTTTCCTGGTTATATATAGATGGAAGTAAAAATAGAAAAAATTGTAATTACCTTAACACTTAAAATATGCTGTACAGGTTCTGCAGTATCAAAAACCACAAAACCGAAGTTCTGGAAAGAGAAAAAAGTAGAGGGGGGTTAAATAAAAAAAAAACAACTTAAAATCTAATTACAGTTGCCATTTAATCAATATTTATAGAAAGAGAATTTAATAATTACATAAGTTATATTTTAGTCTTCCAATAATAAAAGATGGTAGTAGTTTGATGAGGATGTGTATGTCAGTTCTCCTAAATATTTAATGTTACTATCATTGAAAAATTTAATATTAAGAGAAAAAAACTAAGTTTTATTGTATGTAAACCCCTAATATTTAAGGCTTAATAATCTAAAGTAAAAGTGATAAATTCCAGGACTGCATCACACACTAGCATTAATGCATAGATGGAATTAAACATTGATCCTTAGAAGGGCCCTTATCAAATGCAATGACCTTTCAAGCCCCTATACACCCCTTAACATAAAATAGATGCAGCAGCAGAACTTACAGGTAATTTTCCACCTCCACTCTTCGTGTTAATTCTAAGTTCAACAACACGGCCATAATCTAAAAAAGAAAAAAAAAAAACTTCAGATAAATTATTTCACTTTTTTTTTTCAAGTTTTTAAATGCATGAATGTAGAGTTGGTTCCTATTCTGTATTGCTATCTTCCTAGAAGGAGCAGAAAGTACATACCATTCTCAAACTAGTTTTTGACATAATCAACCAGTTGGTGCAGTAATTTCGGAGGGGTTTTGAATGCAGCAAGATAACAGGTTTCAAGACAAGTTGGACATCAATAGTGAAAATGATGAATTGATTTCAGAAAGAATGAGGTAAAAACTTAAATATCTATTTTCCAAAATTTCCAACACTCACTTGAGTTAAGCATTGACTTCATTTTCCCCAATTACTAGACTAAGTATGAATAAAGAAACGATAAATTTGACAAAATCAGGGCAATTTTTGTCAAGCACGAGGAGGATATACTCCAGTTTCAGAATTTACCTAGTATTTTTCAATAACTTAAAAAAAAAAAAATGAGCCCAGTCCTGCAATGATTGGTGTACAGAACAGAAATGAATGATAAGCGGTTTTCTCCCTTTATATTAGAGAGTTCCTAACTAAAGGGCAGAGCAAAGATTTTTGTAATACGTGCTTTAGGACTGGTAAACAAATGGAGTCCTGTGCATTGTCTGTAGTTTACAAACTGAAGAGTTAATTGCCTTGTTATGTGCGATAAAAGGCCAAATTTAATGATTGGGAATTTGGTTTTATAATTTTAGTCGCATTGACAAATTACATTACTTATATGGTTACCTCCTGTTTTTACAGGAATTCCTTCAACTTCAATTTGTTGTACAATTGCTATTTACTCCATCAGAATATTGTTGACTGATATGTATATGGTGATATTTAAACAAAATTTTAATAATTTCTTACTTAGAAAAGATTTTAGACAAAGTTCTATAGAATATATAGGTAAGAACCTGTTGTGCTCCCAATTCCTCATTGAAGTGGATTTATTAAACATCTAAATTTAGGAATCATTTGAAACAGAGTATTTAGATTAATAGCTTTTGACGCACATCATATACACTGAAATTTGAGATTAATTTAAACAATGTAGCAATGATATTAAAACACCATATCGAACTAGAAAATTCATCTTTTGTCTATTCACAAATGTATTCTGAAAACCAACTTTCCCAAAATGTTTTTAAATGTTTTACAAGTAAATCAACAGCCTTAACAAGGAAAGGAGAGGATACATTCTTTATCAATGTACTAAAATACAGTTAATTACCAAAGCAGAAAATAAAAAGTGAGGAACTGCAAGCACACAGAAGAAAATTAATGCAACTATGTTTAAATATTTAAAAATTACAGAAATTTAGAAAATAGTGCTCTAGCAGACTTCAGGCAGAAACTAAGAGAATTAAAAGAATATTTTTCCATATAACATAAGTGTTGTGGAGGACACAACCGTGTGAGTGAAGTGGGCTGTTCCACTACAAATAAATAGTAGACAGCCACAATGAGTGAGGCAGTTGGCGAGGTACACTGTTCATGGCCAGTCACGCAGTTCGGGTCAGTCAGGATCAACGGTGAAGTATGTCATAATACAGGACATAAGTGTTGAGCAAGACATAATAGTGGTGACAAAGGTTTCGAAAACAGACAGGATACAACAATGACCACAGAATATAAGGAAAAATTTGAAAACACCAAGGATACAAGGAAAAATTTGGAGACAAAAAAAAATTCTATGAAATAATAGACTATGACGGGGGGAAAAAAAAAAAATTCTGCTTAAGAAAGATCTCTGGAGTACTACCTGGAACACACAAAAAAATAATACAAGCCTGTTGAAGGATTTCAGTCAGGTCACTCATGTGTTTGTAGCGCTACTGGTAAGAATACAAAGCCAGTACCACCTGTGGCATACATTCGAATAGTATGGTTCGAATATGTAATACATTAGAGGTGGTGGGGGGCGATAGATGTATATCGGAGAACTATAAAATAAATTTTCTGTGATAATTGAAAAAAGATTTTGTTGAAAGAAAAAAACAATAATTGCCAAAAGTTGAATATTGGAGAACTATGTAATAATTTCTCTGTGGTATGAGAAAGGGGAAAAAAGAAAAAAAAGACACTCGCAAGTGAGAGGTGGGCCTCTCCACTACAAATAAATAGTAGACAGCCACAAGTGGGGCAGTTAGTGAGGTACGTCATTTGCAGCCAGTCATGCTGACGGTGAAGTATGCTGTTATAATACAGGATATAACAAAAAAATTTTAAAAACTTGGATATTATTGAAAATTACTCTCACAAAAGTAATTCAAGATATTACATGAAAAACCTTGAATGAGAAGGGGAGGAAAACATACTTTCAAAATAGGTTCGCAGTTCTTTCTCAGTAATGTTGTGCGGTAAGTTGCCAACAAAGAGTTGATGACTGTCAGGATATCTTGACCCTCTGCGACCACTGAGACTGTCGGAATCCCCATCATCAGTCCTACTTGCACTTGTTCTCTCTCGTTCTCGTATACGTTCTCTTGGGTTCCTATAATATTGACAATATCAATCATAATTAACACATCATGACAAATAGCAATATATTTTATTTCTACACTGGTGAACACAGAAAAGAGAAACCCAACCCCCCACTCTCTAGTGATAGCAAACAAAGTTACATTTCAATTAAAAACTAATCTGATATGAAAAAGTTCAATGCTTTAAAATATCTTCAAATTCAATTTACCGAGCCCTCTGAGGTTGTGGACCTTGATTCATATCCAATTTAACATCACTCCGTGTAGCTTGAGTTTTCCCTAAAGGCTGGGCATGACCTGCAGGCCCTGCACTAGTGGTTGATGGCTGAGATGGAGGAGCATTCTTGCTGGCCAAACTTGCCCAAGAAACTGGCTTTGGTTCCACTGAAACAAAAATTAAATCCTATAAATATACCGAAAACAATATTTTGTTGTGTCTAGGGAGAGTCATATTGTCATATTGCCTTAACAAACACACTGGTTCAATCTCCACTCATATTCTTTATATTATTTTTTTTTTAAATATATTTTTTACAAAAACGAAGCTGAAAACAATAATTTTACGAAAATTAGAGAACTTGGCCATAAATTATGTGAAATACACTTTTGTTACAGTTGATCATTCAAGTATGATCCTATATGTGGGGAAAATGTGAGTGAAGTTTAAAGTATTTTATTGAAAACCAAAACAGATTATACTAGC
This sequence comes from Octopus bimaculoides, assembly GCF_001194135.2. Taxonomy (NCBI): domain Eukaryota; kingdom Metazoa; phylum Mollusca; class Cephalopoda; order Octopoda; family Octopodidae; genus Octopus; species Octopus bimaculoides. Next base: position 104,186,814 of record NC_068984.1, on the reverse strand, counting down.
TATGTAATTCTGAAATAAAGATTGCAGAACTTACAATACTTAAGACTTATCTGTAATGCACATTTGAAATATGTCCACTAAATATAATATAGATTTCCAATAAAATAAGTTTTTTACATAAGCAAAAGCTCTGAAATATGACGGGAGGTGTTTGCAAACTGACCCCAGTATTTAAATGGTACTTTATCAGCCTGAGAAGGATGAAAGGCAAATTTGACCTTTGCACAGAGCCAAACAAATTCAGCAGAGCATTTTATCCAATGCTTTAGCAATTCTATTAATTCATGACCCAGATTTCCAAGAAATAAGTTAAATGAATATATGAGCAAACCAACTTAATTATCAATCTTCAGGTGTTGAAAATTAGGAATACACTCCTGTTCAGTTGATTTGATATTTTGGATAAATTGTTAATAGTAATGTCTAAGCCCCCATTAAAGTTATTTTTGCATCAGCTACCAGCATTTTCAAAAAGAAACTCTCCACACACAAACAGCAGCCTCATTTATTATCAGTTACTATTGAAATATATAGATAAGATTTTAAAATATCGATGGTTTCATAATCAATAGCAACAACTTTTAGCAAGGAGTTGAGATTCCACGATATGAAGAACATTCAAAGTTTATAGAGGGTTAAAATTGTGTGGTCCAGCAGAAATGTTACACCTGAATGTAAAATGAACCAACCAACTAGCTTTTGTTATAATAGTCAATCAAGTGGTTAAACGAAGTAAAGACAAAACAATACACTTTCTCCAACATAACACAATTGAAGAAGAAAAAGCAAAGTAACAAGACAAGAGATGGAACACTGAATGAAAACATAAAAAAAACAAAAAAGCATTATAATAAAGCAAATAAATCTTTATATTTCGAGAAAATAATGTATACCTAATAATATTATTAAACCATTATGCAAAAGGTACAGTTCTATTTCCCATTACATGAAATGGGAGAGAAAAAAAACAAACCCCTCAACAATTACTAGTTAAATCCTTTGATTTTGACCGTCACAGAAAAATATAAAATATTCAGTTATGATTTACGTAACACTATAGAGATCAAAACTATTCAGTTAAACTTTAAATCTTGATTTTACACACAAAACCAGAAAACAACTATTATTGAAGTTATAGAATGGAATACTGTAAATCTGAGAGTTAATGCAACCATTCTTGTTGCACCACCAACATTAGAGAAGAGTCGCATGATGTTAAATGGTTAGTTCAACACTACTAATCATCACGCCACCCTCTACACTTTCTCACCTCCATAAATTTTGTTTTTATTGGGTTTTTCAGCTGAAATATTCAATAACCTAGTCTACTGCTACCTTCCTGACCCCTTTACTGCCACCCACACCTCTTCCCTTCAATGACTGATTTCTCTCAGTCTTGCTACTTCTCTCCTTTCCCTCCTCACACCTGTCCATACTTGCCCTCTACAATGTTAGATATCCCTAGACTTCCTTCACAATCCATCCCATCTTCTCACTAACTCTCATCCCTCTTCATAGAATCACGGTTCATTTTCTTGTTCTCCAGTAATAGTTACTTTATACCCTTAGCCTTGTAAGTTACAAAGTAATCATTCATAGTGCTGGTGCCACACAGGACACTATAAAATGGTTGGCACTAGGAAGGGCAACCACATCAAATAAGATACTGGTGCATGACACTGTCCTCTGATCAGACCCTCTCAGGCTGTTCAGCCCTTGCCAACATGGAAGCTGAACATCTTGTTCCAAGTTATTTGGATTTTTAGCAATTGAGTTTACAAGAAATGTAACTATTTATACTACCATTAACATGCTGGTAATGAAAAATTCAGTGGCAATGTCAACCATAAAGCTAAAACCTTGTCAAGTAGAAAATAAACTTGACAGAAGGTGCAAGACAGGCCCACAAGACATCTAAATATTCAAATTACAACACAAATAATATAACAAAATTCATTATGAAGAATTTTCAATAAGTTTGTCAATTTGAGCAAGACAAAACTTACCAGGTGCCTCTGGAACAGGTTCTGGCTCTGGGGTCTTGATTTCCAGTTCTTTCTCCGGCTCTGATACTGGCTCTTCAACAACTTCTTCCTTGGGTTCTTCTTCCACCGATTTCTCAGCAGGTGAATCTGGTCCTTCATCTATATCAGCATTTCCATTACTAAAATGATGGATTTTAATTAGAAATTGAACTAGGAGAGAGGGGGGGGGGGGGAATTAACCACAAATTATTTCTTCACACATTTCACCTAATGACTTAATGGATCCAAATGTTCCAAATGAGAAAACTGCCTCACCAAATACCCAGCAGATTGTTTTACTGCTTTAATGCCTAATATTCTCACTTCTCAATAATTGCATTTGTCAGATTCATTTCATTCTTAACCCTTTCGTTACCATATTTCTAACCAAAATATGTGTTTCAATTAATTTCTAACATAATCATAAATTTAGTCTGGTTTCATTAAACAACTCTAACTTTTTTTATTTATCAACATATTAATGTGATTTTTGGAAGATAATTTAACGAAAGGTTCTCAACCAATTCTATACCAAAATTTTTGTCACAAAGTGACTAATTACAGGTAAATTCAACAAAATAAAAAATTATTAAAATTTTTGTTCAAGCATCACTATAGAAAATGGGTTATTAGCTAATATTCAATTGGGTATACAACAAAATATTATTATAGAAGAGTTGTGCACATTACTGGATAAATTACTGTCTCTTTTGCCTGTATAAAATTCAAATCCAGAGCAGTACCCACCCAGTATGATTCACAAATCTTCCAAACTTTGATCCCCCATTTTGTGGGCTTTCCTGGCATATACTGTCGAAAACGCACTCAGCCTTTATAGCCCACCATATCCTCATCTATAAACTGTTTTATATGTGTTCTGAACACAGTCAATGAGGGGTCTTATTTTAAATATGGGATCAAAGTCTGGTTATCCACGTACTGGTATACTGATCGTGTCTCTTACACGTAGATATTGAGTTAATTTTAAAAACCGTATCCTCGTCATTATACTTGAGACATATTCGTCTCCAATGGGTTCATCACTACTCCAGTAATTTGTTATTCTAGGTAACTTTCTAATGCCCATAATAATATTTATGGCAAAATATGCCTTAATTTCATTCAAGTTTGTGGGAAACCACAAACTATCCTTTTTTATGCCTTGTTTACATTCAGCGTAACGGTTTGTTTCCGCCGTAATCAATTCAAATAGGTACATCGGAAAAAGCAAAAAGAAATAGTCTAAAGCTTTACTCTCCTGGATAAGACTGTGACTTGGTCCAGTTTCTTAAGAAAAATCACTGAAAGAAGGAGTTTTTAAATTTTCACTCCATTCAGGTACTAATTCATTCTCTTTATCGCTATCATTGGAGCTCTCGGATTCACTGCTTTCATTTTCGGAAAATGAAACAGATTCATTATCAAATACCACTTGTTTTTTGTTTTTTTTTCGGTTACAGAGTTAGATTTATCAAGGTCTTCAACGGAAAATCCTTCGAATTCTGACTCGCTGCTTGACAGAATAAAATTCGTATCCATTTTTTTGTCAGGATTACAAATTTTGAAAACACAACAGGAACAAATTTGGAAAAAAATCTCACAAAATTCACAAAATTAAAAAAACATGTCGATCGTCGTACAAAACTATAGCTGAACCGTTTACACAAATAATCACGTGTTTTCACGAATGTACTAACGAGATTTGCTCGGATATCCTCATTTAAATATGAATAGGTGATTAGGGGCGGTTTGGTCACATGAGCCAAATTTTTTTTGGGGCGGTTTGGTAACGAAAGGGTTAATCTGCTATTAATACACAAGTATTCCACTCCTCACCACCTATATATGAAAAGAGATCTTTTCTAAAGAATTCATCCCTGGGGTTTTCTAATCACTCACCTGAAGTGTTAATGGAAATGGGAAGATTTTTCAAATTTGAAGACTATTAGGTGTAATCTCTGATTGCAAAACAGGTTTATAACAGAAAAATTTAAAGAATTAGTTAATTTGCTTCAAGAAGAATTATATATTGCTATATCTTTACAATCTTAATTTAGTAGTTAACACCATCCATGAAATACCAAGGGAGAAAGAGAATATGGGCATTCCTTACTTCAAAATGGGTGTCAATATATACCTTAAAACAGATGGCGGCTCATAATATTGTGATACCGATTCTTGTATTGGTCCTGTTTGAGTAACAGTTTCAGTGTTTTCCTGCTCAGAGCCTGGAAAAGTTAAAAAATATTTAAGATAATCAGAAATAAAATTATTTCTTAACACTTTTAGCACAACAGAAAGAAAAAAGCCAACGTACCACCACTTTCAAAATTTTCTACATCAGATTCAGAATCTGGAAATACTTCATCCTGGTAACGAAATATGTCATTATGGACATAATATTTTTTGGGTGACTGCGGCGCCAATACAAAAGTTTGCATGAAACGGCGCATTGGCTGGCCATAATTGGATAGTTCCCCTGTAACCTGAAAATTTAAATTTAAAAATTATCTCAAAATTTCGATAAATGGAAAGTTTCTCATTCATATTCAAATAAAATCCATAAATGAAGTGAGCAATGGTTTCAATTTAAAATAGCAGGGAAAGATACATGAAGGTAAGCATAAGAGAAAAGATGTGAATGTCTTGCCAATACCTTCTACCAACATCTGGAGTGATTAAAATTGCAAACGTGTTCAGGAAATATCCACAAAGTCATTGGAAAGAATCACTATTTTGGACCTACATCATGATGCAAGGATTTATTGCAGTATTTAGATTTTGAAAATTGCAGGTTAAGAGACAAGTGTAAAAACTCACAAAATTTAATAATTATCCAACAAATGTGGATAAAAATATTTAACACTCAAATAGTTGAACAAATGTAAAATAATAAGAGACATACAAAATATGAAGAAAGCATTAATTAGACTTCAAAACAAAAATGAAAATAGCATGCATAAATTCATAAAACATTTGCAAGATCCAAGTAAAATAAAGAAAAGCTTACTTGAATTAACACTGCATTTGATACCGTAAATTGACTGTCTACCTGGCGGATCTTTGTTCGACAATCACTGAAGTTCAGAGATAAAATTTTCTTATGGATGTTCTGAAAAATTTTTTTAAATAAGACACTGAGACCAATGTGAAATTAAAGATGCAAACAATTTATGTAAAACTTTAATCTAATTTGAAAGCATTTAATGTAATTTCAGTGTAATTAGTGAATACATGCACAGGTTATTTGTATATAAAAATTATCAAAATGCTCAATGCAAAATTGTGATAGAAGACTAAGAGCAAGTTCTAATTAAAACTAGTTTCAGAAAAACTTTGCATTGATGTCAACTATATTTTCAGGCTGCACGCTTTTTTACCACGAACATATGTTAGCACTTTTTTGATTTTGTATGCACATACACATTTCAGGAGAAATATTATTGGAAGAAGTAAAAATTAAGTTTTCATAATACGGATATGTAAACTGGCAGTATAATTGTGATTGAGAAGCTGATGATAAATTAGTAGGAAAAGCAAATAAGAAAACACCTTGGCACTTATACTGCCAAAAATAGTTGGACAGCCAACAACTCCATTCATAAAATAAATACTTATTTTAGAAATAATATAGAAATCTGAAGTAGGGCTTTTCTCAATTCTAAATGAACTGAACATCATTATGGTCAGCAAACTATGAAAATATCACTTACATCTTGACCCACAACAGGTTGCTGTTCTTCGCCAACTTTCTCAATACCACCATGAACAAAGCTTGAATTGTTACTGTAAAACCTATTTTGTAAAAATTAAAAACATTACTAGAAATCAACAATTTTCACAACATAAACATATTAATTTTATTTTTGTTAACATGGTTTTCATACTCAATAGCAGATCAATCTGTTTCCCAACAACAGGCATTGCTACTCTGTGGTTCAGATTCTGTAACCAAACTAGACAGATTGCTGGGCACCAAAATCAAAAATTTATCCAAATAAAAATTAAATAGTGCCAAACATTATTTCATTATACAAATGCAAATTATATTCCTCTGATAAATTTTGCTAAAAACAAAGTTTCATTTCCATTTGACCATATGCATCATACTGGAACCCACTAACACAAGTTAAAAAAGCCACCCTAATAAGTTTTATTTTACAAAATTATTTTCAAACTTAATTGAAATGAAGATAGAGATATAGTAACAAAAAGGTTTAAATAGCTGAGTTACCTGACTATTCTAGTCTTCAGCTGATAATTCTGCAATGATTATCCAGTAACTGAAATAACTTTTTTGAGCTCCTACCACTACTAATGTCATTTCTGCAAAGCCAGTTTATTCCACTTTCATGACAGTCAATTCCATGTAACGAATATTTTGATGACCATATACCTATATTTTCCATACATCCAGCACTACCACTATCAACATACACTGAAGTCTGAACTTTAGTCAATACATATTAGTCATAATAACAGAGAAATATTAATTTCAGTGTCAAAGTAGGTTGCACACAGCCTATGCACTCTACCTTTGAACAGAAAATGCAGACAAACACAGCACATCCCCAATACACCCCTGTTCAACTTGTTAATGACATGATACACATTAAACATTCCAGTCACTGAAATTTATATCAAATATAGCAAATAAATAATCACCATCATACAACAGAGCATTTTATTTCTGGGATGCAGGCCACTATCATTTTAAAACACATATGCATAAACAATATATTAGACAGATTAATTGAAAACCGAACAGTTGATGACTCAAGATTTTCAAGCTTAAAAAATATATGCTAAGTGTTAATTGTAAACACCCAAGTTAGAGTCAGCCTCAAGACTCCTTATTTCCAGTGTGTATTGTATAGAGATACCATATTTTTCTTTAACCCTGACCAAGCAGACTTTCATTATGAGCAATCTAGTCAGGACAACATCTTATTCTCAGACATAGCCCACTCAAGACCACAATATCTAGTCATCATTAATTGTTTACAAGTTTTTAATAAGCAACTCATTAAGTGATGACCTGTAATTTTAAAGATCAGTACGAGAGAGAGAGAGAGAGAGAGAGAGAGAGAAATTCTGTGCAAAGTGCAAAACCTCTCACAGATCATATGTAAGTCAATGTTTCAGTCAGGATAAGCAATGAAGTTGTTGAAAGATATTTTAGTAAATACATATTGTGCAGGCAGTGACAAAAAAGGGACTGTGGCTTCCTTAAGGAACAGATTTATTACTTCTAACTTCTGTTTGTCCCATAGAGGTTTGATTATCTATTTTAGAGACCTGCTTTAACCAGGATTTTTTTTTTTATAAGACTTTATATAAAACACAGCCTGTACACTATTTGTGATGTAAGGTAAGACATTTTTGTTTGCATGTAATATCATATTATGCCAGAATTCAAAGTACTATATTTCTCACATTAGGAAAGAATATAAAGGTTTTTACTCTTCCACTGAATACTGATTTTAATTCACATAAAGTTGGTGGTGCTTTTGTACAATAGCCCACTGAGACAGAAATATGCAGAGGTTGGTGTTCCAGATTTTTACTAGTCTCTTCCACATGACAAATTTCCTTAAGAATAGTTCTTTTCAACAACGAAAAAACATTTGCATTGCACTCAAGATTAAGGAGATGAACATTTTACAATCTATTTTTAAGACAAGCATATTTAAATTATTTTAAGCCAAATATTATAAACTCTAGATGCTTAAAAAACACGGACTATCAGACAATAAAAACATTATTTAAAATGACAGTTGCAAATCTGAAATTCAATGTGTTTCATTTATTCATCAGTTTTGTTGCAATTTTAACACCTACACCTCTCCATGTCACACTTTCATTTTGGCCTGCCTCCTCTCCACTACACAATGGTCCTTAACTTTCCTCGAATTTGAGATCCGTGCTTTTATCCTTACATTTTATATAATAGTTGTATTAAAATCCCCACCACCCTATTTCACTCGTTGCAGCTTTGCAATTTTCATAAATCATGGTTTGCTTTTACAATGTGGAATAGAAGTACTGAACATCTTGTACATTTGCATGAGAGTTTATAAATACAGTTTATAAGTACTAAGTTGTTTCATATCAATATTTAGTTTTTAAGACAAGAATTTGTTCCAAATTACCATATCACTTTTACATCTTGAGTCATTCCTTACTACACACATCACATATGTTTGAACACAAAAACCACATTTCTTTGACTATAAATTAGAGAATGATCACAAATGCTTAAATTTTAATAGGAAATAAAGTCTTCAATTACACTGTCCATTACACTTGTATTCATAATTATGTCACTGAGGAAGTCAAGTTAAGACAAATGGATAGTCTTGAAACTATTTTTGTTTAGGACTTCATATTACTGCTTCAATGTCTAATTTTTTATATACAGAAGAAATGGAACATTTGTGAACCTTTATTACAACAGTACAAGAAATGACATGAACTGAAAAAAATCAAATGATGAGCTGGTTGGTCAACAGGGTAATGCTGGCAAGATCTAGTTTGATATATGATATTGTGAATTGTTTTTTGTTTTACTATATATTAAACCTTTAGTGTTCAAACCGGCCAAAATTAATTCCCCTCTATTTGTTCAAACTGGCCAAATCCAACTGCTCTATGAAATAGCTAAAAAAATAAATAAAAAATAAAAATAAACAAATCACATTGAATTCTCATAGTCTTGAGACAATGCGAGATAAAGTCTTTCCCACCTTTATTCAAGTATAAATACTGTGAAATGGTTTAGACATGGTTTTTTTTCAGCGTTTGAAGAGAAGTCTGTACCTTAGTTTTTAATGAAATAGTGTCAGCAAGTAGCGATTCCAACTTTGAAGGTATAGAAAACTCTTGACGATATAGAAAATATAAATGAAAACAAGAGTATTTTGTCCTCAGACGAATCTGATATCAATATTAGTGAAAAATCGTCAGATGAGGAAAATTTTGAGGACGAAAGTGATGAAAATGATATTGTAAACATGGCAACATGATCAAAGATTACAACACCAATCACTATTCCTGATTTCGCTGGTCTGCAACAATTTACTTCCTGATGCTCAACCATTGGACTATCTATTTTTATTTTTACCAGAAAGTTTTTTTGAAAATGTTACAGAGGGAACAAACAAATATGCGCAACGTATAATTTCTATTCACGGAAGAAACGATCCACAATGGCAGCCAACTAATACTGCAGAAATGAGAGTGTTTTTCACAATCAATATTATGTTTGGTGTTAGAGAGCTTCCTCGACTGTGGAACTACAAGAGTCTTGATATAAGGTATGATGATCCATATATCGCAAGTATAATGTCGAAGACAAGGTATTCGAAAATATCTCACTATTTACATTTGATTCTGCTAATGTCCCCAGCAAAAACCACCCAAACTACAATCCCCTGTACAAAGTAAATCTTGTAATTGATTTACTCCTTAATACTTATTAAACTATGTATCTACCTGAGAAAAATCTGTGTAGATGAAGCCATGATAGGTTATAAAGGCAGAGTACATTTTCGGCAGTACATGCCTGCCAAACCCACTAAATAGGTGATCAAGGTATGGGAATTTTGTGAACCAGACACAGGATATTGTGTAAACTTCGATGTTTACACAGGTAAAAAAATATAATGGAAGTATACCATATGGATTGGGACATGTAATATGGTCTCTTACTGAACCATTTCACCACCAGCACCGACACCTCTGGTTGGGTTTTTTTCTTCAGTGGCTTTGGCAGAAAATCTTGTCTATGTAAGTACTTACACGTGCAGTACTGTTATGGGCAACCGTAAAGGTTTACCCCATGAAATGAAAACAAAATTTTTAAAAAGAGGGGACATTTTACAAATGTATTTTAATTAATTCAAATTAATGTACCTCATCTTGAAAAATGTAAAATTGTTGGCAGTTGACATCTGGGATAATTTTAGTAACAAATCAAACAGGTAAGATGTATTAAGAATATGAATTTTAGTGTTTATTCATAATGTTATTGTTTTTACACCTGTTAATACCTGTCCATAAAAGTCAAATTTAATCGGAAAGATCAGCTAAAATTACGTAACTATAAACCACTGGCATATAAGCACCCATTTACAAAATTTTAAATCTGTATGTAGAAAATTAAAGTTACAAGCAAATATTGTGGACACTCCACTTGAACCTGAATAAATCAAAATCCATATGAATAGATAAGCATTACATTTGACAAATTAATCTGAACACTAATGGGTTAAATTATAAAGGGTTTAAAAGCCAAATCAATTTTTTGCACCTCATTCATAACAGGTGTGACCATTCTAGTGAGAGGTCTTCCAAAAAAAAAAAAAAAAAAAAAACCTAGGTGGAATGCCAATTAGGGAACATCCACATGTCACAAAACCTGCTATAAATGCCCCAAACAATATCACAAAGAATGAAAAACTCTAATACAAAAGAGGAAGTATATGTAACAACATAAAACAACTGTTTCAGATTCATCACACACCTACCACCTAAATGCTAAAAGGAATTATTAAATTAAGTTGTTCCTGCTTGGCCAGGTCTATTACAATCTGCCAATTTAATTACATTTTGGTTTTCTAAAAGTACTGAATGGTAAAGGAATTTTAATCATGGTGTGCACAGCCTTCAACCAATGTAATTTCACTATCTTCAGTCTTTGGTTTGCAGTCCAAGGACTTAAATGAAGCTGTCTTATTTCATCAGTTGTCCACAGCCAGTGAAGTCCTTAGACACTAACTACATTTAATTCCATATATAAAATAGAAAACATCCAGTTACTATTTTATTGCCATCATTCTTTTACAAAACGAATGAGTTCAGCTTACTGATTACCCACCAAACCAGGCTTGAGCAAGCAGACAAGGTGAAAAATATTTTATTCAACTATTTTTTCAGACATATGAGCATACTTGAACATAATTCAATTTTTTTTTTTTTTTTTACAGCTACCAGGTTGTATTTTGGCCTCAACTGTGTATAGCAGGGGTTCTCAACCATTTTTTTATCTATGTACTCCTCTGATTACTATTTTAATCTGGTGGACCCTGTAGCCATTCAATGTTTAAAAACTAGTTTTATAGAAACTTCTTTCAAAAAAAAATTTTTTTCACACATTAACTTGTGTAGGTTGAACTATGTAAAATGTTAGAGAAAGAAACAGCTGTATCTTGCAATACATACATGAAAAGCAAAATTTTTTCAGATGCCCTTAAAAAAATACTGTGAATCCCTGAAAATCTTATCTGGACCCTGGTTGAGAACCACTGGTGTAAAGGCTCCTTTAGTGAAAAAGAGGCAATACTGCTTTTATAATGTTAGTATTACAAAGAGGTTATGTTAGGCTGTTTCAATTTTACTTTCATCTTTCTCATTAACTCACTATCACAAATATATATTTTTTACTTTAGATATAAAAACTGTTTTTCATGGAAAGTAATTTTTTAAAACAATTTATTTAGTGAGGTCCATTTAGATGTCATTATCAGCTTGTAAATATTTTAAGAAGCATAAATGAACATAAGTTTGGTTGTTGTGTGTGGTTAATTCATTTTGCAACTATGTGGTTTCAAGTCCAGTTCCACAGCATGGCACACCTAGAGTAAGTGTTGTGCATAGTCCTAATCCTACCATTGCCTTGAGTGAATTTAGTTGAGAGAAACTGAAATCTGTTTGTGTGTGTCTGTATGTAGATATTCTGTGACTTGTCACTGCTTGAGCAAATAGTGAGGTTTAAATTCCCTGTTGACATTATGACCAGTCATTCTATATTTAACCCTTCAGCACTTAAACTGGCCATATCCAGCCCAAATATTCTACTTGTTTTATGTTCAAACTGACCATGTCTAACTTCTCACAACTACCCAACAATGTCACTGTAAAAATAAACACATCATTGAAATCTGGAAGCTACAAGATAATGCATGATTAATTTGAAATAATGTAAATAAATATGATTATATTAGACAGTAATCTGAATGCTTAAAGATCCATAGAATAAAAATATCCCTTATTTGAAAACAGAAAATTTTGCAATGGTAACAGCATGCAGCTGTAAAATCCCACCTCAACTAAAACTTATCTATAAAAATCTTACAATCAAGTTTTCTATAGAATAAAAAGACAAAAATTCTTAACTATTCTGACATTGTATTCAATGACAAAATTTAAACTAAGGCCAACAACAAGCCTGTGTAAAGAGCATTGTTTTCAAGCAGTTTATATCAATATTTCCCTCTTGTCGAATAACATCAATATGAATATTTGTATATGAAGTTGGAACAAAGACATTCTCAAACCAAGATACTTGCACTTCAAGAAGCACCATTTGAGGTTTGTCAAAAAAACACTAGAATCTTTAAGTAATCACAACCAGCTTGCAATGCCTATATTTTGTAAACCCAAGTGGCATCACTATACATAGCACAGTCATTTGACGAATTTCAAGTTTTCTTTTGCACCAGTCAGAGGCCAACAAACCTTGGCAAGCAGTTTCAGACTTACAATATACAATTTAATTGAAAAACGTGTTGATTAAAAGTAACATATTTTTAAAATAAATTGAAACCCTATGTTTTAAAAGATCAATATGAAATACCGACTTGTTCTGTTTTCAGTCCAGTTAATTACTAAAATATTTAGTTTTTCATCCCCAAGTACTTACAGCAAAGATCAGAAAGTGAATCCTTCAAATTTGATTTGTCTTAAACTCTGCTACTGTCAAATGATAACTATTTGTCAAATTATTTCTGACTGATGATGATGATGATGATGATGATATCAATACAAAGAGAAGTTCCATTTCTAACAAGCCCATGACATATTACTTGAAGATTAGCTTTTTGTATAAGCTTTAAAAACAAACAAACAAAAAAACTGGTGTTTGAAGAATTCTTGCATAACAAGCCTTGGAGAGTACAACTCAAGGTAAGTAGGTATCTTTCTCTTTGCAATAAAAAGGTCTTCTGCACATTGAGTACACAACTCATGAAACTCGTGCAATGCTGGGTTGTAGATTTGGTTTCTTAGCAACAGTGTCAAATGTCAACCCTGATTTTTAAAAAATGCAGTGCATGATTCGGGTGTGTATCTCACAGAAGTGAGATGGCTCTGAAAAGACATTTCACTGATGAAATGAACAAATTCTTTTGAAGAAAATAGGATAAAGCAATCAAGTTTGCAGATAACAAGTGAAATGCAAAGCTGCCCTACTTGATATTTTCTTATAACTCAATGCAGTTAACAACCTTGTAACCATTACAGATTAGAATTGTGGAACAAAAAAAGACAGGTCATTATGTTTAATGTCAAAAATACTGCTTCACTACACAATGAATTAGATTCCTATTTTCCTGATATAAGTGAAGTGATTATCAAATCATTTGAATCTCTTTTAGATTTAATACCAAATTTATAAAGGATTCTGGGGCTAAAGATATTTTTTGAAACTCCCGCCCTAACACAATTCTGATATTCTAGGGTTAAGTTTAATCCCTCTATTTTGATTTTTTAAAAAACCATTGGGAATAAGTTTTTCAGCAGTGTGTCAAATCAAAAACAAATTTCATGCAAGACCATCAATTGAGAATGTGAGTATCTCTCTGAATCTGTACTTAGAATTAAGTTTCTCATCAGAAGAAACCAAGCCCAACCATATGTCACCAGCAGAATTTTTAATTTAATAGTTGAAGGATAACCATCTCAACAAAATCAAATGTAGCAAAGAATAATTTAATTTTTACCTGTGCAAAAAGTTTGGGGCTTCGTTCATAATGGTGTAATACTGCCGGACAAACTCTCGGCCAACCCACTGTGGACAGGGTTCTTCCATGACCATTTCTGTTCAGGTTAATCTTAAAAGTTTAAAAAAAAAAAAAAAAAAAAAAAAAAAAATCAATATAAAATATACAACCAAGAGATCAAAATATGAATTTATTTAAACTTCCAGTAGTTAAAATGGCTTATTTTATTTCTTGCATCTTATAAATAATTGCTTTAAATTTTAACTCAACAATATCATTAGAAACACACAACTGGAGCAGCTGATATTTTAGATTTCTTATTCATGTATTATGAGTTTGACAGAATTGCTAACAACTGGCCTCACATACACACACACAAAATTTCATATGCAATATCTACAAGCTTAATGTAGTATCCATCTAGTCAGATTCTATCTAACCACAATAATTTCATATGCCAAGTCCATAGACTTATTGGCACAGGCATAGTTGGGAAGTTTGTTTCTTAACTACATGGTTTCAGGCTCAATCCTGCTACATGACACTGTGGGTGTCTTCAACTATATAACCCCAGGCTTTTCAAATCTTTTGACCAGATTTGGGAAACAAACTGTCAAGACACAAAAACATATGATCAGTTTCTTTTGTAACGACATCATATATTCCAAATGAATGTCACTGCTATAAATGTCCAATATTTTCCAAAAACATACCTGATCATGGGAAAATACTACTCTGCTTGGAAACAAAATGAAGGTTGGCAACAGGAAGGGCATCCAGCAGTAGAAAATTTGCCTCAATAGAGACTGACCCATGCTTGACATGGAAGGGTGGAGGACCAACAGACTAAATATAGTATCTATAGTATGGTATGGTTCTATTTCTAATCAATATAACTTGAGCACATACTATGAACAGACCAGAAACTTATTTCAGACACTGTACTTCATAGAAAATGTTACATAACAATTCACATCTTTTCAATATGGCTGTATACAGAACAGGATTCTAAAAATGATGTAATGAATCGGAAGTTTTTCAGTTTTAAAAAATATATTCAAGAAAGGGATGTACCTACAACAAAAATTTTATAAAATCATAAAGAAAGACAGGGTGCAGGATTGGCATTCAATTTTGAAAGAAGTATAAATGGATAATCAAATAGAAAGTGGACATAATTTTAAACAGAAACAAACATTCACAAAATTTAGATTTCTATAACATTGCTAGATAAGTACAAAACAGACTATAATTTATCTTCAGAAGATGGAATATTTCAGTTAACCCCCTCCTTGTTACCTTATTTCTTTTGAAACCCCATTGACTGTTCCAATTAATTTTGAAAACTGAGGATTTTAGTAAAATAAAATTTTCATTAAGCTGGTATTTGGAACATAAATTAACATGAAATTTTGATTAAGGGTTTTAATTCAGAAAACTTTAAAAACGGGAAGTTTGTATCATAGAAGGAGTGGTTATGCCAGGCAGGTTGGTGTCAAAAGGGTTACATAACTTTCTTCTAAATGTATCTGCTATACATGTAACTTTCAATTACATGTATTGCAGATACATTAATTTGCATTTGGGTAGTTGAAATACCTTTTCAGTTCAAAATATAATGGTTCTGGCAATAGTAAACCTTAATGTTTTTGACTAAATCAAGAAAATGTTAACTAAGCTCTCATCATAATATTGTGTTGCAAATACTTCACATTTCCCTTCAACATTTAACCTATTGAAGAAATCACACCCACATTTAGTTTCCTAGTAACTCTTTTGTTACTATATTTCTGTTGAAAGAGACTACCTTTGTTTCAAATTATTTTTAAAATAATGATTTTAATAAATTAACGTAAAATTTTGACAAATACTGTTTAAACTTAAAAACAAGGAGCCTGAATCAGAACAAACGCAGTCTCAGGCAAATGTTGCACCTCCCCAATAACCTTTAAAATTCAAATTTTAAAATAACTCAAAATTCTGAGATTTTTACCCTTTCACTCATCTTTTTGTACTCAATTTAAAAATAGATACCTAGATGAAATCAAATCAAGAAAAATTTCTCTAAATTTATTCATCATAATCTGAATAAAGCAAAAAAAATTTTTTTGTTGCTGATAGAAACCAGCAACTATAGGAATCAGTGCATCAAGATATTCAGTTATTTGCACACCTGGATTGAATGTTTTCAGAGTAAATTCTATTAACAGTCCCCAAAACCCAGGTTGTTATATCGAACCAGAAAGTAATTACATCTACCACCAACGTTCTACTGCTGCTAGAATAAGGTTACAATAACTTCCAAATACTATGGTTACAAAACAAAAACAAAGCCTTTAAGAAGTTTGAGCCTGCAAAGTAATAGGCTGTTCTTTAAAATGTATGCAAAAAAATATAACATTCATTGACAAGATACTAATTGGAATATTTAAGGTCCTCAGAGTAAGCAGATAGATATGTGACAAGGAAATTCCATTTATGGATAGAGGGGAGCCAGAAAAACCAAATAAGCACAAAAATTGATGGGCTGAATTTAGAATACAAGTATGTTTGTTTTTGCATACTCTTTCAAAAGTACTAATATAGAAGGCATTTTTTTTAAATTAGGAAAAAAATTAAGTGAATAGATCCATTTGGTAAATACCAGTTCAATAGAAAACTGTGTTGCATGTAGACAAATGAAAACTGCTTTGTCTAAGTTTTTCTTCAAATTAAATATTAGAAATAATTAGAAGTCAGAGCTAACATTTCAACAAATTCTACCAAAATGTTGAATTTGTTACATTAAACAAAAAACAACAGCAACAAATATAAAAACAGATCAATTCTAGAACTTAGATGATAAAAGCATCTATATCTAGAAAAAGAAACATTTGTTAAGCAACAAATTTCAAACTTTTTACATATTTTTAATTGCACTTATTCAAGTTCAAATTCCTATTTTGGTATTTCTCCATTAAACAACACAACTCTACCAGTTCAAAAAGGTACAAAATTTTCTAATGCAATATTTCCCTTGAATGCTAAAAACTAAATGAAAGAGACAAGTGGATTGAACAATATATATTAAAAAATAGAATTCAATTTGATAGGCAAAAATGTGACAGAAAAGACCAAGTAGAAAATGTGCATGACAAGGTAAGCAGACAATTTTAAACTGAAGAATATTGATTCTAAAGAGCCAAAGTTTTTAGCTTTTGTTATTGTTTTGACAATATTGAAGAAATGTGATTTCCCTATGCTGGATAGCTTTTTGGTTATATTATTTAAAGTGGCATTAGTTTACAATGAGAAACAACATTCAAGGAGTTTATGAGATATTAAGCTAATTATTGAAAAACTAGTGTTCTTTGTGTATTAGTATTATGGTCTTGGCAATAAAGAAGCTTCACCATTGAAAAAATATACTGGAGTACAGATAATAAAAATCTTAGCATTACTGGATGATAGAAGCCAAAGAAAATGATCTAAACAGGAAATTGTTTAAGATGTGTTTTACCCCTCTTCATATATTGCAATATCAAAGCTAAGATACAATTTCAAGTCAAAACAGGCCTAACTGAAAATATATAATCCTTCACAGTTATAAAATAGAGAACTAGTCAACATTATGGTTAACATAAAAATACCAAATAAACAAAAACTTAATTTGCAGCTGAAAGCTTGCACCGTAGTCTATCTTGCTAGCTGTTGAGATTGTCATTTAGTTGAAGATGAACACTAAAAAAACCACAATCCGAGTATTCCTTCTGTGACCATCCCATTTCCTTTAACAGTGTATCTTGAACTACATTATCTAATGTGTCCTATCTACCCTGTAAAGACAGATATGTGTAATGTGGGAAATTTAGCTAGTATTTTTAGCAGGTCGAGTGTTAATATACAGGTCGACTCATCGCCTAGATTTGTAGAGTCTTGTTTATATTTAGATTAATAAACAACAATATTGGAAAACTTGGCTTCAACACAAATGAGTGAGCAAATTATAATGTATCAGTTTTAACAACAATGTTTTACATTGTCGAAGCAATTCTATTTATAATATTTTATGCACTTCTACTTATAAAGAATGAAATTAAAATTACGAGACAGTATCAACTTTGCCCATTTTCACTGACTCAACCTTTGACACCTTTCATATCTGTAGATTAAACTATTTTGAAACAATCTTCAGACGGAAATTTTTTTCTCCTGCCTTAAAGCATTAACTTAGAATTTTTTAAAAAAACAATGAAATGTAAAAACGAAAGTAATTAGATTACGCTGAAATGAAAAAATTCTTATTGATAGCCACTTAGAAAGACCACACAGAGAATGGAAAAAAAATTGATGACAAATTGACTGGACATTGATGGTTTGTAATACATCCTGCATTTAACAATTAGAAAATATCAAATTTAGAAACAGTCTACTGTATGTAAGGATGGGCTGTAATCTGCTGCACTAAAATTAATATAAAACAATTTTTTCCCCTTTCAATAAGCTTTCCATTTACGTAAACTATTATTTAGTTCATGCAGTTAAGAGGCCATGAAAAAAAAATCCACTAAAATATAGATCGTGACAATGACAGAAAAATTTCCCCCATACAATAGATCTTTGTTTATGTCTAACATATGCAGAGAGAAAATATTGCTTAGAATTTATTTATTACTAAAACCCATTAAAGTTTAAAATGGTTACTATTCCCTGTGGGAATAGTAGACTAGTTTTAAAAAAAAATTCTTTTTATCATAGAGTCCGGTTATTTCAAATCTCCAGTTGACAAGAGTTTAGAACGAAGTTTCTGAGACTGTCATCAAAAATAGAGAATTACATTAAGTTTTAATCCAAATGTGAAATGGTGTCTTTCTTGCAGCAAGCCCAAAGCTCAAGGAGAACAGAAAATACAAGTACAGGTTGATACTAGTTTTATTCCCTTTCATTAGGAGAGTTTATTGAATCAGCTTATCCTTATGTTATTCCACTCATATGCCAGAACCCCCCTCCCCCAAATTAAGAAACCCCCAAGTCTACCTCAATCACAAAAACCTCATTTAGCTTCATACAGTAAAAGAAAACCAGAATGGCGACGGCTTAAATTTTACCTAGGGTTAAACAAATAAAATTGCATATACTATAATATAGCAGTTCACAAAGTGAAACATCCCTGACTCCTTAACTGGATTTCATATAGGAAGTAAATAAAATTTTACCATTATTACTCGGAAAACTTTCAGTATTAACGTTTATTTATTACCATGTCAGTTTACGATCGAATAGAAACTTGTGATATTTATATACGAAAATCCACAAAGAAACAGTATTTAAGAAATTTAATTTTTACCTTTCACCGACAAGACTGCATCATTACTTTATGCACACAATTTTTTTTACGTTTTAACAAAAACTAAACAACAAAAAACAAAAAGATCAATAAAAGCCATGTTAAAAAATGACGAATGGTATATAAAAAGTCTATTTCAATTTCGCCTCATCAAAGCACTTGCTGTTTTACGGACTGTCGATCAGATTAGCTACAAAATGAAGCACGAGGGGTGTATATATTATATATATCTGTATATACAGATTATATATCATTATTCATCTCATTGAAAACTGTACACACATTAAATACAAACTCCATCATACAAGTGAAATATATTTCAGAGTACTTATTTAAAATACTTTGATTTAAGAATTTTAGGTGATTTGGACAGGTCTAAAGGCTATTTAATTTCCACAATATATAATTATTTTCAATGTTAAAACAAATTTTACTTGACATAAAATGTTTAAATTTCAACATTTTAAAACGAATAAAGTAAAAGAAAAGAATTTTTTGAAATGTATGAAGCATTTGTAGGTATAAGTCATTTATCAGGAAATTTATGTAAAAAAAATTACAGTAAAATGAATCAAAATATTTAATAAAAATGCCAACAATATCGGAGAGTAAAAATGCCGAGGGAAGACGACGACGGCCACGTGAGGCGATTCTCAACAAAAACTTACTAAATTACACACAAAAAACCTTACATAAATTCCAAACATTTTGACTTCATTTCAAGCAAATAATATTTTCACTATCAAGATGGTGATGATAACGAGAAAAAAAGTATTATTCGCAATAATTTTACAATTTCAATGTCCTTTGATTTAAATGCAATAATTTATTCTAGTTACAGGGTCTCTATAAAGCAATTGTAAAATTTAATTTATCCAGAGTCTAGAAAAAAGCCAATAAAAAATGCTGGGTATCGCCCAATGGAGTTTGTATGGTAAATGTTAAATTACAACGGAGAATGAACGTAACAATATAACACTAATCATTGAAGCAGGGAGTTGCCGACAGGAACACAAGTGATTTTTATATTGAAAACGATAAATGGGAGAAGAAAAAAAAAAACACTAGCTTGAAATCCTCCATTTTGTCGGTAATAAAAGATGGGGAGAAGAAAATGTTTGAAAAGAAAGACGGCGACTGAATCGATCTAAATGGACAACAGAAGCTTCTAGAGAGAAGACGAAGCGACAAGAAATATTAGAGATAGAACCCCGACCGTCATTGCCGCCGCCGTCACCAACCTATTAAAATCAGAGCAAAAACGATGGAGGTGTCTACTGGAAACAACTATATATATAGGAATGGTCAAGGAAGAAGAAATAATGGTAAATAGCCAAGGATAGTAAGAAGAAATCACATCAGTTTCAAACGCTACAGAAACATAAGTAAGGTTAATACATAGACAAGATTAAAGCTGACATTAGCTAATTTAGAATTTTCTTATTAAAAGGAAGGTTTCGGTAAAATAATAACAATATAGAATTAATAAAGACATTATATTGCGTCCAATAATACCAACAGCAGTAGTAAACCTTTAAAACTGCTACAATGTCCTTTATTGTCGCCACATGTTTTCAATACAGAAATTATCATAGAATTTCTTTGCCCAAACGCTTTCTAATCCAAACAGTTCACAGTGAATACGAAATATGTATTCAGCGTTAATAACTTGATACCAAAAAAATTGCAGCTTTTGTTCGCTTATTTAAACAACTGTTTTATCTTCAATACGAACAAAAGAGCGGGCACCATTTTTGGCCAACGTTTCTCCCCTTATTATGATCATCACAACTCATTAGGGTCAATTTTAATTAACAACGTTTCTTTGTTTTAAATAAAAAAAAGAAGTCAGAGTATTACAGAAAAGCTAAACTATTACAATTGGCGCTATTTCTTGTTCAAATTTCAGAGATTTTTTTTCTTTCTTCCCTCTTTTTGCTAACCAGAGTTTCTAATTAAGATTTGTTAAAATAGAGAAATATCTGAGATAGATCAAATATATTAAAAAATGGTAAACGGTGAAGTAATCTCAATAAACAATGTCAGACAAGATATAGCCACAAGTTTCTACCATGGTTAACTACTATTTTCTTACAATTTGATTCAATCGACGTTTATGGTTGTAGGTTACTGCATTTGGATATTTAATTAGACTTATAAGACATCACTATCACTCTAATACAAGAATATAGAGGACAAATTGCAGTTTGGACAACAAAAAGACATCGGTAAATAAGGAATCGGCGACGTAAAAATCGCAAACAGCGGAAAAAAGGTTAAAGCATGGCTTGTTAAATATTTCCGCCAAAGTAAAGTGGACATCAGAAACCATAGATAAGAATCTAATTCGAAGTATTCGAAACTAACGTTCAAATTATTAATTCTGACTAAATTTTAACATTTCCGAGAATATATATAATGTAACATATATTATAAATGAAAGTGTATTAGACTAATGAAACTCAGCATGTCCCCATTTCTAAAAGGATTTGGCTGCATTTCACTTCAGAATTATTACACTGAATTTAGAAATAAACTAATTAGCATCTAGCTTAGATTATCTTCTTTTAGTTTCAAGCAAACTAAACCTCAACCGAGAAATGTTCAAAGCCAAACCAGACATTTTATCAATGTAGAAAGTAATAATAATTAGTTACTTACTAAATTTTCATAAGATAACTTCCTACCCAGCACATGCAAGTCTGCGCAGTTCGGTAGAATTGGGAAAGATTTTGCGCAGGATAGACCCCCCGCTTACAACAAAATGTAAACCCCAATCATCTTATCTTCCGGAAATTATCGAATACTCTTTCGCGAAGAAGAAAATAATGAAATTAAAGTATACGACTCTCGTTTTCTTTGTCTGCTATTGAATTTTAAAATCTCACATGCCAAGGACACATTTTCTAAAATTTAATGTAAATAATCATAATGATAATTAATATTTAAATATCTAGCTTTAGCACTTCGGATATTTTCGGCTGTTATTCCGTAGCTATGAACTGTGCTCATGAGCTCGTTGTAAATGACCTTCCAAATTTAAAAGGATTTCACTTTTAAAGCAATCTTTATTTGTTTTTCACATTATTTTGACGGATAAAAAATATGATACATGTTTATTGTACAATTTTAAAAATTTCGATTAACTGCGTAACCATGGCAATAATAGTGGACTCGTAAATTAAATATGGTGTTTCGTCGTTTTATGCTATTTACTTCACTTAAATCTGTTTTTTTTTTTTTGTTATTTGAAATTCATCTACAAATGATCATTTTCTATTTCTCTTTTTAATTGATAAGTTAGGGCTATTTAAGGCAAAAAATTATTAAAAGTTCTAAGCATTTAAAAAATATATATACATCTTCAACATAAACCTAATCTAGTAAAGGGACTGCACTTTTCTCTTTCCTTAATGTAATCCCAGAGTCTCCAACACTTCACATGTTGCAACCCTATCTGATAGAATTGAAAACTTTTAACTTGAACATACACGAATTTACCACACTGAGATAATATATTTTCAGTAGCTTGTAATTCTATATCCAATTTTAAAATAGATATATCAATGTAATCATATTCTCTCACCAGCATGGTATATATTTAACACAAAAATGATCTGATGGATTCAATTCAAGGTCAGATAGTCCCCCACTCCTTCCTTATCTAAGAATGCTCTTTAAGATTTGATTTAATAGAAGCTTTAACGAGCTGAAAGTTTTAAAGTAGTGCTTGGTTACCTTCTAATTTACAGATAGTCACTAAGCTGCTACTGATAGCCTTTTTATTTTCTTTCTTCCTTTTTGGGGTAGTAGTGGTGCTTTTTTAAAATCATATTCTTAACATTGTCTCTGAATATTTTCAGCTCTCCTTTAAACCCCACATAAATTGTTAGACTACGTTTATTATAATGACTTAAGGGCTCCAAATGAAACATCATATAGCAGGCTATCAATTTTTAGAAGTTAAAATTATCTATATATTGAAGAGAGGTTAGCTTAATCTGGATGATTGATATTGATCAGATCGGGTTTAGGAAAAGGCATGAAACACTGTAATTTTAACTGAAATTAGAATTAAATATGCCACAATAAAATGAAGACATAAACTCAAGGAATAAATTTAATGTACAGTTCTATATTTAAGAGGTGAGGAATTATGTACATTATTTACAATTGATGGATATTTGTCTTCATCTTGTTTGTTGTTAACACAACATTTCGGCTGATATACCCTCCAGCCTTCATCAGGTGTCTTGGGGAAAATTCGAACCTGGGTTCTCATTCCTAAGGTATTTTTTGATGTTGTTTTTCAACCATGCTCAACTGGTTAAGGTCAAACAGCTGACAAGCAAATCTGTGGTATTGAGCAGAATATTTGCTGTAGCCCATCTTTTATATCAAGACAAAACAATGTACATAACACTTGTAATCAGTTAAGATCAGAAGCCATGAGAGCCACTGGCTGGTACTGCATCAGGGCATATTATCATTATCATCATCATCATCACCCAAGGCGGTGAGCTGGCAGAATCGTTAGTACACTGGGCAAAATGCTTAGTTACATTTCATCCGTCTTTACATTCTGAGTTCAAATTCCGCCGAGGTCTACTTTGCCTTTCATCCATTCTGGGTTGATAAATTACGTACCAGTGAAACACTGGGGAAGGATTATTATTACTACTATTAAGGCGATGAGTTGGCAGAATTGTTAGCATACCGGGCAAAATGCTTAGCGGCATTTCATTCATCTTTATGTTTTAAGTTCTAATTCTGCCAAGGTCAACTTTGCCCTCCATTCTTTTGGGGTCAGTAAAATAAGTGTTAGCTGAGGACTGGGGTTGATGTGTAAGATGGTTAAATTTATTCTCTCAAAACTAAATTTGTAATATGTGGAGTACTGATTATAACAAGTCAGTATACTTTGAGAAATAGATAGAGAATTGATTGTAATATTTTTGGGGATGATTAAAATAATATAATAATTGTAAAAGCTACAAAGTGGCAACATTAATCCAAGGAGGTCATGCAGTATCCAATATAAAGTATAGTTATGGAAAGTATATAACTGGAATGTGGAAAGATTTATAGCATTTGCGTGGGTATAAATAATTTAATATTTAATATATCAAAAATATAATGGGGGATAAGCTGATGCATCTAGATAGCAGATAAGGATTGTCATTTAGGTTTTTGCTAGAAAGTGCAGCTAAGTTAGTATATTTTCTTAGTAGTGGATTTAATAAATACACATCAGCAGTAAAAATCTAATGACTAAATAAAGTAAGAGAATTGGTAAGGGTATAATGTGAGATGAGTGTGTTTAAATATCAAAAGTAAAAGTAAATAAGAAATATACATAAAATACAGGAAAGAAACTAAGACTGTAGTCTAATAGTTAATGGCTACTGGAGTTCATAAAGGTCACTTGGAGCCAAAGAACCAGAATGCATAAAGGTAATAGATAATTCAAAACAGATATGTAGGGTGAAAAAAAAAGATATAGCAATAAAGACAGTCCCTTGTAAATTTATTTATATATTTTATTTTAATCCATTGACACACTTCATCTACTGCTTAGTAAAAGCCACCTTCAGTTTTATTTTATTTTAATTTTATTATCACTCGTGATGGTACCTGTACCAGTAGATCACTAAGAGCACCGTCCGAGCATGATTGTTGCCAGAGCACCAGCTGTCTGGCTTCTGTGCAGGTGGCACGTAAATAGCACCATTTGAGCATGATTGTTACCAATGTCGCCTTCCTGGCACTTGTGCCAGTGGCACGTGAAAAGACATTCGAATGAGTTTGTTGCCAGTACCGCTGACTGAAACAAGTAAAAGATAAATGGTAAGTTTTAAAAAGTATGTTGTTTGAATGCTCTTCCAATTCTGTGCTTTTAAGAGGCAAAAATCTGACAAGTTACGATGTTTATTGTATTATAAATGAAATGATGACATTGACTATAAGTGATGAAATTAGATATAGTGTGCTGGTATGTTCATGTAATGCATATATAGATGAGGGTAGCTGTGTAAAGAAGTCCTGATCATTAAATGTGAATAGAAAGTGTTGAAGAGGGAGACCCAAGAAGATGTGGGATGATGTAGTGATGACTGATCTCAAGATGTCGACTCATAGAATAAGTGACAAAAGACTGAGATGATTGGTGATATGCTGTGCTCAAGAAGACCTGTTGTGGAAAACTGGTCCTAAGAGCATTATGTTTATGTCTATAGACACAGCTGTGTCCTGTACCCAGTTTGATTCTTTCAAGCCCATCCCACTCTCATCTTCCTACATCTTCTATGGTACTATTATGCCAATGTAATTGTAGGAGAGCAAAACTACAAATTGTTACGCTGCATGTGACCTATCAAAACCACCTACAACACAACAGTCCGTGTCCAATAGCTCAGAAGACCACATAGGTAAGCTCAGCAAACCAACTTGCTTAGAGCAGAAGAAGCAGAAGTCAGAAGAGTTGAAAATAACAAAACCGTTGAGTATAACCAAAATAAAAGAACTTTAATTAAGAGGCTAATAACATTTATGGAATAAATGTTCTTTAGAGTGTTTTTTGAGAGTTCTCTCATTTACTTCAGAAATGTGTAGACTTCTTTTGGTGAGCTCTTCTCTTATTCATCAGTCTAATGATTTATTTTCTATCTTTTTCATCTCTTTTTTTAAATTTTTCGACTGGACTCTTGTTACTTCTGAATTCACAGTGTCATTCTGCCTTTTTGACATTGCCAAGTCCACTATTTTCACAGCCAGTTCAAGGCTTTCCACCGTTCACATTAAAACCAACTTCACACTCTACACCAAATATTCACTCTACACTAAATACTATGTCAACTGTTCCATACAAAATTGCCCGGTACTATCGCCCACATCGACTGCATGGCACTGACTACCACATAAAACCATTCACATTGGCTTCCAGCACATCACACATCATCTTCCGGCATGAACTAACTTACCATGTGGGAAATAGTATTCTTTATACTTCGCCCACACTGTAAAAGCATGCCAAAATCATACTGCCTACGCTTCAAACAGTCACATGACCACAAAGAATAATTTTTTCATCTTCGCTTGCAAAAGCAGAGAGCGGTGTTCTAATTTGTGTTGCACGAATGAGAAATTATCTGAATATAATTTTCTTTGAAGTAGTTGTATTATTTCTATAATTTTCTTTGTTTGTAACATTACCTCCTCCCTAAACATTTGTTGACCCGACAAAAGTACACAACATTTACAACTATTCATTAATTATACATAAAATAATCCTTGGGTTTAAAGGGTTTTTTTTTTCCTTTGCCACTTCCGAGGTCCCCACTTAAATCTGTTCCCACTGCATCTCATTTTTTTTTTTTTGGTTTACTTCTTCCTCTCATAGTTCTTCCTTACTCTGTCTTGCTCTTGCGCTTATTCTCCTTGGTCCTCCCCAGTACCTTTGTCAACAGATGTGTCCAACCTCTGAAGGGGGTCCCAGCTGAACTGTCCAGACTCATGGTACTTCCACAGACAGTTCATATGCACAATTTTAGGATGAGACCTCTCGCTTTCTTGAATCTGGTACGTCACATCAGACAGGTGATTCATCACAGTATAGGATCCTTCCCATGGACTCTGCAGCTTTGGCGACTGTCCCCTCTTCTGCTGGGGGTTATGAAATCACACTTCATCACCCTCCTTAAAGTTGATCTCACTAACCCTGGCGTCATGCCAACATTTCCTCCTTTCACCTGAAAACTTCAGAGCTTCCCTAACTTGCTGGTGTGCCTCTGTCAGTCTCTCTTGCAGATGTTTCATATAGCTGGAGGTTTCTCTAGCCAGCATGCTAATTGTCCCTCCAGATTCTTCAGTGACTTCTGCCACTTGAGTGCTGCATGATCTGTTCTGATGGTAAAGTTGGAACCATGCAGTTATGGATGGCAAAAGTCAATGCTCTTCATTACCAATAAAAGCTCCTTATGAATCACACAGTAGTTTTGCTCTGGTGGACTAAGCTTCTTACTGTAATACGCCACCACATATTCTTTGTAACCCTTCTTCTGAGCCAGTACTCCACCAATACCATGGTCATCGGTGTCACAGTTCAGGATGAATGGCTGGCTCAGGTCTAGGTATGGTAACACAGAGGAACTTACTAGTGCATGTTTGAGTTTGTCAAAAGCACTCTGTGTCACTGTAGTCCATTCAAATTTTTGGCTCTTTCTCAACAGCTTGTGCAACAATGCAGCCACTGTTGCAAAGTCTTTTACAAAGCTCCTGTAATAGGTACACAGTGCTAGGAAACTCCTTGATTCCTTTATACAAGTAGGAACTGGCCAATCCTTCACAGCTGCTACCTTCTCTGGATCAGTATGGATACTGTCTTCACCCACATGTCCCAGGTATTTCACTTCTTTCAAGAATAAACAGCACTTCTTCAGGCTCAACTTGAGATGTGCAGCTTGAAACTTCTCAAATACTTTTGACAACCTCTTCAATTCCTGATTGAGTGTTTTGCCAAATACAATGGCATCATCAAGATAGATGCAGGCTGCCTGCCAGTGTAGGCCCTCCAGTACCCGATCCATGAGGTGCTTGAATGTTGCAGGGGCGTTGCATGAGCCAAATGGTATTACATTGAACTGTCACAAACCCCATCCATATGAAAATGCAGTCTTCTCCCTATCTTTTTTGGTATCTGGTTTTCATATTCGAAGTAGAGAACCACTTGGCCCCTGCTAAAGCATCAAGTCTGTCATTAATTCTTGGCAAGGGATACGCACCCTTCACTGTCACTTCATTCAGCATTCTATAATCCACACAACGTCTCACTGTACCATCTTCCTTCTGTACTAAAACAACTGCCGATGACCAAGGACTGCTCGATTTTTCTACTACTCCCTGGTGTTGATATTCTTCCATCACTGCTTCCTTTTCATGTCATTGAACTGGGGCTATCCTCTGAGCTGGTTGCTTGATTGAGCGATGACCTCCAGTGTCAATATGGTGCTCCACCAGGTCTATGCAACCAAGGTCTAGGCCTCCTGCAGAGAACACGTCAGTATATCTCACAAGCAGCTGCCTTAACTGCAACACCTGAGTGCCATCTAAGCACTTATGGAATAAGTAAACAGTTCTTTCATTTACTTCTGAAATGTGTAGACTTCTTTTGGTGAGCCCTTCTTTTATTCATCAGTCTAGTGATTTATTTTTTATCTTTATTATCTCTTTTGTTCTTTTCGACTGGACTCTTGTTATTTCCGAATTCACAGTACCATTCCACCTTCTTTATGTTGCCAAGTTCACTATTTTTGAGAAATTACCTGAATATAATTTTTCTTTTTTGTAACAATTCCTCTTTTTATTCCTTTCTCTCCCTGAAACCATTTCCTTTTGACAATCAGCCTTCATTCCCACCTTATTTTGCAATGATCTACAAAGATATGACGAACCCATCAAATAAGATACTTAGTAAGATGAGCTTTCATACTGAGACAGCCAGCCTTTCCAGCACTTCTGTGTCAGGTGTGTAGTGAAGCACAAGAAACTAGTGCCATTTTGTACGAGATCTCACCAGTAGCCATTACCATGTCTGAGACAGGAGCGAGATTTTGCCTGCAACCATTTGCCACATGCAAGACGACAGCGAGACTCTCCATGGCAACAACTATTTACACAGGAGAATTAAGATATTCTTTCTCTTTCTTCCTTCTTGCTTACACTTAGAAACACTGTGAAGCTGGCAGCTCACAGCAGACTCTTATCCCACTCTAACTTCACCTGTTATTTCCAGAGGTAATGAACCTCACGTGAACAGAGCCATAATGAACCACACGCTGCCATACAGATGGTCACTGGGAGCGAGCCACATGAATGAGAACAAAAAATAAATGACTATTGGATTGCACTCAGCTTGTAAACTCCTTTGTGTTCCAGATCCTTAAGACTACAGAAATAATTGTAATGGAAGAAGGCGATACTCCACAGGTATCACAAGCCTTCAATTCCATTATAAAACGGCGACCCGTTCCAGCTCTTTGAAACTACAAAACAACCTTCATTTCCATTATAAAATGGTAAACCTGACGGAAAAAGGATTTCGGCAGCCGCAAGCTTTATCGTTGTAGATGCCACACCCGAACTACAGAATGGCAGTCTTTGCTTGCATTCTCAGCCAAATGAACAAACATTCCATTACAAAATGGCTCACCTGACTTAGAATATGCATTTCCTTCCATAGTTCAGTGCCAGCTTTCATTCTACTTTAATGACCAACCGTTCTTTCTAATTTCACTTCTTCGCTACAGAAATATCTTCCTTTTATCGTCTATTTTGTCTCCCACAAAATGACTGGTGAGGGGCTATCTGTAGCGTACACTTGAGTGAAATTCCTCTCCTCTCTATTATATATACATATGAATGTGGTAGATAACAAACAGCTAGCCTTTGGCCACATTTTGGACCCTGTTGTGTCCACTATTCTGATTGGTTGGTATTGGTGCAATTTGTCTCTTACTCTATCCATGCCAATATGCAACCCAACCAATCGCAGCCTTCAAATAAGGTCTTGTGTGACAGCCTGTTTTCTACCCAGCTTTGAGCCTACAACTCCTTATAAAAACCTAACTTTTCCTTGTCTTGAGGTCTTTCAGTTCCAGACTTTTTAAGGTCTAGCCACTGACCACACAAGACACAGCCAGTTCCAGCGACAACACAACAGCAGCCACGTGGAGACTCACCAACTTCATCCAACAGCATTCAGCGATCTCCATCTCTGTCACCACCATTTGTCCTAACGTCAACATTTCTCTACGTACTCACCCTGGTTACAACACTGCACTGTTACTGAATTACTTCACTATGGATCAATAGTGAATATATAACCTGCGAGAACTCCTGTACGAAGTGACCCAGGCAGCAGCATTACAGCCACAACTTCACGTATGACATGTACCACAACCGGCTCTGCATCACCACCGCAACTTCTTGATACAGTTTTTCAACTATCATGTACAATTGACTACGAACTGGTATTTATCATTCTTGTGTCTATGAACTTACTCCTCACTTCGATGGCTATAGATTCTTCCACTGTCTCTTCTCCATCGCCATCCTTATATATTCTTAACACGCATACATCTATGCCTATATACACACGCATACATCTTGTTCTTATGATGGCCTGTCTATTATTCTGTATATATAATGCACATACATTAACATATCAATAAATCTTCTCTTAAACATGCTACCCAGTTGTGTCTCTTATTTCCCTCTGGCACATATATGCATTGTTCTATTTCTATTTATTGTATCGATTGTGTGATGTACTAAAGAGCCATTCTCATCACCTTGCTTCACACGGATGTCACAAATCGGCAACCCGTTCCAGCTCCCTGAAGCTACACAAATTATTATAATGGGAGAAGGAGATACTCTACAGGTATCATAAACCTTCAATTCCATTATAGGTGTAAAAAATTTCCTACTGATGTTTGATGTATGCCTTAGACACTTCCGATAAACTCTCGAGTATTTTGATGTCATTGACACAGGATCCATGTCTCAGATGAGCAGAGCAGGAATGGTATGACACAAGTAGCATAGCTTAATGCAGACAGAGCTGCTAAGATACATAAAACAATCCACTGTGTCAAGTCTGTTGGACAAATATATTTGGTTCTACATAGGTCATATCAGGAGCAAATGTAATTACCTTAGCTTTCTTCAGGTGTATTAGAAGTCCAAAAGCAGTACAGGGACTAGTGAAGAGGTTCATTACTTTCTGAATGCATTACTCTGAGTGAGCCACAATTTTCACAATCATCAGCATATAACAAGAGTTATAAAAGCTATTCAGTTGAGCTTTGAAATTCAAGTTTATCTGTAGTAATAGTAGACAAAGATGCCCAATTCACAGTACTTAAATACATGAGAAATAACAACAGTAAAGTATATAGGGAATTAAGTTGGTACAGATATATCTATTTAACACCATTGCCCAAAAACATTTGAGTTGAAGAGGCCTTTGTACCAGTTTGAAGTTTGACAAACATATCAACAAAGTTAGGTAGGCACCTCAACTTTCTCAATATTCTCCACAATGCATTTCTAATCACTGTGTCTAAGGCTTTTGCTAGAAAAGAGTCTCTGCTTTTTGTACTTCTGCATGTCTGTTTGAGATCTGACCATGAACCATCAGGTGATGAATTTGCTAGAACTTCACAATAAGTTGAAGATATTGCTTGGTCTTGGAGTTTTTCAACATTCACCAATGTTACAGCAGTCACAAATGTCATGTGTCTGTATTATGACAAAAGTTGATAAAATGGCCCTGTTTAGACTGAGGGTGGGTCCAGGAAATTTTATACTGGATTTTCTGGTGGAACAGTATTGCCTATCACAAGACCCAGGTTTGAACATGGCTGCAGTAAGTGTAGACCACTACTATTTACTTTACCTACATCCTTTGCTATTTTCATCTCTTCACATCAACTTGTTTCATCATCTACTCATGTTGAGGACCAACACACCCTTGATCTTTCTCACTCCCTATGCCTGTCTGCATCTATTACATTGTCTAACTACTGAACATCCTCCTTTTCTGAATCCTATTGCACTTCAAGTCAGCTGACTGGTTGGAGCTCTGCAAGTATCCTTCACCCATGACCCTTCAGAAACAGCATCCTTTTAAGTATGCCTCTTCCCACTCTCCACATGAGGTTAAAATGTTACTTCCCAATCACATGGTTTTGAGTTCAGCATCTTAGGCAAGAATTTTCAATTAATGCCCCAGGCTGACCAAAACCTTGTGAGTGGATTTGGTTGATAGAACATTGTGTGTGGGTATTTATGTATATATGCTTGTTTACATGTTGCTTGCTTCTATGAAACTCTTAATGTACTGGTATTGATATTGTTTCTCTTGTCAACAAATCATCAGCTACCTTGCACATTTGAAGCCATGTGGTCTAAGAAATCACTAACTTGAAAAATGGTTAAAGGAAGTTCAATGAGAGAAAGAGTATCTGTTTTTAAAGCAATACCTCAATAATATATTCATCTAACCTATGCCAGCATGGAAAATGCATGAATGAATATATTGGCTTACTTGGAGCTACACACATGGGCACAATCAATTATATGCACAAGCCTGGCTGTGTGCTTAAAAAGTTTTGCTTCCCAACCACATGGTTTTGTGTCACCACATAGCACTTTGACCAAAAGACTTCTATACCCAGGCCAACCAAAAGCCTTTGGATTTAGATGGAAATGAAAGAAGTCCATTATATATATATATATATATATATACATATATATATACATATATATATATATATACATATATATATATATATACATATATATATACATATATATATA